>NC_139321.1:565000-670000 GCF_056507025.1 Lutjanus erythropterus | reverse complement strand
TGTAACTGTAAAAATGAAAAAAGTTGAGAAAATGTAAAATTTCAAGGTTTTTTTTTTAGATTTGAGCCAAACTCAAAACAGTTAAAAGCCAAGTTAAAAAACTTAAACCAATAAAAAAAAATCTTTGGTTGAATCTTTGAATTTGAGAAAAACTGTTTCAGAAATTGTTGAGTAAAAAGAAAGATGGTTGACTGTTTCATTTTCACACAAACAAGGCAAAAGTACAAGGGAATAAAAGACATTATCAAACATCTCTCACAAACACGTGTCCATTATTAGACAGAAACAGTCAAACAGAATCAGCTGATGAAGAAAAGTCGAAAAATAATCTGATCATCTGTTTGAAAGAACTTAAACAAACATTGTGAGCAGACATGAAACAAATGAAAGTAAAAATCAGAAATGACAGACGGTGCCGTCTCTGGACGGTGAAGGATCTGGTTGTTTTACGACATCTGCGGCCATATTGTTTCTTACCCATAATGCAACAGGTGTGCCCATAACTAAACTCTGGTCATGTGACCTGTTACACTCAACATCAAAATAATTGTGTATAAATGTATAAATGTATGAAATGTCATTGATTAAATGTCTGTCAGACAGTTTCACCTCTGTCTGTTTGCTCCAGTCCTTAAACACATCATCATGTTATCATTTGTTCTAACATGCAGCATGTTGAGAACAGGAGAACCTGTTCCTTTGAATTGTGATGTGAGATTCAGAACAGTCTTCAGGTTGGACGGTGAGACGTGGTTGAAAGCTCTGATGAGTTCACTGAGGCGAGGATGTGAGACCGTGATCTAACCTCTGGTCCTCCAGCTGCTCGGAGCTCCGTCTGATGCTCGAGTGAAGTCCAGCAGATTCATTAAAGCGTCAGCCTCCATCTGATCTGCTCTCTAATGATCCTGTCGGAGCTGATCAATGACTTCTGTTCTCCTGGATCCAATCAACCGACGCCGACATGCGGAACGCAGGCGTTACTCGCCTGGAACCGCGAGCCGATCTGAAGTCAGGTTTTTCTTTTCCTCAGAACTGTTTCCAGCTCTGACAGATGGAGGCCGGACGGTCGGTCAGAGAGCCAGGAGTCAGAAAGGTCATCGATCCGATCGCCAGCAGCTCCTGATTGAACAGAGCAGATTTCTGTCAGTCAGTCCTGAACCGAAGGTCACACGTTCCTTCATTAACCTCCAGGATTCACGTGGAACACCGAGTCGGTTCATCAGCTGACAGGAAATTAATCTGCAGATATTTTCGTTGTTCTGCAGTCATCATCGCTGTCTGTCAGACGCTCAGGAGGCTCGGTTCATATGAAACTAGAAGATTTAAGGAAAACGTTGATCCCAGTCACATCCTGCAGAAAACAATCTGATTCTTTTCATTCACTCTCAGCGGAAAATACGATACTTTAATCTGCATAAAAGTGCATGTTGATGATATTTCTAGCAAGAAGTGTGTCTTTTATTTTCATGATCATCTCTAAATGATCTTTAGTTTATTATTTAAAAAAAAAATTGTTGAGATGACTTAAAATTGAAGGTAATGCACTGCAGTAGTTTTGAAACAAACTTTAAAAAGTTTTGCCGACCTTTAATCTTCTCTCACATTAATTCATTGGAATAAGTAGCAACAACTTAAAACCTGAACTTTAAAGTTTAATCTTAACCAAACATGAAATGATTCTGAAATTATTCTTAAAATTAATCATTTACATCCTGTAAAAAAAAAAAGTTGAGACAAGTTGAGTTTTGAATTAAAATCAAACTCAAAACTTTAAGAAAGTTTGAAATAAACTAAAACTTTTTCCAACCTGTTATCTTTTGTTGGAATAATTTACTTTTCATTAGAGAAACTTGAATATTTGAGTTTAAGAAACAAAATTAAAAACTTAACATTTACTTTCACTTCAATGAATTTTCAAATGATTTTTTTTTTTTATAAATTTTTGGGTGTTTATAAAATTCAAAGCTTTAAGTTTATCTAAAGAAGAAAAGTGTTTCATCTCCACAAAAGATCAGTAGTTGGTAAAACTTTTTTCAAAAAGCTGGACTCAAAACTTTGTTGCCTTGAAATTTTAATTTTCTCAACTTCTTTATTCTTACAGTGTAGAAGTCAGTCCATCAAAATCTAACCTGACAAACTCTAAACTTTACTTTAGTCCGGTTTTCTCCTGTAATTTATCAAATCTGTGCTTCCTGTAAATCATCAAAAGTTCCCAGGTCAAATAAAACTTTTATAGAATTATTGTTCATCTTCATTATTTCAGCTTCAACAAACATCTCCAGTCTGAATATAAAACATCTTCTGTTTGCAGTAATGAGGTGAAAACATGAGGATTTAAACCGTCTGTCTGTGAATTATTGATTCAACCGACTGAAGCACAGAAACATCAGTTATCTTCTTATCTTTATTATTTACTGCTGATACACACACACACACACACTGATACATACACACACACTGATACACACACACACACTGATACACACACACACTGATACACACACACTGATACACACACACACACTGATACACACACACACACACACTGATACACACACATACTGATACACACACACTGATACACACACACACACACACACACACTGATACACACACACTGATACACACACACTGATACACACACACACACACACACTGATACACACACACTGATACACACACACACACACACTGATACACACACACTGATACACACACACACACACACTGATACACACACACTGATACACACACACTGACACACACACACTGACACACACACACACACATAGAGACATACACACACACACACACAGGCACATAGAGACATACACACACACACACACACACACACACACACAGACACACACACACATAGAGAGAGATGCACAAACAGTCACTCTCTCTCTCTTCAGCTCATTTTCTCTCTTGACATGTCAAGAGTCATGGCTATGTACCTCCTCCTCCTCCTCCTCCTCCTGTTCCACCTCTCTGATGAAGATGGAGGTTCACAGCTTCACTCCTCCTCCTCCATCCATTTTCTGTAACTGATTATTCCTGAAGGGTCGCGGGGGGTGGAGTCTATCCCAGCTGACATTGGGTGAGAGGCGGGGTTCACCCTGGACACGTCACCAGTTCATCACAGGACTGACACATAGAGACAGACGACCACTGACACTCACATTCACACCTACGGACAATTTACAGTCACCAATCAACCTGCATGCATGTCTTTGGACTGTGGGAGGAAGCTGGAGAACCCGGAGAGAACCCACACAGACACAAGGAGAACATGTCAGACTGTCCACACAGTCAGAAAGGCCCTGATCCAGCAAATTTATTTCTCTCTCCATGTCTCGGTTGGGTCTGAGTTTTCACCTCGTGTGTTGAACTTTGGGTCCTTCGTCCTGTCCTGATGTCCACTGAGGACGTGGGTTCAGTCTTTATCCTAAAACGATTCCTGTCTCTGATTGAGTCCAGAGCTCAGAGGAGCTGCAGCTCACTCCTTCTTTCTAACATCCCGTTTGTTTCGTCCTCTCACAGTCTTCAGTTGTTTTTGTCTGCAGAAATCTTCAGTTTGTTTGAGATGAGATCTGATGGACAGAGGAACAGAACCAGAGGGTTGGAGGACAGCAGGACTCTCGTCTCTGAGCTGGACGATGTTGATTTTACACTCAAACGTTTGTGTTTCTGTCCTGACTGTCGGAGCGTCCTCCCTCTGGTCCTGGTTTTTGACCTGACGCGTCCTCCGTGACCCTGCGTCGCCTGCGAGCAGCGGCTGCTGTAATAAATTCATCAGGGTGGATCTGACTCACTGAATGAAATCAGGCGGAGGAGCTGCAGGGCCGCTCTCTAATTCTACTCTTCACATTCGGCTTTTGCATTTGCTAAGTTTAGCTTCAGTCGGGCCTCGTTTACGTCTGCGGGGGTTTTTATTCTGTTGCCTCGTCGCACATCCGTCCCTCCAGAGGCTGAAACGTCCAAACGGATCAGGGCGGAGCGGGAGGGGGCAGGAGGAGCTGGACTGAGCTCTCTGTTGGCCTCGTCAGTGTTTCGGTCCAGTGAGACGGTCTGTTCGCTTCACTTTGTGACCTTTAATTCCCTCAGAAGGTTCCCTGAGCTCCGCCTGACTCTGCTCCTGCAGACACAGACACAACCAGACTGAAAACTGAAGACTCTCCATCACAGTTTCTGTCTGCAGGCCTCTGAACCTCTGAGTCACTTCCTGTCTCACTTCCTTTGTTCTTTCATGTCACCAACACTGAACATGAAAACTCCTGACTTCAAGCTGTGATACCCAACATTTCTGCATGAAAATATCTAAAACTGAAACTACTGATTATTTTCATGGTCAGTTATTTTATCAATTAATTAATAATAGTTGTTTGCCTATAAAATGTTAGAAAATGGTAAAAAATGGTGATCAAAGTCCAACATTTTGTCCTCAAATGTCTTGTTTTACCTTCAACCCCCCCAAAAAAATCAGTTTACTGTCAGAGAGGAGTAAAGACAGCAGAAAATATTCACATTTAAGAAGAACTCTGACTTTTTTCTTAAAAATGTACTCAAACTGTTCAATCAGTTATCAAAGTAGTTTGAGATTAATTAAATAATTGATTATTTGATTAATCATTTCGGCTCTGATTTAAAAGACGTGACTCTTGTTTTATAAACGTTGTTGTGCGGCGCCCTGTGGCTCGGTTGTTTCCAGATGTTTCTCAGATGTTTCCAACAATGTTCAAACCAGAGAAATCTGTAGTTTATTTAAGTTTCCTGTGAGTCGAAGGACAGAACAAGAATTAAACCTTCAGACCTGCATTTCATGGTGGCTGTTTAACAATGAAGACAACATCTCCCATGATCCCACGCTCCTTCACAACAACTTTAAACTGTGTCTTCTGTTATTCTTTTGATGTGAGACACGCCTCACTGCAGAACTTTTATTGTAAACTACAACTCCCAAGGAGCATTTCACTAAAGAACATCCAATCACAGAGCTGTAGTTTCTTCATTCAGCACTCAGTTTGATTTATTTTTGTTCCTGTTTGCTGGACCAGACTGTCTCCTGGTCTCCTGGAGACCCAAAGTGTCCACATCAGGGACTTGAGCAGCGCACTCCTGTTTTATTTATTGATTATGAGGCTCATAGTTTCTGTCTGTTTGACGTCACTGATTGAGGTGTGTTGCTGTTCTGTGATCAGATATCACATTTTACTTCATTTGCATATATACAGTCTGTGAGACAGTAAATGTTACAGTAAGTTAGAAGAGTGCAGGAGACGTTATGAAGAAACAGAAGTAAATGTTTACCAGCTGAGATGTTTTCAAACTGATTGACAGAACTGATGGCAGATCGTTTGTATTTTAGTGTGTAAATGTTCAGGGACGTCTGACAGTCTGGACGATGAAAGTCACTGAGTTCATTTCTGAGGAACAAAGTCCTGGAAAGCACTCAGCAATTCATGAGTGAGATGTACATATTAATACATAAAAACACTGTCTTCTTTATGTTCACATTAAAAATTCATGTCAGTTTGTATTTTCTGAAAAGAAAAGCAGATGAATCCGATCTTTTAGCAAAGTTAATCATTCTTTTGGATTATTATTTTTGGAGATAAATTCAATCTGTTATTTTTTCATTTACTATAACTCAGAGGAACCTTATTTCAATATTTTCTATGAATAATTCTGATTTTTCTTTTGTGTGCTTTTTATTTTTCTTCTGTAATATTGTAAAATTCAATTCATATTGAGAGAGAGTTTGTTTATCTGAACCTGTTTACAGATCAATAATCACTTTCATCAGTAAATAATCTGAAAACATTCATCTGACAGTTCTGATAGATTTCATCCAGATTTTTTCAGGACAAACTTAAACTCCATGTTTATATAATCCTTCATAAATCTGAAATAAATCTTGATTTGAGACCTGAGAGACTCTGACAGACTGAGGGTTTCGGACCAGACGTTTCGATCCACCTGAACACATGAAAACTGACTTCAGGTCAGTTTGAGGCCGTTAAACTGAAGCGCCTCCTCTTGTTCTCTGACAGGGAAGATGTTCAAGTCTCTGGATCTGTCGCTCATCGTCGAGTTCATGCTGATGTTCTACAAAGACAAACCCATCGACTGGCTGCTCGACCACATCATGTGGGTCAAAGTGTGCAACCCAGAGAAGGACGCGGTGAGTGTCTCCGCCTGGGACGTCTTCTTTTTACCTGAAGAGACACATGTTTACATCTGTGGACCAGGAGCAGCCGTCTGATTGGTCCTCTAGAAGCTGCTGACATCAGTCAGACTTGATGTGTTGAGTTATCGTCACACAAATACATCAAAAAGTATAAATCAGAATATGAATACATATAAATGCTTATTAAATGTCTTTAGATACAATGTAAAATACTGGTCTATTTAATTCAAATGCAAGTTATTTTTAATTAAAAATACAAAAATGCATTTTATATTAGATGATATTATCATATTTTTGACATTTAGTTGCTTCAATATGACCATTAACCCTCCTGCATAAGAAATTAGATAAGAAAAAAGAAAAGAAAAGATAGAACTTTATTAATTCTGATTTAAATTATTGTGTCATATTGCTCCAGAAATTACAGTAATATAAAAATAACAACAATAAAATGAAATATAAAGTGAAATAATAAGATAAAGTGTGTCAGGAGTAAATGCAAAGGAACAGAATGTGATTTTTTGTAATAGAAGTCAGATGAGTTAAGTACAAAAAAATAAAGAGTAATATTACCAATTAAATTGAAAAGTAACATTAGCAGTGACATTTCAATATTAAAAATAATATTTTACATCATAATAATGTAATATTATAATATTGCAGATGATAATAACATTAATGGAACTGTAGGACTGTTTTCACAGTTTAAACCTGTGCATAAAAATATTTCTATTTCAGAATAAAATGACATTAAAATGCCCTTATAGCTCGGTTGGTGGAGCGTGTGCCTCATGTTCTGAGGCTGTCAGTCCTCTGCAGGGCCGCTGGTTCGACTCCCTATATACGTATATATATATATGTATATATACATATATATATATATATATATATATATATATATATATATATATATATATATATATATATATATATATATATGATCATAATAAAACGATATAATAAATATAATAAAACGATATAATTATAATAAAGCAGGTCCTTCACTCTGACAAACTGATGCAAAGCTGATCCAAACCACAAAAACACAAATATAAGTTCTGAACATATTATGTCATGAATCTTTTTTTCTGCCCGACAAAATATGAATTAGAAAATCCTCTAATATAAATAATAATTAAAAATGTTTTTAAATGTGTGTGTTTGTGTCCATCAGAAACACTGTGACAGACAGAAAGCAAACCTGAGGATTCGCTTCAAACCGTCTCTCTTCCAACATGTCGGCACACACTCGTCTCTGGCTGGAAAAATACAGAAACTCAAGGTAACCATCTGTGTGTGTGTGTGTGTGTGTGTGTGTGTGTGTGTGTGTGTCAGTGTGTGTGTGTGTGTGTGTGTGTGTGTGTGTGTGTGTGTGTGTGTGTGTGTGTGTGTGTCAGTGTGTGTGTGTGTGTGTCAGTGTGTGTGTGTCAGTGTGTGTCAGTGTGTGTGTGTGTGTGTGTGTGTGTGTGTGTGTGTGTCAGTGCGTGTGTGTGTGTGTGTGTGTGTGTGTGTCAGTGTGTGTGTGTGTGTGTGTGTGTGTGTGTGTGTGTGTGTGTGTGTCAGTGTGTCAGTGTGTCAGTGTGTGTGTGTGTGTGTGTGTGTGTGTGTGTCAGTGTGTGTGTGTGTGTGTGTGTGTGTGTGTGTGTGTCAGTGTGTCAGTGTGTGTGTGTGTGTGTGTCAGTGTGTGTGTGTCAGTGTGTGTCAGTGTGTGTGTGTTAGTGTGTATCAGTGTGTGTGTCAGTGTTTTGTTTTGCTTCTTTCTCTAAATATTGTGTTGTAAATTTAAATTTGGGTTCTCTGTAAAAGGTGAGCTTATTCATTCATTTCCTACATTCATAGTGAAAAGAGAAGTGAACGTCTGTTCCTTCACAGCGTCTGTTCCTTCACAGCGTCTGTTCCTTCACTGGTCTGAATGTTTCACTGGATGTAAATCTGCAGAACCATCAAGTTTTTTCCCTCCTGTTTCTCTTTAAAAGCGGTGATATCTGTGAGCAGCAGACTGGTCGTACTGGTCGTACTGGTCGTACTGGTCGTACTGGTCAGAGCTCAGTGAGTTTGAGGTTCAGCTGAAGTTCAGTGTGGATGAAGATTGAGAGCGACTCAAACCGCAGTATCTCACAGCGAGCGGCGGCAGCTTCAGCCTCCTGCCGGCAGCTCAGAGCCCAGCGCCTTCAGCCTCCCTCTGATTACTGTGTTAAGAGCGATGGATATTAGTCCCGCTGACTGCTGCTGCAATCTGCTCCGATCAATGAGATATTGATCGGGCCGTCCCGGACCAGCGCCTCCCGCGTGTGGGGATTGGAGCAGAGAGGCCGGCCCGACCGGGAGGCTGCAGACGGAGGCTAAACATAGCTATTACCCTCCAGCCTGAAACGCTTTAGTCAGAAAATCAGCCCCAGTTTTAAAAATCAAAGTTAAATGAAAAGAATCAAAGTGGAAGTGGGATTTATTCGTCTGTAGAGTCGTTTAATGAAAGAGTTCAGTCAGTTTGTTCAAACCAATCTGAAAAAATCACTGCAGTGAAAATAAATTTAAAAACAGAAATCACTGGACTTCTTAACAAACTAAAGAAAAGTCATTTCTACTGACTGTTTGACCTGAGTCTGTCATCTGTGATCTGTCAGCTGTTCACTCGCTCACATTCTTCTGAAGAAATCAAACAACAATCTGAGAAATATGTTTTCATGGCAGGTGAAGATCAGCAGCCCTCAGCTCTGTCTGATAAATATACATTTAATAAATATATCATCTGTAAATATGAAGATACAGTCTGCAGTCAGTTAGCTTAGCTTAGCTTAGCTTAGCATAAAGACTGGAAACAGAGGGGAACAGCTAGCCTGTATCGATCTTCTCATTCATGTTTGTTTTCAAAAATATTTCTTTAAGTTTTTTTTGAAAACATAAACAGAATAAACATTTGTTCTTATTTTCTCCCCAGTCTTCATCTGTGTGTCTCTGAGTGTCTCTCTGTGTCTCTCTGTGTCCCTCTGTGTCCGTCTATGTGTCTCTGAGTGTCTCTCTGTGTCTCTCTGTGTGTCTCTGTGTCTCTGTGTTTCTCTGAGTGTCTCTGTGTGTCTCTGAGTGTCTCTGAGTGTCTCTGTGTCCCTCTGTGTGTCTCTGAGTGTCTCTCTGTGTGTCTCTGAGTGTCTCTGTGTCCCTCTGTGTGTCTCTGTGTGTCTCTGAGTGTCTCTGTGTGTCTCTGTGTGTCTCTGAGTGTCTCTGTGTGTCTCTGTGTGTCTCTGAGTGTCTCTGAGTGTCCCTCTGTGTGTCTCTGAGTGTCCCACTGTGTCCCTCTGTGTGTCTCTGAGTGTCCCTCTGTGTGTCTCTGTGTCCGTCTATGTGTCTCTGAGTGTCTCTCTGTGTGTCTCTGAGTGTCTCTGTGTCTGTCTCTGAGCTGAGCTGAGACAGGATTAGTCACAGAGGACAGTTTTTGAAGCTGTCTCTGATACCCGTCTGTGTAAAAGGCTGCTGGCGTCTGAATGAGTAACGTTCACATTATGTTCTGGTCAGTGATCAGTGGTGTCGTCTCAGTGTCTCAGTGTCTCAGTGTCTCAGCGTCTCAGTGTCTCAGCGTCTCAGCGTCTCAGCGTCTCAGCGTCTCAGCGTCTCAGTGTCTCAGTGTCTCAGTGACACACAGACAGGAAACACAAACTCTGACGTCTTTAAAAAATTAAATAAATCTGCATGAATCCAGTGACATTTATGGTTTCTGTTGCAGGATAAGGACTTTGGGAAACAGACGCTCCATAAGGGTCACGCCAACCCGCTGGCGGAGGTGACGACCAGCCTGAAGACCTACCAGCACTTCACCCTGGAGAAGGCCTACCTGGGGGAGGACTTCTTCTGGGCCTTCACCCCTGTAGCGGGGGACTTCATCCGGATACGGTTCTTCTCACCGGTCCGCATCGAGAGGTCGGTAGCGGCGAAATAAAAGATCTGAGGTTACAGGATGATACCGCGGCCTCACTGTCCGTCTGTCCGCCTTCGTCTTTCAGGTATTTCTTTCGGAGCGGAAACATCGAACATCCAGGAGACAAACTTTTCAACACGTCAGTGGAGGTTCTGCCGTTTGACGTGAGTCTTTAAATCCACTTAATGAACCACAAAACTTAAGTCTTATGTTTTTTAATGAGCTCTTTAAGTCTGTGTGTGTGTGTGTGTGTGTGTGTGTGTGTGTGTGTGTGTGTGTGTGTGTGTGTGTGTATGTGTGTTAATAAATTGTTGTCGTCTGTCTGATTTTTCTGTCTGAACTCTCAGCCTGCACCTCGTCCCAAACAGATGTGTAGCTTCTGATAATAGAAGACCAAATTTAAAAAATCTTAAAGTAATAAAACGTATCTTCATGCAGAAATCTGGACGTCAGCGGTTAAAGAGACTAAAGAGAGAAAAATGTCGTTGGCAGTTTTTCCCCTCGTCTAAATTTAGCTGAACTTTGGAACTTTATTTAATCAACTTCTTTTCTTCGTCCTATGAGAAATAAAGAAGATTCTTATTTTGACCTTATAGTTTCTTCAGTTTCTCCTGGGAGGTTGATCTTATTTGCATCGTGGCTCGATGGAAATAAAAAGTGTTCTGAAGTAAAACAGCCGACATAAACATGGAGAAAACCTGAGAATATCTTTATAAACTATGTTGTACTTTATTTTCATCAGGTTTCCAGTTACAGTTGTATTGTAGGAGCAGGAAAAAAAAGAAGTTGGTTATAATCATCATACTGCTTTGAAATTCAGATTTTTCTTTTTTTTAACAGGTGAGGATTAAAAATATTTTTTCTTTCGTTGCATCTTCGTTTGACTCTAGAATGGTGATAGAAATAGATTAAAATAAAATATTCCTCAGCTTCTTACCTTTCAAAAATAACCAGAGGTTTGTCTATAGGCCTGATGGTTGAGGAGTTATTCCTGATTAATTTGGTGTTTTTGTCTAAAATAAGGGCTAGTTTTATTATTACTGATAGAAATGATGGACACAGTTAAAATAATGTGCTGAATAAAGTGAAATGATCCTTTAAATGAATCTGTTTTATCGGTAAGAAGAGATCAGCTGTGTGACCCTGAAGCTGAGGCAGAGTGATGGATCACTGCGTCTTCCTCCTCTGTGGTCGACTGTAAGACGAAGCCTGATGAAGACTAAAGTGTCGCAGCGGGACGGAGGGACATATACAGAGAGGAAGAAGAGGAGCTCCAACTGAGACAAAGAGGAGGAGAGACGGACGAATAAAAAAGAGACAAACCCGAGCGAGCTGAGGATGTGAGGAGGGATGGAGAGATGGCTAACAAGGTGGAGGCGGTTGCCAGGGTAACACTGACCAGGAGAGAGGAGGAGAGGGAGATGATATCAAGGGGCTGATGGGAGAGGAGGATGAGGAAGAAGTAAATACAAGACTGACAAAGACATCACACCTTTTTCATCAAGGATCAAGGACAGCAAGAAAAAATCTTGAATTTCATTTTTCTGTCCTCTTTAAAAATCCCCTCCACTAAAAAAAAAGTTTTTCTAATGTTTACGTGGCCTCAAACGTCCATTCTTCCCTCAACTGACTTGTATCTGTGCAAAGTTTGTCTCTAGAGACGTGTCCTCACATTCCTCTGCTGCAGGGGGACACGTCCCTAAATTCTGAGATTCAAAGCTGGATTTGGTTCATAACAAACAGCAAAGAGACCTGAAGCGTCCAGCACAGAGTGGACTGTCCTCACACAGAGCACAGTTAGCATTAGCTGTGTCAAGCTAACAAGCTAACAAAGAGTGTAAACAAATCAAAGATGCTAACTACACTAAACATTCTCATATGACTGGTCTCCAGTTTTGGTGCACGACAGAACTGCAATTAGTCAATGAAAAGAAGATGAACTAGTTTGATAATCGATTATTTGTTTCAGTTATTTTTCAGTGTAAAACATCAAACTTTGTTTGTTGCAGCTTCTAAAATGTGAGGATTTGCAGATTTTCTTTGTCCTCTCAGTAGTCCTCAGTAGTCCTCTCAGTTGTCCTCTCAGTTGTCCTCAGCAGTCCTCTCAGCAGTCCTCTCAGCAGTCCTCTCAGCAGTCCTCTCAGTTGTCCTCTCAGCAGTCCTCTCAGCAGTCCTCCCTCTCAGTAGTCCTCTCAGCAGTCCTCTCAGTTGTCCTCTCAGTTGTCCTCTCAGCAGTCCTCTCAGTTGTCCTCTCAGTTGTCCTCTCAGCAGTCCTCTCAGTTGTCCTCTCAGCAGTCCTCTCAGTAGTCCTCCCTCTCAGTTGTCCTCTCAGCAGTCCTCTCAGTTGTCCTCTCAGCAGTCCTCTCAGCAGTCCTCTCAGCAGTCCTCTCAGTTGTCCTCTCAGCAGTCCTCTCAGCAGTCCTCCCTCTCAGTAGTCCTCTCAGCAGTCCTCTCAGTTGTCCTCTCAGCAGTCCTCTCAGTAGTCCTCTCAGCAGTCCTCTCAGTTGTCCTCTCAGCAGTCCTCTCAGCAGTCCTCCCTCTCAGTAGTCCTCTCAGCAGTCCTCTCAGTTGTCCTCTCAGTTGTCCTCTCAGCAGTCCTCTCAGCAGTCCTCCCTCTCAGTAGTCCTCTCAGCAGTCCTCTCAGCAGTCCTCTCAGTTGTCCTCTCAGCAGTCCTCTCAGTTGTCCTCTCAGTTGTCCTCTCAGCAGTCCTCTCAGTAGTCCTCTCAGTAGTCCTCTCAGCAGTCCTCTCAGTAGTCCTCTCAGCAGTCCTCTCAGTAGTCCTCTCAGTAGTCCTCCCTCTCAGTTGTCCTCTCAGCAGTCCTCTCAGTTGTCCTCTCAGTTGTCCTCTCAGCAGTCCTCTCTCACAGTAAATGAAGAGTCCTGTCTTACACTGATCTGAAGCACAAGTTGAAAGTGTGAGGCGTGATGGATTTCATTTATTCAAGGTGTGTCCAAATCTACCTTTGCCATCCTTCACCGGGGACACAGTGGTATCCTGTGCCAGCAGCACACAGTGGGACACACCTCTCAGATGTGCAAACAGACCTACAGCAGCAGGTTCTAGCTGGTCTCAGGCACAACTCAACTCCAATACACCGAGCACAAGACAGCAGGGGCAGGCCACGCCTTTGTTTTGCCGGCCACGCCTTTGTTTTGCCGGCCACGCCTTTGTTTTGCCTTCATTTTTAGACGTGCCGCCCGCGGCTGCACAGACCAAGCGCAAGTTCATTTGTTATCTTGCAGACGTGGCAAAAAGGGAAACTGCACCAGGTGTAAGATGGGACCCTTTGGACCGTTGCTAATGCTAATGCTAGCCATCTTGATTCTCACAGCTCTTTCACCATCAACTCAACACAAGCAGCAGCGATGAGATGTAACTTTGGGTAACAATCACCGTCTGTCATGTTGAAATCCATCTTCAAATAAACCTTCATTCAGCCGTCCTGCCTGCAGGACAGAGTGCATCAGGTTTTCATGATACTTTGCAGACTAAACGGCTGAAGAACATGGAAAAACTGCAAATCTGAAGAAAATCAAACCTGATTTGCTTCAACCAGAACGACATGACAGATTTAATCCTGCTGTTAAGAAAATGACCAAAACAAAGGAAGTTTTTATTAGAAACTGTTTTTCTTTCTGCCTCTCAAACTTTAGAGTTGATCTAATGTTTCACATCCGTCTGTTTGTTTTAGCTCTGACAGGAAGATAAGTTGTGTGACGGGACATAAATGTTTGTTTGTGTGGTTTGTTTGCAGAATATTCAGGCAGAGAAAGAGGCGTTGACAGAAGGAAGAGAGAAAACACCAAAGTACCATCGGACAGAAGACGGATTCATCAGGATAGGTGAGTGAGGACATCAGTCACCTGATCCACCTGCTCACTCACTGTCTGCTTTAGTTTCTATAATTTAAAAAATAAAGTCCTCCCTCACATATTTAAGATTTCAGACTGAAACTGATTTTGGAACAAATTCATTTATTGAACCATCATGTCAATATAAAACGGGATAAGAAGAAGGAGCCGGCGGCTACGAGGAGAACCTAAAAATGAACAATTTACAAAATATACACGAGAAGTTCTGGACTTGTGAAAGATGGGAACCAAACTAGGTGGCTGTGATAACGGAACATGAGCTAAATGGAACTGGACCAACCCAACAAACTGAACACAAAGACAAACAGTCCAAACTAATCTATAAATAAAAGCAGACGGGACAGTTCGTCTCTGCGTCGGGGATTAAACTCTGCCAAACATACTAAAATAAACTGAATGATGCACAAGACAACAGCTGTGCTTCATCATCTGTTGGCTGATGTCAGTGTGATCTGCAAAGGCCCCCGAAAAAACTAAATAAGCAGGAAAATGAACGATCAAATGCACTGATACAAATATCCTGCTTGATCTACTTAAAAAAATGAAAGCAACTTTTTGCATCAGATGATGGGAAACTTCATTTTTTATACGTATGAAATACATTTTCCATCTAAAGTCAACTAAAAATTAAGTCGTTTATACAAAGATCAGTAATCTGATGCAAAATTTCATGAAGCAGATCAAACAGAATAATTTTCAGTGAAATATCACAAAAGTAAAGTTATTACATTTTAAATGATAAAGAAAACAAGAAGATTTAAATCAAATAATGTTCAGGAAGTTTGATAACGAGCTGACAGAGAGGAAACGTAGTCAGGACCACAATCCTCTGCTCCTCAGCTTCACTGACCACAAACACACAAACACACAAACACACGCACACAAACACACAAACACACGCACACACAAACACAAACACACAAACACAAACACACAAACACAAACACACAAACACACGCACACACAAACACAAACACACAAACACAAACACACAAACACACGCACACAAACACACAAACACACAAACACACAAACACACAAACACACAAACACAAACACACAAACACACGCACACACAAACACAAACACACAAACACAAACACACAAACACACGCACACAAACACACAAACACACAAACACACAAACACACAAACACACAAACACACAAACACGCACACACACGAGAACACAAACCTGATTCTAACACATATCAGCCTCCAACACTGTAAAAAAAAAAGTTGAGACAACTCAACATTTGAAGGCAACAGACTGCAGAAGATTTCTGAGTTTTGAATTAATTCATTGAAGTGAAAGTAAAAGTTATAATTTCAATATTTTCAATTAAAAATATTAAAAATTTCAGGCATAAAAGCAAGCAATTTTTGAAAATGTTCTGTCTGTCTAAAACTCAAAGATTCAAATTTATCTGAAGAAGAAAAGCAAATTATCTCAACTAAAGATTAAAGGTCAGCAAAATTTCACTTCATTGAATTTAATCAATATTTTTTTAAATAACATGTTTTGAGTTCCTAAAATTCAAAGCTTGAAGTTTATCTATAGAAGAAAAATAAATGATCTCAACTAAAGATCAATCGTTGGTAAAACTTAAGAATTTGAGTTGAGCTCAAAACTAAAACTAAAAATCTGTCACTGAAATGTTAAGTTTTCTGTTTTTACAGTGAAGACGTGAAACAGCGACTGAACAAAACTTTCCAAAAATATCTGAAGGTCTAAAACTCAAGTTGTTCTCACACAGAGAGGAGAACTACAACACACACACACACACACACAGACACACACACACACACACACACACACACACACACACACACACACACACTGAAGGCAGCTCTGTGTGTGTGTGTGTGTGTGTGTGTGTGTCTGTGTGTGTGTGTGTGTCTGTGTGTGTGTGTGTGTGTGTGTGTGTGTGTGTGTGTGTGAGGGGTTTTGCGGGACATTTACAAGTTTGGTCGCTGACGTAAAGTTCAGTGTTTTGGTAAAAGTCTCATTTGAGTTTATGAGGGTTATATAAGCAGTAGAACCAACAGTAGCAGCTGTAGTGGAACAAACGGAACAGCAGTTCATGTATCAGGACGTTCTAACAGAAACACCAGCAGAAGTCAGGACTTGATCTGCAGCAGTGCAGCAGTCTGACCTGATAAATAAATATAGAACTTTATTCATTCTGCTGGTAAACATCAGGACGACAGCAGCACAAAGAGGTCGATAAGAAAAAAAAGAAGAAGAAATGATGCTGACAGACAACAAAGTGTGATGAGAGAGAGAGAGAGAGAGAGAGAGAGACTGTAACCCTCCAACATTTGCACAGTGGATGACAGATCTGCTGCTTTTTATTAAACTGGAGAAGTTTATTCTGACTTCCTGACTCACGTCTGAGTTTTAGGTTCTGATAGATTTATGGATCAATAGTTTTTGATATGTTGGAAACAAAAACCTCTAAAGATCATGAAGATGTTCTGGAGTCACTTCCTCATTGTATTTCTGTTCATGGTTGGTGCCCGCTACAGCAGTGATTCCCAAACACTGGGTCGTGACCCCCGGGTGGGTCTCAGGAGAGTTTATGTGGGTCGCCAAATAAATAAATGACTATTGAAAAAATTCAGCAAATTTAGGATTAATACCTGCAGTACACCTTTTATGTTGCATTTCTTGAACGAGGCTAAAATATCTCATGTTGTTTTCCTGATAAAAAGAAGTAAAAACAGTCAGCTGACCTGTTAACTCTGAGTATTTAACACGGCCGCTTGTTAAATACTTTTGAACGTGTTTTCAGTGACACACATCAAGATAATTTAAGGTGTTGTGGAGACGGTGGTAGAAATGGTCAGTATACAGTAATTAGTATTTAAATTCCTCAGAATTATTGATAAGGATCTTATGTGAATTGGGTCATTTTAAAAAAGTGGTTTGCCAGAGACAACTTATTTTATCATTATCATTATTTATTGATTTTAACTATGATTATTTTACAGGACTTTCATATTTATTTTCTTTGTTTATCCGTCTCCTTTGTGTGGGTTAAGTTGTAAACCTTCTGGATGGTATCATGACTGAGGTTTGAGGGATTTCTATGAATCAAAATGTGCCTCGATAGTGAATTTTCAAGGTCGTATTCACGAAAATTCAGAAATAAACATTGTTCTAAATAAAATAAACTTAAAAAAAACATAAATAAAATCTAAAATCTTAATTAGAGACTGAACAGCATCCTCAGACCTAAACAACAGAATCATTTATTATATTTATACACTGACTCATCACAGTTAATGTTGTGAAATGGTTTGGTTCATTTTAGGCAACAAAAGTACTTGGTTTGGTTTAAGTAACTTAAGTTCTGTCAAGTACGTTCACTTGTGTACTTAATTTAAAGAGGCAGTTCACCACAAAATCAAAATGACATATTTATCCTCTCAGCTGTTTGTCCGTCACGATAGTTTGGTTTGAGTCTCAGAGTTTTAGTCTGTCTTCTCTCCAGTATCGTGGAACTAGATGACATTCGGCTTGTGGAGCTCAAAGAGACAAACAAAAAGATTTGTTGTGAACAGTTTCATGAGGAACTAGTTTCTTTTTTTTTAACTATACTTGCTAACCGAATCACCGCAGCAGTTCGCTCAGTGGTGCTAACGTTCCACCTCAGCGGTTTGCTCGGTTTGGTAGAAAGAAAATAGTTCCTACATGAAAGTGCTCACGACAATTATCTATCATTATTATTAAAGGCTGATTAATTGAATCTAAATGACTGAGACAGAAACTGTCAGACAATCAGCAGGAGGAGACAGAGGGACGATATTACCGAAGGAACAAACTGATCTGAATGAAATGATTCACGAGGAAATTATTTCATGAAAAATTAACTGGAATGTAGATAAATCAATGAATAAACAGCAAAAGCAATACAATTAAAACAAAACAAACAAGCAAAGCAAACAAACAGGAAATAAATACACAAAATACACCAAAAAGTTACAAATAAAATGAAAAACTGAATAACTGAGTATTAAATGAAGTCAGCAGTCTGTAGTTTCTGCTCACTGAGATTTATTTCATATTCTCATAAATAATGACTGTAATAAATAAATAAATACATACATACATGTAGAAATAAAGCAAAGTAAAAGTAAAACTATAAGATACACAAAGAAATGAAGAAAAATCAATGAACACATAAATTAATTCATTAATTTGATGTTTTATTGTGTCCTCAGGGTTCATCAGCAGAATTTATTATTTTTCACTTAATTTCATCAATTTCTCATATTTCATGGAACAGATTTAATGCAACCTTTAGTAAATAAATGAAGAGTCCTGAGCTGCTGACGGTCTCTGATCAGCACACTTTAATACAATACTCGAGTAAATGTACTCAGTTACATTCCATCACTGGCATCACTGTTGTGATTTACTTCACATCTTTCCTCAAAAATCAAAACCTCAAGGATTTTACTGAGGAAATGAAGCTGACGTTTCTGCAGGAAGGTTTCAAAGAAACAAACATGGAGGAGGAGGAGGAGGAGGAGGAGGAGGAGGAGGGAGGACTGCAGGAGGAGACGAGGGCAGCTTCGATCTGACATCATAAATTAGCAGCAGCTCTTTATCTCCTTCATCAATTTTTCAGATGAGTCGGCGGATCGATCCGGCCGGTTTGCCTTCACTCTATTAATTTCAGCCTGATGCCTTCAAGACGTCCTGCAGAGAAACAGCAGCGTCCAGAACTGAGAGTCAGAGCTGAACTGCAACAACCAAACACCAAAACACATGATTTTATCCTTTAAATGACAAACGCAGCAACACTCTCTTCAATGAGTTGAACCACCTGAGTTAGCTCTGACAGGTGTGCTGAAACATGAATCACCTGGAGGGGCGTGGCCAATTCTGTTCTATACAGGAAACAGGCAGAACTGAGAAACATGACTTAAAAGTTTTCTTGTTGTCAGTGTGTCAGTTTTATATCTTCATATCAGATTATTGTTTTTACATATTAATCCTGATCTCTGATTTGACCTTTGACCTTATTTGGAAGTTCCTGTATTCTGCCTTTGCAGAGCGAACCAAAAAATATTGGGTCATACTTAGCTTTAAAAAGCACATTTAGTGTAGTTAAGTTTAGTTAAGTTTAGTTTGGACTAGTTTAGGTTGGGTTGGGTTAGGTTGAGTTGAGTTCAGTTAATTTAGTTTAGTTGAGTTTGGGATTGGACTGGGTTATGTTTGGTTTGGGTTGGGTTAGGTAAGGTTAGGTTAGGTTTGGGTTTGGTTTGGTTTGGGTTTGGTTTGGTTTGGGGTTGGGTTGGGTTGGTTTGAGTTGGGTTAGGTTTGGTTTGGTTTGGTTTGGTTTGGTTTGAGTTTGGTTGGGTTTGGTTTGGTTTGGGGTTGGGTTGGGTTGAGTTAGCTTCAGTTAAGTTCACTTCAGTTTAGTTTGGTGTAATTCCATGAATTTCCTTCATGTTCTTTGTGTCGTCTCTCTTTGTGTTTTTCTAATAAAAGCTCTCAGCAGTCGTCCTCTCATCTCTGGATCCTGAATGAATCCATAATACCACAATAATAAGAGATAATACCCTGTGATGAACAATAACACAAACACACACACCCTGGACGCTGCTCTTTGCTGGGATTACGCTCACACTCGTACCTGGAAACAGTAATCCCAGTAAATAAATCCTGTGGAGGATTATTGCTCTGTTGAGGTGCAATGAGAAGCCAATGTTCCCTGATCTGGAATCAGTCTGAACAGCAGCAGGAGGCCAGATGGACGGATAACAACAAAAACCAACAGTCATAGAGAGAAGAAACCATCAGACAACCACAGGGGTCAGTTAATGGACTCTGGATAAATGTAATGGGTCTCCGTACCCAATAATAATCCTGTTAATCTCCACAAAAAGCATAAAAAACTCTTAATTATTCACCTCCATTAAAGAATGAATAAATAAATAAATATTAACCCCCCAAAATCCCTTAAATCTGAGACTCTACAACTAGAACTAGAACTACAACTACTAATGGATTATCTTTAATGGTCAAATTAAGGACATTTTAGGACATTATTTTTATGCTAATTTCTGACAGTCAGTTTAGTTTAGTTTTGTTTCATTTTGTTAATTTTGCTTTGTTTTGTTTCATTTGATTTAATTTACTTTTATTTTATTTTGTTCCACTTAGTTTCATTTAGTTTAATTTAATTTAGTTTAGTTTGGTTTAGTTTTTCTTAATTGTGTTTCATTTAATTTCATTTACTTTTGTTTAGCTTGATTTAGTTTAGTTTGGTTTCTTTTCATTTTGTTTCATTCAGTTTAGTTTTGAGTGATTTTTTGTCCCGATGGAAAATAAAATAAGTGGAATCAAAAGGCATCAATTATAAGAGGACAAAAACAACAATAATTATGATCATTAGTACAAAACAACCACGTTATTTACACTGTAAAACTATTTCCACTCAGCAGGTACGTGGAAAACAGGCAATACCAACAGAACAACCAATACCAACAGAACAACCAATACCAACAGAACAACCAATACCAACAGAACAACCAATACCAACACAACGATCAATACCAACAGAACAACCAATACCAACAGAACGCTCAATACCAACAGAACGATCAATACCAACAGAACAACCAATACCAACACAACGATCAATACCAACAGAACAACCAATACCAACAGAACAACCAATACCAACACAACGATCAATACCAACAGAACAACCAATACCAACAGAACAACCAATACCAACAGAACAATCAATACCAACAGAACAATAAACAACCATCAGAGAGACTTTAAAAAGATCAGCTGATCGTCCAGATCCTTTACTTCAGTGATACCACACTGTAAAAATACTCTAAATCTAAATTCATTGATTCTCTGTGTCAGTGACCATGTGTTTCTAAAAGTTATCACAAGGCATTCTGGGAAATAGACATAAATTATGAGGACAGGAAGTGTGTTCACCTTCAGTATGGGCTCCTGTAGGTTTATTGATCCATTATCCATCAGCGTTATTGATCTTCATCTCTTCCAGGAACCTTCCAGAACGGGATCGCAGAGGGGGAGGTGGACCCCACCTTCGGGCCCCTGGAGGCCATGCGTCTCTCAGTGATGACGGACTCGCCGGTCTGGGTGATCCTCAGCGAGGTGAGACAACATGGACGACTGGAACCAGAGAGTTCAGAGTGTCCTTCAGGTCCCAGTGATGTTGCAGAGGTTCTTAAGGTCCTGGAAGAGGTTCCAGGGTTTTACAGAAGTTTGAAGAGCTCTTGACAGACCTCAGGTTGCCTGACTGTGTTCGTATGGAAACCCGTTTGTGCCAAAAAGATCCTGTAAGTCGTTTAAATGAGAAACTTTCTCAAGATAATGACCTGAAATAATGACGCAGTTTCTCGAAAAACTGACGTAGTATCTCAAAACATTTATTTATTTATTTAAGGTTTATTTGTAAAGGGACAAGTATGGAGCATGAATCAATGCCACACCATAGCATTTATAGTCTAAACTAATTTGCAATGTCCGTCCCTCGCTGGGCCTTAAGATACGAAAGACTCAGCAACAAAACACAAGTAACAGTACAGAGTACAGACAATGAGAAGTACAGGACACTACAAGATACAAATTACAAAACACAATTAGCACCATAGAGTAAGAAACACCAAAGTATTCATGACTACATGACTGATTCCTCTTCAAAAACTGTTTCAATTTGAATTTAAAGTGATCTGAATCAGGATCCAGTTTGAGTTCTACAGGTAAAGAATTCCACATGTTAATTCCACGGACAGAAAAAGCTGTTTATTGTCTAAAATATTAACTGCTGGATCGTATATCATCATGAGAGGTTTGGTTATTGTAGATGCTGCTTGTGACCCAGAGGTCACACAGTAACTCAAATGTGAAAAAATCATAGTTTGCATGAAACTGTTTGCAGCATGAAATGGGAGACAATCTCCGATAAATATAAACATATGTAAATTTGCTTTTGCAACCCTGCTCACCATCTGAACATTTTAGGTGGGAATCTAACATGAGGCCGAGGTATTTTACCTCTGAGACCTGTTCAATATGTTGTTCATTAATATTCAGATTTAATGCATTAGCTTCTGCTGATGACTGAGTCTTAGAGGAAAAGCAAACTGACACCGTTTTCTTAACATTAAGTGTAAGATGAGTTTTTTCAAACCGTGCTGTGATGGACTGTAAGTGGGATGACAGCTGCTGCCAGAGCAGTTTTACCTGATACATGTATACATACATATACATATACATGTGAAAACCTGATCCAGCACATGATTACAAGCTAAAAAGAAGTGGACCAAGAACAGAACCCTGAGGTTCTCCTGTTTTAGTCTTTAAAAAAGAAGATTTCTCATTATTAACAGTAACACACTGCTCTCGGTCAGACAGATAAGATTTAAACCAATGTCATGTTTTATTGGCAAAATTAAATTTGGAGAGTTTGTGAATGAGGATATCATGATTTAAAGTATCAAAAGCTTTTTTACTACCTCACCTTTATCAAATGATCTTGTGAGCTGTTCTATAAGAAGGCATGACTCAGTCTTTCATAATAATGAGAAACTTTCTCATCATAAAGACTTAAGGATCTTTTTTTCCCATCAGATTGGTGGAAACAGGCGTCCATACGTCTGAGTCTTGGAACATGGAACGTGTTGGGGGTCCTGACAGTCTTCATTTATGGACCCTTGGTGGGACCTGAGAGCTCTCTTCAGGGGGCCAAAGAGGTTAAACAGTCACTGGGGCTGTGCTTAAGGTTCCTGGAGGAGGTTACCTGGGCTCTCCAGGATGTTCCAGGTTTCTTGTCAGGATCCAAAGGGTTCTTAGAAAAGGTTTAGTTCTTTAGCAGGACCCTGGAGGCTCATTCAGTGGTGTCCGTTGTTAAAAAAAAGTTGTTTATGATGGGGTGACAATGTCCTTAACAAGGTTCCAGGTTTCCTTGGGGGGATTTAAGTCTCAAGGTTCTAGGGCTTGTTTGACACCACTCCATGGTTCTTGAAGTGGTGTCAGCGGTCCCAGGAATCCCTGGCATCCTTGAAAATCAGGGGGCATTAGGGAGATTCTTGGAGTGCTTGAAAGTTCACAGGTCAAAGAGGTTAAACTAATGCTTGATGGAATTCCAGGCATCTTTAAGAGGGAGTTCCAGAGTTCCTGATGGAACCTGAATGAGACGTGGGAGACCAGGACACGTCTCCCAGGGTAGAGAAATGCTCCCAGTGGTCCTCCAGATATTTTTCAGGGGACTCTGATGTGGCTTCAGGAGTCCTTGATGATGTGTTAAGGTGTTCTTGTAAAAAGTTTCAGTGGATGTAAAGATATAAGAGACCACTGAAGGGTTTCCAGAAAGTTCTCAAGGAACAGAAGTAGAACTCAAAATAATGACTTATGGTGTAATAATAATATAATAGAAATAATAAGAATAAAAAAGTAGCAAATCACTTACATATTATTGAAATATATAAACTGATAGATTGAGGTTTAGTTTGGAGTCAGTTTATTTTACACAACAACTGGTTACCATAGATACACTTTGATATAAATATACATACGTGATACCTGCATATTTATTTGTAGGTACACACAACAGAAATATGTATTTTTTTGGATGAAGTGTCCCTTTAACCACTGAACAAAATATCTGAATCATATCAACTTTTAAAAATCAGGCGCATAAAGGACTAGTCTGTATGTTCATACTGGGTCAGTCCCTGTTCTCACTGGTTCCTCTGGTTCTCCTGGTTCCTCCCTCAGATCTTCATAAAGAAAGCCGAGTGAAGCTCCGCCCCCTCAGCGTTACCTCAGCACCTCCGAGCCGAGCGTTCAGCCGAGCCGACCGGAGGCTGGTCAGTCAGCTGCCGTCCTGCTCCAGTCCTGCTCACCAGATCCCCACTGCGGTGCCACAGCGCCGCCTGCTGGCCGGACCTCGCCGCTGCAGGGCTGATGGGATCAGAGACTGAACACACAGATCACACAGACGGACAGACAGACGGACGGACAGACGGACACAGAGGGGAGAACCTGTCTGTCTGACAGAGCAGCTCCTGTCAGATGATGCTGTAATTAATGTGTACATACAGTAAGTAAATGTTCAACACTGGAGAAACTGCTGCTTCGAAAAGACTTCCTGTCTGCAGGCGGTCGGTCCGGACCTTTCTACCCCCCTAACCCTAACCCTACCCACCCCCCCACCCCCAAAGTAACCATGTATGTGCGTATATGCATAGAGATGTACACACGATCATATGAATGCCCTCTCAGTGTGTCCATACGTGTCTGTAGCTGCTGCTCGGGGTTTCACGCCGTCTCCTCCACCGGTGAGCGATTTGCCTTAAAACCGAAGACGAAGAGCAGATTTTACTCCAAAAGCCCCAGACTGAAACATGTAGCCACAGCAAACACCCAGAATCCTTTGCTGCGACCTCGGACCTTCTCACATCTTTGTGGCTTGAAACTACTGACAATGACAGCTGATATTCTGCTTTTTTAACAAAAAGGTCTTTTAAAGTTTGTTTTATTTTGAGTTAACTGAGGCCTTCAGTCACTGACGACTCCTCTGCTTCACAGTACAGTACTCTGATTACTCCACAGTACTCTGATTACTCCACCGTGCTCTAGTTTCCACTGCTGTGCTCTGTTGTACTTCACTGTACTGTAGTTTTCCAGTCCAGTGCAAACATACAGATTCTCATCCTTTCTTTACATTTTCAGTCTCTTGTCGACACCTTTGCTAATAAATAGAATAAACAATAAAATTCTTTAAATTTTCATCTCTCTGTAAAGACGTCTTCTTTTCCCACCAGGACTCATTTCAGTTTAGAGGAGAGAAATGTTTGATTAATTGTTCCCTCTAAATATGAATTTGTGCCCTTTTCATACTTGATTCGTTCCCTTGATTTGTTCAATATCTGGTGCCTCAAAAATGATGAAAATAATTCTTTCAATTTCCAAATCATGAGTTGTCTCCTTCAGTCCGCTATATTCTTTGCTACCTTGCTAAAAAAATAAAATTTATATTGTTTGTCAGCTCACTAATAAGTAAAAAGTTCATAACATTGCTTTCTAGCTAGCCAAAAAGTAAAAGATACGTAATATTGTTGCTAACTAGTTAAAAAGGAAAAAAAATCCTATATTGTTTGCTAGCTGTCTGAAAATGATGGAAAATATTATATTGTTTGCTAGCTAGATAAAAAAAAAGGGGGGAAAAGTTATGTTGTTTGCTATCCAGCTAAAAAGTTAGTAAGCTAGTAAAAAAATAAACAGTTAGCCAACTCATGATGGCTCAGCAGAGAATTATTTTGTTAATCCATCTCAAAAAGCAGCCAGTTTAAAGTTAATACTGCATCACTGCTTAAATTGGAGTTTAACACTTTGATGCAACAGAATTATATTAAACCGAGGTTTTGGGATTTAAAGAGAAGTTTAAATTTAATCTTTCTTAATTTAAAGCTTGTTTAAAACTTTGGTGCGACATGATTTAAAGTTAAACCATAATTTAATCAGGTTTAACACTTAATCCTTGTTGGTGCAACGCAGCCTGGTTTCTTTGTTAGTACAGAACATATTTTATATTACTTTTTATTTCTATATAGATAAATATGTAAATGTATTCCTTAATTCCTTGTGCAGGAAGGAGCTGCTTCACATTGAAATATTATCAGTTTCATGCTGTTAAAACATGAAAACTCTGGTTTTAGGTGACTTTCACATCTTAAAAACAAATCCATCGAGTTCTCTGTTATTCAGGTGCACCAATTATTAATTCAAGGGAACAAACTAAGTCAATCAGGAGAACAAAATTACTAATTTAAAGGAGCGATTTAAAAAACATTTCCTCCAACACCTCGCAGTCTCGTCTGTCACCGCTGGACTTCATCCAGTCGACGGTTCAGATGGAAAACTGAGCGAACAGATTTTTCTGATTTTTGCATCTTCAAGCTTCAGGAAACATCTCGACTTTTCATTTCTGTTCTTTAATTTTTTTCTGTTCTTTGTAAGATGCACTGGAATGCATTGCTATAATCTTGTGTTTGTCTTTTGTATCCTTTAGATAAACTCTATTTAAATGATCTTAAACTTCTATCCAATCTGTGAATTGTAATAAAGACAGAAATTTAAATGATGTTTGTGGATAAAAGTTTGATGATTTGGGTCAGTTTTTTTGGGGGCAGATTTCATCGGCTTCATCAAGAGAAAATGATGAAACATCACTTCACTGGTGAGAAGCAGACTAATGTCAGGAAAGCTGTGGCTTTTACTCCAATTTCATGCAGAAAAAAGTGAGGTGACAGGAAATAGCTGGTGACCCTAAAAACTGAGCTCTCCACAATAAAAGCCTTCAGTTTCACACGTGTAAAATTAAGTGAGACTAAAGTAAAATTAAGCGTTTAAGTAAACAGATACAGAGAAAATCTGTGTACAAATGGAACCAGAGTGAAGTTGATTCATACAGACATTTCAGGGGGACGCTGATATCAATCCTTCATCACAGTGAATTAAAGGAATAAAAAGAGCCTGTTGTTGAGTCCTTCTGATGAGACGTTGGTCACATGGACGAAGATCACATGACCCTCACAGATCTGCACTGACATGCTGCCTGAGAGAATTAAAGGAGTAGTTCAACATGTTTGGAAATACCAGCTCCATCTCTTCAGTCTGCGTACAAATAACGCGACTTTAGACGTTAGTTTCGGATTATGAGCCGATGATACGCCAGTCCCTCCTGTTAACTTCTGTGGAGAGTTTTTGGAAAGTTTTTTTTTTTTTTTTTTCAAGAGAAAAAGGAACAAAGAAAAAATGAGCGTATTTTCACAAACTTGAGCAAATTAGATTTAAAGGAATCACAATTTGGCCGTACAACTAATCTATAAGAAGAAAATAGGAAAAAAATCTTCTGTGGAGAGCAGACGTGTCCAAACACATAAAAGAGTCAGGTGACGTAGAATAAAGACGGTTCATGTCGGGACTGTTGGACGAGTCAAACTAACTCAGGACCTCAGCAGGAGAGCAAAGTTCATGTCTCGAGTAAAACCAAAAAGGTTTGGACGTGTCAATCATTTTTCAAACCCAGTTAAGACGAAACCACGCCCACTTCCACATTACGCAGCATATGATAGCCAATCAGAGTCCAGTTTTCATCTGCTGTTGTATACTGTCACTGCTTTCGTCCTGTGGAAGTGGGCGTGGTTTCATCCAAACTGGGCACAAAAAACAACAGTCATGGTTTGAGCTTGTTTTATCTGCATGTTAATGGACGTAATGTATTTAACTTCCATCACATTACATAACTTAATATACTTATTTTAGACCAAAACATGACTTTTCCTCAACCAAACCAAACTGTGACTGTTTTCATGGTAACCAGCTGTTCTCGTGAACTAGACTGAGTTCATTAGAGTCTGTGGTCGGATCAATTTCTTCTTCAGTAACATTCTGAGGAAACACTCCATAGATTTTCATTTGTTACACAGATCATACCCAATTATATCTATCAATCAGTATCGATCAAGCCAGATGACACCAATCGGTCAGCTCAGTGGTTCCCAAACTGAGGGGTGGGCCCCCCTGAGGGGGCACAGGGTCCACAGGAGGGGGCTCAGATGACCAGGGGGGTAACAGAGAGTGAAAGAAAGTTAACTGAATATGATTTATGTTGAGAAAATACACAAACAAGAGCAAACAACAACAAACGCAACAATTTATTGATTATTTATGGCCTTTGAAATTAATCACCAAATATTTTGATGATCAAATAATTTCTTTTTTTGTCATTTCTTAAGAAGAATATCAAAATTATAGAGAGATGACGTCCTCAGATGTCTTTTTTTGTCCACAACTCAAAGATATTCAGTTTACTGAGAGAGGAGTGAAGAAACCAGAAAATATTCACATTTAAGAAGCTGAAATCAGAGAATTTGGAGTTTTTTTTAAATTGAAAAATGACTAAATCTGTTTAATCAATTATCAAAATATTTGGCAATTAATTCAATAATTGCTTCACAATTAATCAATTACTTGTTGCAACTCTAAATAACAAAATCCTTGATCAATCAAGTAGTTATTTGGTCTATGAAATGTCAAACAATGTTCAAAAATGTAAAAAAAAAAAAAAAAAAGGAAAAAAAAGTGCTTTATATAGTACTTAAATACTATAATTTACCTTCTTTCTTGTGACTAAATATTAAGTTGACTAAATATTAAGTTAACAAAATAAAGATGTAAAAAAAAAGAAGTATCCTCATTATTTTAATAAGATAAGATCAGATAAACTTTATTGATCCAACACCTGTAATTTACTTTTTACAGTACTTCAAAGATCAGTATTAGAGAACATTAGTGAGTAAAAAAAAAGATAATAATAATAAAAATATTAAATTTTGTAATTACACTTTTTTACTCTACTGTAATAAAATCTCTTTCAATCTCAGTCATTAAGCCTTTTCGTCATCCTCACTACAGCCAATGAGCGCACACTTCCCCTGACAGCTGGACCAATCACCGCTGTCCACGAGGTTCAGCTCCTGGGGGCGGGCTTTGTCCAGTCCGACCGAGATTCTCCTCCGACCAATCAGCTGTTGACAGTTGACAGGAAACGTCAACTGTTGGCTCTGGATGACCAATCAGCTTCGGGAGGAGGCGGTCTGTACCCTCCAATATCCCACGTGATCCTCCTCAGTGGTTCCCAGGCGGTCACATCGGCGAGCCGGAGGTGAGTAAAGAGACCGACTAATGTGACTTTTTACCGGGGAACACAGCGGGAGGGCGGCGTTTTCTGACAGATGGCGAGTTACTTATCATGTCTGCACTTTAATTATTCAGATAATATTAGTTTTTATACGTTAAAAATGACGCTCGCTGTCTGTAGCGTGCTGTTAGCATCAGGCTGAGTGGCTAACTGAAGCTAATTAACTACAGGTGAATCCAGCTAGCCTGTTAGCTGCTGCCCGGGCCTTTAATGTCATTGAATCGATTTATTTATATCATACATTTATCGATATATTCCAGTGAAAGTGAATATAACTGTATTTGTGTTTGTTCGGAGGAAGCTGCAGTTTTCTGTCTCGGTTCAAACACACTGACAGTTATTTCGTAAGCAGCTAAGCTAAGCTAAGTTAAGCTAAGCTAGCTGTGTGCACCGTGTTCCTAGCGAAGAGAAGAGATTGATCTAATGAGAACACCGTGAAGAACTGCACGAGTTGATGTAAAGGATATAACTATGAGTCAAAATGTGAAGACTACACGATGAAAAGTGAATTAAGTTAAAGTCTAATGAATGAATGAATGAGTGAGTGTCGGGACTCAGTTAGCTCCATCACTACCAACCTGCTGTGTTTTGTAACCAGATATTTTTTTCAAACACGCAGACCGTTATTTAAAATTGTATGAGAGATACTAAACTTTTTAAAGATGACAAAATATGTCAGGTTAAAAAAGGTAACTAATGATTATTTGCAACCTGTCAATTAGTAATCATGATTAATCATTCACTAAAAGACTGGTGGTGATGTTGTCCATACCAAGGTGATGTCTTCATGTCTTTTTTGGCCAGATATTCAGTCAAAGTGAACAATTAAAACAGCTTGATCTGGTTTAAAAACACACACACACACACACCTTTTTGACATACTGGGATTGGTGGGGATGATCAGTTTTACACCACAGTTGTCATTTCCACTTAAAAATGAACAAAAAATCATCATGATCTTAACCAAACAAACATATTGTCTTAAATCTGGAGAACAATATTTTCAGTTCAGGACATCTCTGCAGCTTTCATACTGTCAGAGAGGAGTAAAGAAACCAAAAAATATTTGCATTTAAAAAGCTGACACTTGGATTTTTTTTCCCTTTAACCATTAATCAAATATCAAAATAGTAAGCTAATCATCACAACTCTATAAATCTGGCAAAAGCAGCCAATTCTGAAATTGCAGAAGCTGGAAAGGGAGAGGGTATTTTTGCAGTTAAAGTTTCAGTTTTTATTTTTACTGTAAACATAAGTTCAGCTCAGTGTTGAAGCAAACAGGTACAGAATAATCCTGAGATATTACTTAAATTGATCAAATGTTCTAACTTACAAGCTATTGAGGAAAATTTACTTGTTAACATTGCACCATTTAAAAAGCATCTCTGACACCAACATTTGTTATTTCTCTTAATACTCCACTTTAGTTGAATTTTCTAAATGTTGACACACTGCAGGCTCCTTTTCAGACAAATACAAGAGCCTCAAAATTTAGGGCATAGGAGGTATGAGGGCTGAAAACATCGTCTTAAATGAATTGTTGAAATGATGTCAAATGCCAATCACGGGTTTGCATTTAGCATTTTGTTTCCCATCATCAGTCAGTCTTGATGCACGACACCAGACGTGTTTGAAAAGCTGAGAAAAATGTGAGATCCTGGCAGCGATTCAGAGGTCTGGAAACGGGCCACACCAAAACCACGACTGTGTTCAATCTGTATTAAAAGAACAGAGGAGAGCTGCAGATCCTCACAAGTGACTTTGTGTTGCTTCAGTTACGGTGAAACTTTCAGGGATGTTTGTTTCCTGGCTAAACAAAGTCAGGACCTGGTTTATCTGATGGGGCTTCAATGACTCCACGTGTTGTTTGATTCATGAGCTCATGTTGGGATCCAGTCTCTCGGGTGAAGCTGCCCAGTCTGACCAGTTCAACCTGCTGGTTTCTCTCAGGATTCAGGGCAGAGTGTTGGACTGCCACCCGCTCTGATCTGGAGTCAGTCAGATAGAAACCGGCTCTGCACTTCCTGTCCTCCAGATTAATTTCAGATCACAATTATGAATGAATCATGAAATGAAACCGTGACATCAGAATAGCATGGCCACCATTTCTAGAGCTGCAGTAATTAATCGGCTAAACGATTATTTACTTGCAGCCAACTATTCTGATAATTGATTGAAGCGATTTTTTTTTATTGAAAAAGTCAAGATTCTCTCATTTCAGCTTCTTAAATATGAATATTTTCTATTTTCATTACACCTTTATGACAGTAACTGATTATCTTTGGGTTGTGGATAAAAACAGGACATTTAAGGACGTCATCTTGAGAAACACTGATTGGGATTTTTTCACCGTTTTCTGATATGGTGTGGACTAAAAAACCAGCCGCTTAATCAAGAAAATAATCAGGCTAAACACTCTGAGCTTTCTAAAAGACAACAGTGGTATGAAAACAAATGTTGTATTTTAAACATTAACATCCACAAAAACCCTATCAGGAATTATTACCTCACATTTTATTATTCCACTCCAGAAACATGTATTAGCAGAAAGAGCAGAAAGATTTTTTTTAAATTAAGCAGACAGCAGCATCATGCATCTGTACTTTAAAAACTCAGTCAGTCATGAATGTAATGACGGACAGCAGCTCGTCTCTGTTTCTGTTAGTTTAACCTGTAACCTGCTCGTCCTGTCTGACTGCTGCTGAGTTACCTGAAGCAGGCTGATAAAGGCTCATTCTGCTGTTTAATGAAGTCAGTACGTCTTTAAATGAGCTCCACGCCCAGAAAGGCCTCAAACTTTTTTCCATTCAACAAGATAACAAAATTTTCTTAACTAATGCAAAGCCAGACAAAAAACTCGATGTCAATAAAATGCAGTTGAGTTCAGTGCACAGTCACACATTGTGACTAATATCTCATATTTAGGTTTAGATATAAAAAAAAAAAAGTTTTCAAACACTGAGAAACAGTGAAGCATTAAAACAGTTTTCAGAGTTCATGCAGCTGTTGAGTCGAGTCAGTGATTCATAATGGACACATTGTCCTTCATGCTGTCCAAATATTTTTGTATTTAAATATGTAAGAGTCACATTTGCAGGAGTCACATCACTGATACTGAAGTGGATTTTCCTAAAATAAAGTTTAGAATTAACTACATTTTCACAAGAATCTGACAAACACTGGTGCCAGTTTGTAGATTAATGTGATCATTTCAGTTCAATGGCAGAAAAAATGAAGGTGTTTCTAGTTGTATTTTTTACTTTCTTAGTCTTTTTTTCTGTTTAAAACACAGTAAAATGAATCACATCAGGTTTTAAACTGTTGGTTGTACAAATCCAGACATTTGAAGACGTCGTCTGGGACGTCTTGGAGTCTGTTTTCTTTTCAAACCCAGTTAGAAACCAGTTTGGTTTATCAGACAGTGAATCAGAGGAGCAGCAGATGTCCTGCAGGCTAAACTGACTCTAATATCAGATTAACGATAACTCTGCTGCTGCTGTCCGTCCGGGTGGATAACAGCAACTTCAGCTGGTTCCTTTGAACTGATTAACAGACTGTTATCAGCCAATCAGAGACCCTCTAAAAGCTCATTACTGCTGCAGGACGGAGGAGGACCATGGTGTTGCTCTGCTCTGCTCTCTGCCTCAGAGCTTCTCTGTCATCCAAAAACACATTGATGAACACACACTGTAGTTTATACAGACTCAGTTTCACACACACCATCCTGCTGCCAAAGATACTGACCTGAGCACCAAATGTGGAGTAATCTGCTGCTTAAAATAGTCCCCAACAAATGCACTATAATAAACTACAGTGATAAACATTTACATACTTTGATCAGCTTTAGAAGAATAAAGTTTTGTCATGATACGATATTAAATCAGTTCGTTGGACAACAACACAATTAGTGCTGCACAATTAATCTAAATTTGGTCAAAATTGTAACATGGCTTCCTGCAGTTTTGAGATCACAGGAGGTGCAATATTTGTTAAAGGTGAAATTAGACAGACGTCCTGTCCTACAAATCAGATTCTACAGACTTAAAAAACGTCGTCACTCTGTACAGATTCCTGCAAAAAAACAAAAAAAACATCCCGTGTCATGTTAACATGTTTGTCAATCAAAATAAGAATAATGATGCAAAATTGATCATCACCTCTAATATATCAAATCACATTGCTCAGTCAGAGTAATCACATTTCTCTGATTCCAGCTCATTAAATGTGAATACTTTATGGGTGGATTGTCCTCTATGAGAGCAAACTGAATATCTTTGGGATTTGAGGATGTCATCTTGGATTTTTATCAACATTTTTCAACATTTTCTGACATTTTATGATCCAAACAACTAATTGATTAGTAGAAAAATTATCGCCACACTGATCACTAGCTGAAAAACAGGTCTAAACATGTGAAAACAGGTGGAGCGCACAAACATATGGATTGGAACTGGTCCTTGGTGTCTGCTTCAGTTCTGAGCTGTGGTGGTTTTCTGTTTTGTTTTTTAATGGAGTCGATTCAGTCGCTTAAAGTTTCAAACTAAGCAGCAGCCCAGCAGGTTCAGGGTGGAGTCACATGTGTCTGTGATCTTGTGACATAGCAGTGACGAGTTAACGTTCCGTCATGGACGCCAAGGTTTACTGGCATGAAGAAACATCTCCACGCAGGATGTGATGATATGAAAGAGGAATTTCTTGTTTCATAAAACATAAAACAGACTGCTTCATTCAGGTTATCAGAGAATTTTTTATTTCATGTAAACGGTAACAGTGGCTTCATGACACTTTTTCATGTCCAGTACGATGCCACAACCATGAGTATCTGCTGATACCAGTCCAATACTGCCATTTCCCCTCTCTTCAACAGCTAAGCTGTCAATAATACATTTGAATGGGCCATTTGGTTAACTTATATCTAAAAAACATCACTGTCAACCTGAGAACAAATGTTCTGCTCCAGTGAAGGAAGAAGAACATAGAACATGACTCAGCTGAACAATACTGCTGCTTCTCTTTATTTAAACTTTTCCTCATGCAGAACTTTTAATGGCAATTTAGATCTTTTTTTTTTCACCATTCAGACTTTCAAAATGAAAATAATTTCATCTGTGTTACTTGTGACACTTTTCTCTCTGCAGCATGTTGCTCAAAGTGTAATTAGGCCCAAGTGTTTACGTGACACTTTGAGCTAATGATACCTTTTCCTCTTTTCTGACATCCAGTCTGCTGATTTTGGCCAGTATCAGACTGACTTGTTTGGTCTGTAAAATGTCAGAAAATGGAAAAAAAAAATTTTTTATTCAGTTCCCAGAGTTCAAGGTGACATCTTTAAATGTCTTATCTGAACAACAATCCAAAAATATGACATGTATGATCATATAGCTAATGAATGAATGGAAATTATTAATATTCCTGTCCTTTTTTTCCTTTTTACGTTTGAAATGAAGAAAGTTCAGTAAACCTACACAACAAACTCAACAGGCAAATACTCGAGTAACAAATGAAAAGGAGTAGTATACATGTTTGTTGCTGACCCTCACCCCCATCCCCCCCGGAACGTAAACCAGCAAATATTTGTCATTTTTCATGAAAAAGTCTCAAATGATTAATTACGTATCACAATAGTCTCATTAATTGATTAATTGACTTCTGATATCATTAGTCACAAAAACCCTCACAGGTGACTTTATCTTTTTTAAACATTTCTAAAGGAAATGTCTTGAGTCTCTGTGGCTCTGCACTTAATTCCCTCAGACGCCACGTGGATGCTGTGCAGACGGCTTGATGCTAAGCTAACATGTAGTGATGCTGTTGGTGGTCACACTCATCACTGTGCTGCGAGGCTGTTAGCTACTCATGCTAATCCTGCTGCAGGTTAATCTGATTAGGCCTTCAGTCTGCTGAGTGAGACGAGCTGCAGGTTCACATGAAGACCAGAGACCTGAACACAACCAGAGTTTAATTTGTCTTTATTACACATCAAGAGCAGATCAGAGTTCATTTTAGGGCTGCAACTAACAATTATTCTCATGGTCGATTATTAGTTTCTCAGAGTCCAAGATGACGTCCTCAGATGTCTTGTTTTGTCCACAACTCAAAGATATTCCGTGTCTTGTCAGAGAGGAGGAAAGAGGACGTCATCTTGGACTTCAGGACACACACTGATCCACATTTTGCACCACTTTCTGACATTTTATTGACCAAACAACTATGAATTGATTCATCGAGAAAATAACACAATTAACTAACAATTATGAGACTAATTGTTAGTCGCAGCCCTACAAGACTTTTGATTCTCAATAACCATAAAAATATTGACCCAGCCTTGTATCTTAGTCTGGACATATCTTAGTTTTTGTGATGCATTAATATGTCAGAAAATTTAAATTATTGTTGTCATCAGAAATGGACTTTATATTCTATGTACTGTTCCTGTTGTTTATATTTCCCCTGTTTGTAGTGTTTCCATTTTTATTTTTATATTAATTTGATTAAATGGTTACTTTTTTTAAAATTTCCTCTTGCTTTATTTTTTTATATAACATTTTTTTATTGATGCTTCTTTATATTTCTGCTCTGCACTTTGCTGCTGTAACACCATAACTTTCCCCTCTGTGGGAATAATAAAGGAATATTTTATCCTATGAGCTGATAATAATTTGAAAAATGAGAAATGTGGGGTTTTGACAGCAGGTCCTGATGATGCCAAACCAGTTTTAAATAAGAACCAACAGGTCCCAGGTCAGCTGTATCAGAGCAGCAGGATGTACACATGTTACATTCATGTTTGACAACTGTTGTCGGTCCCTGCTGCATTTTAGAAACGTCACAAGCTCTCAGTGGATCTGTCTGCTAACAGCTGCTCACACACACACACACACACACACACACACACGCACACACACACACGCACGCACGCACACACACACACACTGTATCAGGTCCCTCCATCATTAACACACTCTACAGGTTGTTAACCTGCGTCGCCCTGGCGCCAATCCATCGCCATGGTTACCAAACAGCACCCACAGGACGTGCCACCTCAGCTCCGTTAACTTTAATGAGATTACATCCTGTGGGATTACTGCAGCACCCCACAACACACACACACACACAGACAGACACACACACACACACACACACACACACACACACACACACACACACACACACACAGGGAGGGTTGGTCGTGTTCAGATTTATTGACCTGCTGCAGTTTTACACACACACTTACTTCCTGTGTTTAAAGGGAAATAAAATAGAGATGCAAATGATTAATCAAATAATCGATTAAATGAATCTTTTTTGATAATTGATTAATCATCAATCGAGTCATTTTTTAAATTTAAAAAAAGTCCAGATTCTTTGATTTCAGCTTTTTAAATGTGAGTATTTTCTGGTTTCTGAGCCTTTCATCTTGGCATTTACTTTTTTGACATTTTATGGCCCAAAGAATAAATTGATTAATCTAGAAAATGATAGACACAATAATTGCTGAGAATAATCATTACAGGAAAGACTTGAGAAATATATGGTCAAAACATGTGGAGCACACAGATGTATGTCAGAGTATTGACAGATTATGTAATCATGTAATCCATTCTGATATTCCTACTTTCTACTCTACTTATTTTGCTTTTATTTCAAAATAAGAGTGCAGTGTTATTGATCCAGGATGAACAAACTGATCGTCGAACTGCTCTCAAAGAACCAAATTCAGGATTATTTTAGCCTGAAAACATCCCGTTAGACCAAAATACATTTGAAGACCAGTGAAAACAGACAGCTGGACCAGATGTGCTCACTCTCTCCTCCTCTTCCTCTCTGCAGACTATGGATCAGAGGGTCAGGCTGTTTGTTCTTCTGGCGGCGGTGGGGCTCCTCTGCCTCAGTTTGGCCCCTGTCTCTCGGGCTGAGGACCCAGATGACGACATGGACGTGGAGGACGAGGTGGATCTGAGTATGGCTGGAGCTGAGGAGGAGGAGGACATGACGGATGAAGCTCCGCCTGCTCCAAAAACTCCCGCTGCACCAAAGGTAAGATGATAACTTCTGAGGAAAGTGCTCTGATCGATCACCCAGCACCATCAATACGGGCTGATATTTGATGAGTATAGTTTGATCAGAGGTCTGTCTGCCACACTGATGGCTCAATGTTTGCACCAAAAAAAAAAGAAAATGATGATGTGACCTTCTGATCCACTGACCCGCATTCACACTGAAACCACAACGAACACAACATTTAACCTGGTTCAGTATTTTCTAACTAGAATAATTCAGTCTAACATGCTTTAATATTACTTCTTAATTGAATGCAGGATAAACATCAATAGTAAATAATTCAGTTTTGTAAAAATGAAGTTACAGGAAGTAAATGTAACAGAAGACCAAAGAGGTGACCTGCAGTTTTAGTTGTGACTGTTTGATGGTTTAACACCAGTGGACTCCAGTTTGATTTAAATCCCTCCAAACCAAAAGTAAACACACACACAACGTAACCTGATCAGGATCAATATTCAGATTTGGTGCGACAGCAGCAGTTCTGTTGTCTGAGGTTTCATCGTTAACACTTCTTTGTCTCCGTCTTCTTCTCTGCGTCCAGGTGACCTACAAGGCTCCAGAGCCGATGGGGGAACATTATATCGCAGAGTCTTTTGACCGGGGGACACTTGACGGGTGAGCACACGGTTATTTACATCTGCACCATCACATCATCAGCAGACAGTTTGGTCTGGATGAATTAGTCTCAGAGGCTGTTACCAGGCAACAAGAACATGATGCTGTACATGACCAACTCTGGACTGTTGATAAGCTGTTTAAATACAGATTGTTAAAGTTTTTTTGCCGTTAGATTGAGGTTTTCAAAGGGGGCAGATATTCAGGGATCGATGGCAGAATAAAGGACTGACTTTAGATCAGATTTTGGGCGAAATTCCATCAACTGCTGTTGTAGTGTTGTAGTCAGCTGTCGATCAGACATGAAGAGGATGAACACAGTGGTTTAGTTTTGAGGATGGATGCTGGAGAGGAGAGTGGCTTTATGTGATTGATTATTTATTGATGGATTAGTTTAAAAGAGGTACAACTAGATAAACGTGCTGTTGATCTTGGAAAGACTGTTGAACATTTATTTTGTTTTTGGCGTTTCTTTCATGCATGTTTTATTATTTTTTATAAAGTTCTAAATAAGCAAATCAAATAAACGTAGGGCTTGAAAAATTAATTGAAAGATGATTAAAATTTAAGGAAGAGCTGCTGCAGGAGTAAATTAATAAATGAAATATTGTGATGCTGCAGAGATGTCCTGGCCTGCACATCATCAGCTACAGACCGTTCAGTACAGATCCCTGCAGAAATCACACCCTGATCATTTTCATGTTTTTCAGTGAAGAAAAATGAATCATGATGAAAAAAATAATTATTTCCTCTAATATCACAAATCACATTGCAGTTGCAACATCGAAGTATTAGACATGTTTTTCAAAATTGTTCAGCCTCATGTAAAAGTACATCTTATTTTTTTTTTAATTAAAGTACATCTTTGAAGCAGAACACGCCAAATGATCAGAAATGTTTTTGTACCACCTGTTTGATCAAAGTATCCCAGCATGCATTTTGCACCAACAGCAGTGACGGCAGATAATATGAGGGAGACTCAAAGCTGTTGAATGTGACCAGATTTAGTTTTAGGGTTTTCTTAAATTTGTCCCAGATTAACTGTTAAGATTTTGAGGATGAAGATGAAGGTTTATCAAATGAATATGGAGTAAAACTTTATGGATGTGAGACCTGCTGGCTGAGTTCTCTCTCTCTGATCAGGTGTGTTGGTAACATAACTTCCTGTCTGTCTGGTTTCAGCTGGGTGCTGTCCAGCGCCAAGAAGGAGGACGCTGATGAAGAGATCGCAAAGTATGATGGTACGTACTCATCTTCAACGTTTAAATCTTCGTATGTACTTGGTTTAATTTAGGTTGTAGTGTTTCTTCTCCTGGTTGTAGTTCTTGGTGATGATGATGATGATATAAACAGGTAAATGGGAAGTGGAGGAGATGAAGGACAGTAAGCTGCCTGGAGACAAAGGTCTGGTCCTGAAGTCTCGAGCCAAACATCACGCCATCTCCGCCCAGCTGCTGCGACCTTTCACCTTCGACACCAAACCACTCATCATCCAGTAAGAACAACTTTGATTTTTTTTTACATCAGATCTTCTCCTCAGTGGTCGTTCACCTGTCAGACGTCTTCATCGCTCTCTTCTCTCTCTCTCTCTCTCTCTCTGTTCAGGTACGAGGTGAACTTCCAGGCAGGTATCGACTGTGGCGGCGCCTACGTCAAGCTGCTGAGTCAGACTCCTGACCTCGACCTGGTCAGTTTAACTCATTACACACACACACTCCCCACATATACTGACTGGTGTAGATTTGAGTTTCCAGAGGCTTTAATGTTTAAAATGTTTGAGTCTGATCTAATGAATAAATTTTAAAAAAGTCAAAAAAAAAACAACTCATAACTAACTTTAAATTATTGTGTGTTTGTGTTTCTGTAGAACCAGTTTGTGGATAAAACTCCGTACACCATCATGTTTGGACCCGACAAATGTGGAGAAGATTACAAACTGCACTTCATCTTCAGACACAAAAACCCCAAAACTGGAGAGTTCGAAGAGAAACATGCCAAGAAACCCGACGCTGACCTCAGGACCTACTTCACTGACAAGAAGACGCACCTGTACACACTGGGTAAGACACACACACACACACACACCTGTACACAGCTAACTAAGACACACACATTAGTGACAGTCCATGTGTGTAACTGTGTGCGTCTCTGTGTGTCGCCCCCCAGTGGTGAACCCTGACAACACCTTCGAGGTGCTGGTGGATCAGACGGTGGTGAACAGCGGCAGCCTGCTGACAGACATGACCCCCCCGGTCAACCCCCCCGCTGAGATCGAGGACCCCGATGACCAGAAGCCTGAGGACTGGGACGAGAGGCCCAAGATCCAGGATCCCACCGCCACCAAGCCCGAAGACTGGTCAGTACACACAGCTGGTTACCGTGGAAACAAAGAGGAAATTCAGTAACTGAGAGCTGCTAGTTGACAACAAGATACCTGCTGAACACAGCGGGCCTACACATCATTTAAAACACCAAAGGCGTCTCAGCTGGTGGATTCGCTGGATACCACGCTCAATTGACCCTTCACAAAGCCTCGCCTCCACACAGCAACCGTCCAGTCATAGCAACCGTAACTAGGGCTGTCAAGCTTTCCATTTCTCTCCGTGCTGAAGGTGAGCAGGAGGCTCTGAGAACAGAGACACTCAGTGTTTCAGCAGCAGCAGGTTATCGTCCCTGTCTGTGCTGAACGTGATCACGTTGCTCCAGTCGAGTGATTATATACCAGTTTATTCTCACAGTCTACAGTCAACATTATTTCCATTTCCTAGATTAAAACTCTGACAGATGACCAACTTTGCTGATTAAAAACATCTGGGGTTGCGTCTGCAGTACGTGCTGGGCGAGAGGGGGCTGCTGCCCCAGCTGGTGGTGGGCTGCTGCATAACACCTTAGAGGCAACAGTTAACTGACATTGTGCATGAATGAAATATTAATTAATAAAGTAAAATCAAAACATCCCCAACTCAAAGGCAGTTACGGGTTGAAAGCTCCAGAAACGGCTAGTAAGTGAACCTTGAGCTTGGAGACATCATCTGCTGCAGCTTTTCATGGAAAACGTCACCGAAGTTAATCGGGTTCAGAAGACAGAAGAGAATATTTTATCCAGCGTGTTTCATTATTGACGCTCAGCTGTTATTAACACTTTATTTCTTCATGCATTAATCAGTATTTCTGTGTGTGTGTGTGTGTGTGTGTGTGTCTGTGTGTGTGTGTGTGTGTGTGTGTCTGTCTGTCTGTCTGTCTGTCTGTCTGTCTGTCTGCAGGGACGAGGACGCTCCCGCACAGATTCCAGATGAAGACGCAGTGAAACCCGACGGCTGGTTAGACGATGAGCCCGAGTACATCGGAGACCCTGACGCCATCAAACCTGAAGACTGGTGAGTTACATCATGTTGAAGTCCACCTCTGATTGGCTGATGAAAAGCCCAAGCCCAATCGCTGCTCATCTGTCTCGCTTTGGTAACGTCTCCGTTTCCCTCCTGTCTGTCAGGGACGAGGACATGGACGGCGAGTGGGAGGCTCCTCAGGTCCCTAACCCCGCTTGCGAGGCTGCCCCCGGCTGCGGCGCTTGGAAACGACCAGTGATTGACAACCCCAACTACAAGGGCAAGTGGAAGCCCCCCATGATCGACAACCCCAACTACCAGGTGAGTCTAAGCCCCGCCCACATTCAGACTCTCAGATGCAGCCATGATTGGATTGGAAAACCACAAAATTATCTTGAACTTGTGCCGGATCCTCACCGCTGCCCGTTCGTGTTCTCAGGGCGTCTGGAAGCCGAGGAAGATCCCCAACCCGGCGTTCTTCGAAGACCTGAACCCGTTCAGGATGAGTCCGTTCAGCGCCGTAGGACTCGAGCTCTGGTCCATGACCTCTGACATCTTCTTCGACAACTTCTTCATCACAGATGACCGCAACACTGCTGACCGCTGGGCCAACGACGGCTGGGGGCTGAAGAAGGCTGCGGAGGGCGCCGCTGAGGTGAGTGCAGGACGGAAACGGCTTCATGATTTACTTTGAAAAAGAGTCTTTACATTCAGACTGAGGCAGCCAAATCTTTTAAACCAATAAAATAGAAGAAATATGTGTGAAAGTAGCATTGAAGGAAGAAATAAAGAAAAATAGAATTCAAGTTTCAGGTTTGATTCCTGCACAGCTTGGCAGAATGTGGGAGCAAGAAATTAATTTAATTTAGACTTTTTGATGACGAGTTGGACATAAAAATGACTGTGAATTAAAATTTACTATAGATTAATTACTTAATTATACTCATTAAAATTTTATTTTAACACAAAGATTAATTTAAATTAAAGCAATATATAATATATAAAAAAAAATAAAAATCTATTTTTTTATAATCAAAATGTATAAAAACATTTAATTTAAAACATTTTTGTATCACAATTTATGTTAAAAATGTTTTTAATTAACCAGTGACTCTAAGATGACACATGACACACACACACACACACACACACACACACACACACACACACACACACACACAGACTGAACGAGTGATGTTGATGAAATGAAACTTCAAACAGTTTCAGTTCAACGGTCATCAGATATTCCTGGTCTGATGCTTCCCGTCGTTCAGAAAATCAGGTGAAGACTTTTTAAAGTTTTTCCTTACAGTGATGTAACCTGTGCTGCTTTGAACCCGAGTGACCTCAGTGATGATGTAATCCTCTGGAGGACGCGGCGTCTCTCGGCATGAGACACTAATAGATCAGTAACCATCAGAGAGACAGACAGACGCTTCAGTCTGTGACACAAACTGCAGGAGTGTGAAAGACGAGGCAGGGAAAACACCTGTTGCATTATGGGAAATGTAGGGCTGGAAATGGTTCACTTTTTGACTTGGTGTTGATGTTGATGTTGCAGCCTGATCTGGTGACTCAGATGTTGGATGCTGCAAAGGAGCGTCCGTGGCTCTGGGTCGTCTACGTCCTCACTGTGGCGTTACCACTCGTTCTCATCGTCGTCTTCTGCTGCACCGGCAAGGTAACACACACAAACACAAACACAAACACACACACACTCTGTCCTGTTAGCTGATGTTTGTTCTTTGAGGGAAATGCAGTGAAGTTAAAGTTCAGAGCTCCTGATGTCTGGCTTATATCTGAATCCTCCTGCTGCTGCTGTCAGTGCTGATGTCCCTGTGTGTGTGTGCGTGTGCGTGTGTGTGCATGTGTGTGTGACTGTCCACAGAGGTCGTCAGGATCAGATCAGGGTCAGTTGAGTCTCACCAGCTTACAGGAAGAGTTTCAGGAAGTCGGACTACCAAACCGCCGCTCCTCAGGCCTGGTGACTGACCGCTGCTGTCGTTAGCGTAGCTTCATGTCTGAGTGTTTGTTCTGCTGTGCTGTTGGTGCCAGTTGGCCAGTCGTGTTCCTGTGGTACTGTAGTGTAGAACAGTGGTTCCCAAACTGGGGGGGGGGGGTGAAACTTTATTTCACTATCTGGTAGGAAGCAGATATTTAGATAATGATAATAAAGGTTATATGTATGACAACGAGCCTCGTGTTTCCGGAGGAAGTCTGAATCCTGCAGCGCCCCACAGTGGTTGAAGGAAGCCATGAACAGTCCAACAGCATCAACTGACTAAAGTTCAGTTTCAGCCTCAGGTCACCTTACACTTAATAATAATAATAATCATCAGATCGATAAGAAGAATTGATAATGCCATTGGTATCAATAAAATCTTCAGCTTCTGAAAGGGTGGGCGATGCAAAAAAAAGTCTGGGAGCCACTGGTGTGGACTGTGATCTGCGTTTGTGTCTGCAACAAACCAACATTTAGGTTCTTAAAAAAGAAAAGATGAATGAAGCTCGAACAAAATGTTTTTTCTGTCTGAAAACATGAAACATGTCAAAGTAAAGAACACATCTGACAGTTTCATACACCTGATTATTCTGTGTGTTGGACAATCAGTGAATTTTGTCAAAAATGTTGGCACTTGCTGGCTGCTTTAAAAAAAACAAACATTCTATAAATGAATCTCACTGTGGAAACCAAAATGTAATCAACACATGCTCCTTTTTATTTCATAAAAAGAATAAAAAGCCTGGTACCTGGTGCAGCCAAAACTGAGAGAGCTGAAACTGTTTTCAGAGAACCGATCGATCCAGAACAGCTGCTGACTGTAGTCACTGTCGTCAGGAAACTGCAGGTTGATTGGTCAGATGTGTTTGTGTGGGAAGCGAATCTTAAGAAAAATAAGTCACGATACCACTCAGTGAAATATTAGTATTGTTTTTATTAATGAGGTGCAAATGAATCATGTGAATGAAAACTGAAGGTGTGGTGTGAAACGTCGTCCTGACAGCGGCGTCGGTGTGAGCAGAGGTCGAGTTTCAGGAGTTAAACTGACATGGTTCCTGTTTGTCGTGCAGAAGAAGAGCCCAGCGGCGACGCCGGCAGCAGAGTACAAGAAGACAGACGAACCTCAGCCTGACGTGAAGGAGGAAGAGGAAGAGGCTGCAGAGGAGGAGGAGGAGGAGGAAGAGGAGAAGGCTGAAGAGGCAGAGAAGAGCAGCCCAGGTAGCTTCAGCGTCCAGACTTTTTGTTGTCTCTTCTGCTGTCCGTGTCCGTCTGACCAAAATGTTTGTTTGTTTTAGCTGCAGAAGAGAAGAGCGATGAAGAGGAAAGTCCTGCAGACAAAGAGGAAGAGGAGGCAGAGAAGGACGAAGACAAGGAGGACACAGGAGACGAGGTAAGGAGACAGTTTTTGTCTTTTTTTTCTGCAGTGCAATGCTGCGTTCTGGTGCTTTTCCTCCGTCTCTTGTGATAGAGAATGATTTCCTGTCTCATCAGTGTGTGAAGGATCACAGTCAACTTCAGTGTAATATTACATTATTACACACTTCATGAGTAACATCCAATCAACACTGACAGAGAAACAGAGCTGCTGCACTGCATCGTAGAAAATACAAAAAACATCACAATCTGACGTTTCCATGACGACAAACATGTCCAGTGTCCAAGTGTCACCTCTGAAGACAAACAAAGTCTCAACCTGCAGGATTTCATTCAGTGGAGGCGTTTAAAAAAAAAAAAGATTCTGATGCTAAAACACTGAAGACCTGAAGTCCTCGCAGACAAACATCAGGTCTGGTTCATGTTCTGTGTTTACTAGAACCAACACAGTTCATTTTAGGGTCAAGAGAACATGAACAGTCCAACAGCATCAGTGTCAGCCTCAGGTCACCTTACACTTCATAATAATAATCATCAGATCGATAAGAAGAATTTTAGGGTCAAGAGAAGATGCAAAAGTTGACCTCTTTTTTTCATCATTTTCTTTTGTGTTGAACAATTAAAAACCTTCAGCTGCAGTTTTCTTCGCGTGCCGTACACATGGATTAAATCATAAATCATTCCATAAATAAAAGTGCACACACTTTTATTTAAACTTTTGTTTTAGTCATTTTTGTTGTGAAGCCTTTTCTTTTTCTCTTCTGCTCACTTTAGTAAATGAAAATCTTCATTGAGAAACTAAATTGGACTTAAATAAAATAAAAAATATATCAAATAAAAAGTGTCAGAAGTTTGGAGCTTTGATACCATGAAGGAGAACTAAAGAGAAATCAAATCAGATGCAGGATTTAACTTCCTATTGACGAGTTAAAATATGAATTTATTTAGGTATCTTTGCAGATTTATGGATACTTGAGAAGTTCTTTTCTTTTTAGTGGAAAATATTTTTTTCAAAAATACTTGAAATCACAAGTTTTGTTTGTTTGTTTTTCTCAGCTGCTCATGAAGATTATTTTATGTTTTCGAGGACAGAACTGTAACATTCCTGTTTTTTTCTGTCTGAATAAATGGAACCTTCATGGTTCTCTCATGTTCTCTGTGCAGAAGTTGGAAGATGATGTTCTTCGGAGATCTCCCAGGAACAGGAAGGTCAGAAGAGACTGATCTCTGAATCCACAGCCCTGACCTCACCCCCCCCCCACCACCGCCACCACCACACCTCCCTCCCTCCTCCTCTTCCTCTTCCTCCTCTGCTCCTCCTCCTCTGCTCCGAGGTGACGACGCCTCAGTGGAACCCGTCTGAAGCAGTGAAGCCGACAGGAAACTAATCAAGACCTCCAATATGGACGCCTGATGATGATGATGATGATGATGATGATGATTCCAGTATGAACAGGACTGAGTTAGTGTGATTTAAAGGATTTTTGTTTATGAAAGAGATTAACTGAGATTAACTAAAACTTCCTGCATCATTCCTTAACACCTGAGCAGACTCGAACCCACGGGGATCAACTTGTCCCGTCCCGTCCGACGCACCGCCCACTGCTCGCCACCCAGCGCCACCCACCTGCTGATTAGCCCTCAGCAACATGCTAATTAGTCTCCTGACAGACGGATGTTTGGCTCTCAAGTTAGTGCTGAGGTACCATGATGCTGCTTGGGCTGCTAACACACTGCTAATTAGCCTGCTAATTAAACCATGAGCAGTTAGCATGCTCCTACAGATAGGCAGGGAGTTAGCCTGCTACAAGTCTTGTTAAATAGCCTGCTGCTAACAACAGTAAGGATAACCAGACAAATGGTTAAGAAAATGAAACAAAGTCTCACTAATTAGTCTGTTCAACAGCAGATAAGTTAGCTATCAACAGTCATTAGCTAGCCAACCATCAGGAAGTAGCCATCTTCTTGCTTGGGCTACCAATGGCTACCACTCTCAAGGTACTAATTAGGCTAACAGTCATCAGAACTATCTAACAAACTGTCAGAATTAATCAACCAGAAGTCTTGCCAGTTAGCCTGCTAACAAGCTGCTAATTAGCACAAAGATAATGTGATTAACTTTCCAGCAACTGGCTATTTAGCCAGGCTATCAACTAGCAACGCACACATTTTTCTGAGTATTTAAATTTATTATCCTACAGACGGTCAGGGAATTAGCTCACCAAAAGTGTTGCTAATTAGCTTATGAGCAGCTTGGTTGTAATTTGGCTAGTTGTACTACATTTTAAAACTTTCGTCATCCTACTTGGACTACAATCAGACTGCTTGTTAGCAGAACAGCAGGCTGCTAACAGACCCACAAATAATAGAATTTACTTACCAACAACTAGCTAATTAGCCTGCTAAAAGCTAATTCATGTACTAACAGTTGGCTTGTTAGCTTTGCAAGGTTTAACACAGCATGCTAATACTTTAAAACATAACAAGGGAACACTCCAGCTGACACAACTTTTCTTTTTTATGTCTTGTCTTGTTTAGTTGTTTGGTCTAAAGCTGTTAGCTCCATGTCAGCTGCACATTAGCTCCATGTGAAACACTCAGCGCTCGTGTTTTTCTCCCCTGAACGAGTCTCCTCAGTATTTCTGCCATGTGTTTTTGTCCTGATGACAGCAGGAAGGTCAGAGGTCAGCAGGTCAAACTGTTGTTCAGTGTGTTTGAGCTGATTTAACCGTAAATGTATTCGTCAGTTAAAGGTGAGTGACAGGTGTTTGTTACCTGGCACTGAGGTCAGTCTTGTCGCCATGACGATGGTGACGGGCAGCAGATGAGCTTCTGACACCAGAAGCCTGCTGACAGCACAGGAAAACCTCGCATCTCCAGTCGTGTTTTGTTGTATTTTTAATCCAGAAACTTGTGCATTCATCAGCTCGTCTTTCCTTTGTGAGGTTTCAGTCCAAACAAACACGGTTGCAGCTCGTGTCACTCCTTAGTTCCTCCCGTCCAATTAAAGTGTGTTTTCAGATTTTTTTGTCCCCGAGTGTTGCCTCACAGGCAGACACATTCTCTGCTCCTTCAGTCGGTAAAACGAGCCGCAGTCGTCTTTGTTTGGATCTGAAAGTGGTCGTGTCAGCAGGTGGACAGACACCCAGTCCCTCTTTCATCAACCCCATATGAAAAGAAAAAGGCACTAAGGGAAAAACTCAGGCGCTTAACTCTCACACCTGTCCATCTGCAGCACCACGTCACCTCCACCAATCAGATGCGAGTTTAGCCCCATGTTTAAAAGAGATGGCACTTCAGCGGTTAAGTTTGTTCTGAACCTTTGAAATTTCTGTTTTGACAAGTCAAGGTTCACTTCCAGAGCTTTCAGCCACAACTTTTGGTCTTCATTGAGGGATCAGAAGCTCATCCAATCAGTTGTTACCTCCTGATGAAGACCGACAGCTGCAGCTGAGTAAGGTGGACCTTGAGTTGAGACAAAACAGAAACTCCCCGTTAAGAAAGTGAAACAGATTTTTAACACATCAAACCCAGTTTTGATTCTACAGTTACTGTTTATATATTTATTAGCATCACAATTTGTGCACAAACGTCACATCTTACGGATTAGAACTGAAACTGGTTTAGTTGTCATCAGAAATGCACGTCAGGGTTTTAGGACATTTTTGTTGACTGCTGAGATGTTCAGAATGAAGCTGACGGCTTTATTTTGTGAAGCAAAATTTCAAAAACTCTTTCATCTTCTCATTTTTCCCTCCTGCGTTGCCTTAATTCTCTTCTGTAGAAGTTTTTGCTCTCTGTTCAGCAGAAAGCCAACGTGGACATGAATAATGTTGTCTTTTTGTTTCTAAGTTCTCTCTGTTGTCTGTCTGTCCGTTCATCCGACACTTTAATCCCGAACAAAATATCTCGATTTACTGACCGGCCTGACAACAGTGATGTCACTGACCTTCTGACCTCTCCTCTAGCGCCTCCATCAGGACAAAACCTCCACTTTTCTCTCCACTAAAACTCTCCGACTGATTTTCTGATCATCAGAAAAATAACTTTTCTTGTTGAGATGCCAACTTTTAGTTCTGTGGGTTTTTTAATTCATCATGAAATCATCTGAGGATTATTTCCCAGAAGGAACCAGATGAAAACATGAAGAAGATGTTGTGTAAAGACTTTGAGAGTGAGCGCGTGCGCTCCGTGGCGTCAGTGTACAGTTTAAAATCTGAAATAAAACAGCTGAACGTGTGAAAAAGAGAAATAAGACGATTCCGTCTGCCTGTAGATGTGTCTGTTTGTGTCCTCGTTGTATCAAACTTCAGTTTTCCAGACGGTTAAACTTCTTCGTCTGTTTTCTGTCAGCTCTTCCCACCGATCCTGAGCCAGCTCTGCAGTGATTGGCTGAGGGGTTTTGACAGGTGGTTGACTAGTAAACGGTGGGCGAGGGAAAAGCCAGCGCGGCGATGTGTTTGTGTCTCTGGCGGCTGTGGGTGAGTTCAGATTTTTTGGGACCTGGAGGTAAACCGGAGGTCCCCGCGTCTTTCCATGTCAGGTGACCTTTAACCTTTATTTTTCTCCTCCTCTTCCTCTTCGTAGGTTTAAACTCAAGCTAGTTATGTTTTGGCTGTGAGCTCTGCTGCTTTTAGTCTATTTTTTTCTCCTGTGTCGTCGCTCTGAAGTTAAAGCGTCAGTTTATGATGCTTTAGGACAAACCGCCTCCAGCAGCAGCAGCAGGGGCAGCGTTCCATTCCCCTCCTGTCTCAGCCGAACTCGTCTTCATCGTCCTTCCTCTTTTCTAGTCTCAGATGATTTTTCTCCGGCTGAAGCTGCCTAGCTAACAGACTGTAGACTGAACACTGTATCTGCTGGTGACTCTGTAACTCTGTACTTTTTATTTTGTTGACATTGTGTTTTGAACTAAACGTGACTGTTGGCCCCGCCTCTTTCTGATGTACACACTCTGTAGAGGGACGAACCTGCTGACACACACACGGGACGGTCCAACTTTGAATAGAAATACTGTGATGATGGAGCCTGGTGTGTGTGTGCGTGTGTGTATGTGTGTGTGGGCGGGCGAGCAGTCAGCATTTGTTTTGATGAATAAAAAATGGAAACTGAACGTCGACTTTTAATGTGTCTGTGATTCATTTCTCAGCGATGAGGACGACTCTTTCATCCTGAGTTTGTGTCCGTCCCTGCAGGAAGTTTCAATCACAACACTAAACACAAATTCAACTGATCCCTGAGAATTCTGCACGACCTTTTACTTTTGTCCAATCACTGCGACGTTTCCGCAGATTTGACCAATCATAGAAGCCTCCCACGAGTTCCACCAATCAGTTCCACACGCAAATGTCCCACATGTCCATGTCATTGAGGGCAGTGAAAGGAACACATTTATCAGTGTTCTGTGCAAAGATTTTGTTCCTTTGTGAATCTCCCACCTGGTGCACGACTGCATTTACAAATCAAACATGTTTTGTTATAATTTTTTAAGTCCTGATCATCTGTAATCCTTTTTGGTGACGTCACGCAGAATACTTTCATATTCTGTAGAACCTGTGGTGAAATCGGGGATATCTGGCCACAACAATCCCAAAAAAAACCCTGTGAAATCATGGAGGGACTGATAAATCACTTTTTTTTATTGTATTTGTATTATTTGTTTTGTCACCAGTACTGAAAGGAACAGACGGTTTGTTAACATTTATCGATGCTCTGTGCAAGTTTGTGCTGTTTTTGAGTTTAATCTCAAAGATGTTTAATCTTTGTGGAATAACCCCCAGCTGCACTTCTTCATTTATAATTAAAACATATTTTGTTCAGATTTTTGTAATTCTGAGCCTTTTTGGTGACGTTAGAACACAGAGAGCGGTTTGTTCTCACTGGAACAAGTTGCCTTTGATTTTTAATGGCTTTAAAGTTTTGGAAGTAAAAACTACAAAACAAGGTTTTGATTTTTTTGTGCGTCTGTAAAGTTCATTAAAAATCAAAGGCAGCTTGTTCTGAATGAACCAAAGAGACTCATGATTACAAATCTCCAACAAAGTGTTTAGTTTGCAGATGAAGAAGTTCACCTGGAGGTTTTCCACAACGTAGGAGAGTCTTAGGAGCTCAGACTCAGTGAAAACAGCACAAAGTCATCAAATAAAAGCAAACAGCGTCGATGAATGTCGATAACAGTTTCGGGGTGGGGGGGTCACAGTCTGGGAAATAATCATGATGAACAACAACACTGATTTTCATGCAGTTTTATTTTTGTGCAGTGTCAATTTTTGTTTTTAAAATGCAGCCATATTTACACTCAAAGGACAAAAAACATCCCCTTCCTAAATCCGCTGTAAACATCCTATAGATTCAAATAAATAAATCGATGTTGTCAGGTAAGTTTCATCTGAGGAATCTGCCTCGGTGCATGACAAACATAGTCTGTAGAAAAATATAAAAATTAAAAGCAACTTGTGCAAATCAAGATGCCTAAATAGAAAATACGACACTGACAATGAACGAGAAGAAAGCTGTAAAAGTCCGCAGTGTGTTTGGAGCTGTGCAGTTTGTGCAGGAATGTGCAAACGTGTATGAAGTAAAAGAATATTTGAAGTGTGAAAAATAGTCATCTAAAGAAAAAGAGTTTAACAGGTAGAAAGCAAAACTCCTCATCCTCCACAAAGATGGGAATTTTAAACAAAAGCAGATTATTGCATTTATTTTAGCCAATGAATCCTGAATATATTAATAAATGAATGTTTTGAACATCTAAAACATTAAATCCTCCCTCTGAAAATTGCCTCAAGTGTTTTCTTCTTTACAAACTCTTACATCCAAATAAATCTGAATAAGAGTGAGTCAGGACCAACATTTCTGCCAACGTGATGGAAAGAAAAGATCCTGAAAGTCAATATAAGAAACTGAAACTTTTCATGTCATAATGTGATAATTTAGTTGTTAAAATTCAACATAAAAATATTTTAGAACAAAGTTAGCACATTATAACAGGAAACTTCATGTTAAAACAAGATAAATAATATATTGTTATGACAAAAAAACAATTCTGTCAGAATGACATGAAAATGTCTTGTTATAATGTGATGGAATTATTTTTATATTTTCTGGTGTGGCAGCAACAAAACTGTCAGAATTCTGAGGTAAGTAAGTCGCATTATTTTGAGAAAATTTCTCATGACTTTTGTGATACAAAGTCACTTTTATTTCCTCTTGCTTATATTTTTCATTGATGCTTCTCTAGACTTTTTCGTTAACATAAAGCTGGATACATGTGGATAGACCTCCTGCAGTAGGAAGTAAAGCATGATCAAAAAAGAAAAGTCTCTTTATAACTAACAGTTAAAAATTGATTTTCATTTGTCAGCTTTTGTTCAGAAATTCCTTTACCTGCAGATTTAGGCTACTCATAATGATTCCCTTTTTAACCTTTATACTATCTACTGAAAGGATATGAGAATTGTGTAAAGTCATTATTTCAGACTTATCCTTATTAAATGTAAGGTCAGATTGAAGTGATAATTTTTTTTTAACCTACTGACAGTTAATTTTATTTTTGTACAACAGCCAGCTTATTTAATAAAAACAATATAATTGCTACATTAGAAAGTAATATGATAAACAAACAGAAAAAAAACAAAACAATTAATTTGGGTGACATATACGCATCTCTGAATCAAAGAATTTTATCGTTGTAAATATGAAATTGACCCAAGAATTGAAAAAGTTAACAATAGTGGAGAGAAAAGAGTGCCAACAGTTTATTTTTGTTGTCAGTTATTCATTAATTCCGATTGATGTTTCATGATTCCCTGTTGACCAATGAATCACCGAGTTCTCCTTAAATACTCGCGCTTAATTGGCTGTCTCTACTGTCAATCATCGGTCGGGCGGAAACAGGGACATTCCTACTGTCGCTGATGGAAAAAAAAGAGAAAGTTTCCAAGATGGCGGCGTAGACCTGCCTGTCCGCTGGAAAACAATAGAAAGAGCACAGAGGGACAGAGTTAGCTCGTAACCCTCGCTGACGAACCCGCTCCCCGCTTGGTCCCGACTCGGGCTCGGCCAGGAGGAGGATAATCCGCGCCGGCATCTCGGGAGGAATAAATTTAAAGTATGATGCTTTATTTAAGCGGTTCGGGCTAGCCACCTAGCCATTCGAGCTATCGTTAGCCTGTCTACCCAAAACACAGTGTTAGCAGCTAGCGGCTAACGGCTACAAGGAGGCGGAGGATCAGCTGTTTGTAGACAGATGCTGTAGGAAGAGCGGCCAGCAACACTTTCACAGTAAGTGGATTTAAAACATAGCTAAGCTCCAAATGTCTGGAAAGTGTTGTCGTTTGTTTTCTGGTGTGTAGAACTTTAGATTTAGATAAAATAATGTGTTTATTAGCTGCCAAGTTTTGTGAAGAAGCCAAGTTGTTAGCCGTTGTGTCAGAAGGGAACCCCAGACCCGGGGAAAAACTCGCGAGAGTGATCAATTTAACCCAAACCCCGATGCCTCTCTAACCCTAAACAAATGTTTGTTTGTTTTTTTTATCCCTAAACCCACTCAGGTTTTAACTACAGTGTGAACACGATATTGAACTGAATTAATTTCTTCAACGAGCACAATGAAGAAACGACATGTACAGATCTCGTGAGAGTTTCGCAAGTCAAGGGTTTCCTTCTAGACACCACCGTTGTTAGCCAGCGCTAGCCTGCTAGCTCCTGTCCCGCTAAGCGAGCTAACTGCTAATACTCGAACAAAATAAAGTTTCAGACAAGTTTTAGAGGTGTTATGTTGCTCACATTCAGGGTATTGTTATCTTGATCATATAATTAGAGGTTAAATGAGAAGCTAACGCCAGATAGCTCCGTAAAAGACTAGTTTTAATGGCTGTTCAAATTATTTTGTAAGGAATTTTCGACGCTCCAACTTGCTTGCGTGTAGAAGGGAACCTCAGACCCGCGAAATAGCTCGCGAGAGTAAAAATCTGGAGATCAAAACTCTGGTCGTTCTGTTATCTTAGCAAAATGGGTTTTTTTCTCTTCGATGGTAGATATCAACCTTAGTGTTTTTCTATTAAAAAACATTATCAATTTGTATAAGGAAGAAACCGGTTCAAGTCTCGCGAGAGTTGCGCACATCAAGGGTTCCCTTCTATACACGACATATCAACTTTGATTTAGAGTGGAGGAATGTGCTAACTTCACTTAGCTCAACGGGAGTTAGTTTGAAAACGACAGAGAGCTCGCAGTTTCATTGTTTTTAAATAGAAATGTGATGAAAATCATTTAAAATGATTTCTACAATAAGTATCGGCTTTATTAATAGATCACATAGTGAATTAAAGGAGAGATTTGTGTGTTTGATTTGGGATTAATTGTGGCTCTATAGACTCCAGCAGCTCTGCTGCACACAGCAACTTAACCGAGCTGTTGTACATAAAGAGGTTAATATGAACAGTTTGGGTTTAAATGAGTCAGATCGGGAGGCTGGATGGTTTTGCACCCACAAACGTTAATTTTCCTCTTCGGCAGTGAGTGCCGCTGTGACTGAAGGCCATTAGCAAGACAAAGGTCGCCTCCATGGAGCCAGCACAGGAGTCTTTGTAAAGGGCGAGGGGGGGTGTATAGACGCCCAGAGTGAAAAAGAGCCAAATTCAGCATTTTATGGACGAAACCTGAGCCGGGAGTTTACTACCAGTCTGTATTGATGATGGCGGATTTTGTTACACGACGACACAGCGCGGTGATGGAGAGGCTCCGCCGGAGGATCGAGCTCTTCAGGCAGCATCACAACAGCTGCGAGAGCCGCTACGAGAGCGCGACGCTGGAGCGGCTGGAGCTGGAGAGGCAGCAGACCTTCGCCCTGCACCAGCGCTGCCTGCAGGCCAAAGCCAAGCGCTCCAACAAGCACCGGCAGCCCCAGCCCAGCGGAGACCAGGCCGGCCAGAGAGCTCCGGGCAGCGGCGGAGGAGGAGGAGGAGGAGGCGGCGGCGGCAGCGCGGAGCACGGGGAGAGCGGAGGGACGGCGGCAGAGCAGAGCAGGAACAGCACCCTGATAGCGGTGAGCGACACCCGACACACTCACTGACACACTACAGTCAGGCTGCTGGAGCTTCACACACATAGATCAGATAGCATTTATTGATTGATTATCAGAGGTTTTATTGGTGGAAATCACTGTACAAAACTCTCACAAATTGTGTTTATGATAATCATGGTACAGATGATTGTTGGACTGGGTGTAAATTCACATTGTTTGATTCCACCCATTCAGGGAGGAGCATTTCAGTTACAGTGTCAAGTCAGCTTATTTAAATAGCACATTTATATTTAAAACAACAATCACAAACTCACTGGGCCTCATTCACAAACTGCATACGGATGTTTTAGGCACACATCTGGGATTCATCAATATTTTCTCACCTGAATTTGTTCATACTCTGCAAACAAATGTTTTACTGCTGCGGACCATGTGTATGTACAAACGGTGACAGCCCAGCCGTCTTAGAAAATGTTGACACACTCCTTTTAACTAAATGTAAAGCTTTTGTATTAGATTGCATTAGTTTTCACTCGATATTCCAATAAACTGTCAATTGTGTGCACTGAACTTTACAACAAGTGAAAATTTAGGATTATTTGAATTTGATTGCAAGTTCTGTCATAGATAGGCTTTCTGGACAAACTTAAAATTGTAATAATAATATTGATTTTATTTTCATAGCACTTTTCAAGCTTAAGCACAAAGTGTTTTCCATATCAAAATATTTGCAGAACAATAATTAAAAAATCAGAAACCCACACAATCCAACCCCTTGAATTCATAATTAGGATCGTAAAAGAACATTTAAAAAACATTTAAATGAGCAAAGTGCATGGAAACTCATTTAATATACTAGAATAATGATGTTAAACAAGCACTATTAGAATAAGTAGGACAGCAAAGTTGAAACAAGTCACCAAAATTAAAAAAAAATAAAATAAATAATGTACTATGATAAAGTCTTATAAAAGCGAGTTTTAAGAAGTCTGTTTAAAGCGGCAGTGGAGCCTGCTGATCTCACACCAACAATGATATAAAATATCCATATGGATTTATGACCCAAGAATCAAAAATCACAGTTTTGTCACTGTACAATTATAAAAAGAGACCATTTATTTGGCTTTATTGATAAGAATAAGAATATTTGTCTCATGACATGTGAAGAAAGATTCCTTCTGTCAGTTTGTGTCTGAGCTTTTCAGATAAGATCAAATCCTGTGATTGAACAGGCCTCAAACATCAGTTAGTCTCCACATGAACATGCAAATCACGTCCACTGACACTGATAGAGACAGGACGGTGATTCCTGGTCTCACTCTGTGGGCGGTGGACTGTTTGTCTGCATCACATGTGTTTCAGTGAGCTCCGACTTCACTCAGGTGAAACCATTGCTGCCTGTGTGTGTGTCTGTGTGGCCTCAGTGAAGTGTTGTTTTGTGTCTGTCTGTCTGGTCATGTGACCTGTGTGTTTCCCTTCACCTTGTGTTGTGGTTGTTATAACAGACAGATCGGTTCATCCTGAGCCCGACCTGCTCTAGACCTTTGATCTCTGTCCCTTTTTTATTTTTGTATTTATTGTAGTAACAGTTTTTCAGTTAACTGATCAACTTATTTACAGAAAATTAGCAGTCAGTTGATCGTTAAATAATTTATAAGCTGGGATTTTTCTTTGTTTTTGAGACAAAGTTGACAAAAGCTGGAGAAGGTGTGTTTGCAGCCTTCGTGGTGCACTTTATCCTTTATTCTTTATTTAGATCCCCATTAGCTTCCACAAAGTGGTCACTAGTTTTTCTGAGGTCCACACAAACATGTTTGCATGTGTTTGTGTGTAAAGGTGCATCGAGATCCAAACATAAACCAATCAGTAGCCCCGCCCACCTCCAAATTTCAAACCAGAAGGAAAGCTGCCATTACGTCCAAACTGACTGACAAGCTGTGGGGTTGTAAACACACCGGAGCTGCAGCGATTGATCAATTAGTTGATTGACAGAAAATTGGTATCCAGCTATTTTGATAAATGATTAATAATTTCAGCCACTTATTGAGCAGAAATGTCAAAACATTGTCTGGTTGCAGATTGATAAATGTGAGGATTGGCTGCTTTTCTTTGTCATTAATGACAGTGAATGAAGAGTCTTTGGATTTTGGACTGTTGGTTGGCAAAAGAAGACATTTGAGGACGTCACTTTGGGCTTTTGAGAAACTGTGATGAGCATTTTTGATATTTTATAGACTAAACAATTAATCGATTAATTGCAAAAAATAATTGGCAGGTTGCTTGATAGTGAAGATATTGCTGGTTGCAGCCTTAAAACACACCTATAGGCTCAGTTTGTTCGTATAAATTCTTAGTTTAAAATATATATGTCAAACTTTTCAGTACAGATATTTATTTATTTAGACGTCAAAAGCATTAGCAAGGCATCTTATTTATAGAGTGCATCTTGTATTTGAATATAAAATCATAAATATGCACAGAAGATAGTACCAATAGAAGCCAGATAAATGTGTTGATATAAAGGTATGAAGTCTGATATGAAAACAAGAAATGTGCCTTTATTTTCAGTCAGGTTTTAATTAAATCTGTGCTCGATATGAAGCTTTACTCCTCTGCTGTATTACAGTTTAAGTTGGTCCAGTTAGACTGAGAACGTGTGTGTGTGCGCGCGCTTGTGTGTGTGTGCGCGCGTGTGTGTGTTTGTGTGCGTGCGTGTGTGTGTGTGCGCGCATGTGTGTGTGCGTGTTTGTGTGCGCGCGCGTGTGTGTGTGTGTGTGTGCGCGCGCGCGCGCGTGTGTGTGTGTGCGCGTGTGTTTGTGTGCGTGCGTGTGTGCGTTTGCGCGTGTGTGTGCGCGCGCGAGTGAGCAGAACCTCAGCTGTACCAGAAAACACAGGAGTGGAGTGTAAAAGTCCAAAGTCCATCTGATCGCTCCCAGCAGGTGAGAGACGGCTGGTGGGATTAATCAGGTTTCAAACTGCAGCTGGAGACACCAGTCAGGCTGCAGGTCTCCATCAGGACCGAACTCACCTGCCTGGAAAAGAACACATCTGATTTTAGGGGGGAAATGGCAGATAAGACAATTTCTAAAACTGACTTACTGACAGAAATTTAAAACAAGTTTGGATTTTTCTTTACACTTACCCAGTTGAGCCAGTGGGTCAGAAATCTGCTTACCTGAAGTCAGTTTTTACTTGCCCCTGTACAAATAGTTGCATTTATGAATGGTCGATTAATCTGTTGATTATTTTCTCAAATAATCAATTAGTTGTTTGGTTCATAAAATGTCATAAAATGGTGAAAAATGAATCTGTGTTTCCCAAAGCCCAAGATGACATCCTCAACCCAAATATGTTAAGTTTACTGTCATAAAGATTTAAAAATAGAAAATATTCACTCTTAAGAAGATGGAATCAGATTTTTATTCTTTTTTTTCTGTAGAAATAACTCACACCCATTAGTCAGTAATAAAAATAACTGGCGATTAATTTCTCAGTGGATGATTTGTCAACTCTAATTTCTGTGTTTAATCCAGGGCTGCAGTGTCTCTGAAATGTCAGAATGAGGGAAAATGTCCATCCCAATTCATCAGACTCCAAGCTGATGTATTTAAATGTCTTGTTTTGTTAAACATCCAAAAATATTCCGTTTAATATGATAAAAAAAAACAAAATTAAGAAAAAGCTGTTTTCAGCCTCTCATCTCCACTTTTGAGAGGCTTTCTTACGTGGTTGGATAAGTGAGTTGCTATATGGTATTTTATTTGCCCCAGGTCAGTGGGGGGTCATTATTGTTGAGTCCTGACAGACCTGTTCAGGGATCCTCTAAGATGCTTTGATGGCCACTGAGGTGACATCAACATCAAACCTGTTATATTTCACTACACTACGGATTTGTGTTCACGTTAAGTGTTTCCAGGTCAACGTTTTGTAGAGACTTGTCTCCACAGACAAACACCTGATCATAATGGACCTGACAAACAACAAAACTGCATCAGCCAACATCTGACAGACAGACACAGAGACAGACAGACACAGGGACAGAGACAGACACAGGGACAGACACAGAGACAGACAGGGACAGGGACAGACAGACACAGGGACAGACACAGGGACAGACACAGAGACAGACACAGACACAGGGACAGACACAGGGACAGACACAGACACAGGGACAGACACAGACACAGGGACAGACACAGGGACAGACAGACACAGAGACAGACACAGAGACAGACACAGACACAGGGACAGACAGACACAGGGACAGACACAGGGACAGACACAGACAGACAGGGCAACTGACTGGCTGAGGTCATCAAATCATCGTGTCATGGTCGCTAAACCGCATAATCTGAGAAAAGGTTGGACAGAAAGGTGTCAGCAGTTGTCTTGGTGTTCTTTATGAGCACTAAGGAATGTATACATGTCTTATACGAGGGTCTGATGGTTACTGAGGAGGTTCTCAGTGTCCTGTTCAGACGTTCTAGTGACCATTGAGGAAATTTATATGAAACCTAGTTTTCACTGCATGGTACAGCTGGACTGGACCTGATTGGAATCATTTCTTTAGGTTTGTTGTAAGTTGTTGTTGGTACCTTCTGGTATTTTACCAGAATTGATCTTCCAAGTGAGTTCAGCAAATATTTAAAGATGGAGTGAAAACATTGCAGTCCACTGATTGGTCAGAGAGAGCCATGACAGAGCAACCAGAGTCGCCTCGTCATCTGCGCTCTGATTCACTAACTCTGTCTTGCTTTCTTCAGTCTTTTCTGAAACAAAGTCTGTGTCCTCGCTGTGACAAATGGACGTCCCTTTGATATCCTCTGTTGTTCCTGTGTTTGTGTCACATTTAAGATGATGTCACTACAGTTTCACGCGGCGTGCCATGTGGGGCTGGCTACCAAACCAAATACCAAAAACCAAATACTTTTTATGGCACCGATTGAATTGTTTTGATTATTTTCAGTGCCAAATTCTGATACCCACTACAGAGAAACTCTCATCAGCATGAGTTTATTAGTTTATTAGCACACTGCATATTTATACTGAGATCTAATAATGCTCACATTTAAGAAGCTGTAATCAGAGAATTTAGACTTTTTCAATAAAAAAAAAAGAAAACTCCATTGACAGTTCATTGATAAATTAACCCTGTCACAATCTTGTCAATTGAAGAATCGGTCCAAACATGTTTGGACCGATTCTTCAGCTAGTGATCAATCTGGCAATATTTCTTTCCATTAATTGATCAGTTGTTTGGCCTATAAACTGTCAGAAAATGTTGGTCAGAGTCTGAGAGGATCCGTGACACGCAGCTCTGAAGCTGTTGTGCGCCGCGTCAGTTTATCGGTCTCCCCTCTGTGTGTTTATTCAGTCTATTATTAAATGTAACTGTGATATCAGCAGACAGGAGGTTTCCAAATCTGCAGCGAGCAGGGACACTCTGACAAACACTGGAGTCCTGAGAGGTGACTCAGTATGAACAGAAACCCCCCACCGCCCCCTCACAGCTGACTCATCACTGTTTGTCTCACCCCGACACAGGAAACGCCTCGCTCGTTCGTTTCACTCTGCTCCATGTCGACAGCAGGCGCCACTGGAGCAGGCGGGGCTAAATCACCCCTGCACAGCTGTGATTGGCTTCTCTCAGCACTGATGTCACTCACTGGAGGTCAAAAAGCTAAACAGCAGATGCTGAATTAACAAACATTACTACAGTCAAGACAGTTTACAGGCTGACGGTGGTTATTGATATTAAAAGGTAGAAAATAATGTGAAGAGAGGTGAGAAAATCATCAGTCAACAAGAAGAAAACGTGAAAGAAGACAAAGTATTCATCACAGTTAGGCCTGGGCAATACAGCTGAAAAATCTATCGGTCTCATATCGGTTGATATTGATATATATTGATCATACAGGTCGTGACTGATGACATGTTGTGTGCTTCAAAGGGTGGTAGTGGCTAAGGTGATAAATTATGTAGAACTGCAGTGATTAATCAAATAATTGATTATTAATAAATTTGAATAATTTTTAAAGCAAAATATATCTGATAAATTTTCTGATTCTAGCTAATTAAATGTGAATATTTAGTCTTTTTTTTCCTGGTGACATCGTCTTGGACTTTGATCAACATTGATCAACATTTTCCACCATTTTATGACCCTAATCGATTAATTGAGAAAATGACAGATTTGACAGGATCGACAGATCAACTAATAATGAAAATAATCGTTACATGAAAAACAAACGTCCATGAGCTCCACATGACAAGATAGTGACAGGGTTAGTTAAAATGAGCAACAGATCAGCTGACGATGAAAACAGTCAGTAGTTCCTCCTCCGGCTCCTTAGTTGCTCTCTAGTTGCTCCCTGTGACTCTGACAAAACATTATTTACATTCCAATTTTAATTTAATATATGGTCTACACTGCAAAAATTAAAAAGCTGAGAAAACTTAAAACATTTTTTTTAGTTTTGCACCCAACCCAAATTATGTTTTACCAACTACTGAACTTTTGTTGAAATAAATTGCTTTTCTTTTTTGATCAACTTAAACCCTTTAGTTTTCAAACTACCCCCCAAAAACACATCAGAAAAAATGATTGAGTAAATTCATTTACATGAAAGTAAATGATGGTTAGAATCTCAAACAAAGACTTAAAGACTTTAATGTTGAGTTGTCTCAACTATTTTTTTCTTTTTACAGTGTAATTTGATTCTTACGTTCTTTAACTGTAAAAATGTAGACATTTTGATGGTGGCTGGTCTTCTTGAGTCTCCATAAGCTCACTGTGGATGTCAAATTAAAAGTCTTCTTATTTCGAACTTAAAACTAATTTCCAACATAAACATTTCAGGGTGAAGTCATCATTAAGTCTGTTGTTGTGTGCATCTAAAAAGACCAGTCAACAATGAGAAAACATGTATGAAACCATCTTTTCCACTTCTTGTTGTAGTTATTGGACTGGATTCTCCTGGAAAAACCAGCTTCATTTTTTCATTTCTGCTAAATTGGAAACATATCTAACACTGATAGAGCGGGCATGTTGGAGAAGCTGTGAGGCAAATCGCTACCACACTTTCTGGACCCATCCAGAGATACAAATATCTGCACAATCACACTGTGAGCTGTTGGGCTGCAAATCACACTGACATTCATGTCAATTTATTTGTTTCCTCTGCCAGAAGGAATAACTGGAAATGATAGAGACCTCCTGAAAATATTTATTGCAGCAGCAATAAAAAAAAGAGAGAGAGAATGTGATAATTCATAAATTACGGGCAGATCTGTCTGCAGAAGAAACTGAGCTGAAGACTTTCCTACTAAAACTGAGAAATGATAAATTAAAAGATCTGCTAAACTGATAATGGATTAGTTCTTGGGTACAGGTCTTGATATTAATGATTTTGTCATGGGTAGTAAGGCTGCTTGATCAGGGCAAGAATCATAATCCTGTTTATTTTGATTGGTATTGAAATATTAATTGATTTGAGAACATCATATGCATTTATTGAACTTTGTTAAACACAATATATATACAATAATTGAAATGAAGATCAAGAAATATCAAGAAATAAAAGTGTCTTCTTAGTGTGTGCAGCTCTGTGTCAGCGCTGTAAAAAAGTGTCTGCTCGTCTCCCTCCCTCTCTTGGCGTAAAACAGCTGACAGATATGTGGAATAAGTCATTTTCTACAAGTTGTGTCAAACTCAATCAACAGAAACTGAAACTGTGCTGCATTTACAACACGAGACAAAATGCAGCACACCACCACAGCATGCAGCACAATAATCATTTTATTTCTGTGATCTTGTTCTAATCATTGTGGGAAGCTAACGTTCTAATTGAAATTGAATTATTTGCTCAGACCTGAAGGGTTGTATATTATAAATGAGCTAAAACTAGAGATTCTTCTCTGGTTATTTTGTCAATTATTATTATGAATATACAGAAAATCTTTAAAGAGTGACATATATCAATATTACAAATAACATCAGAATTTTATCCACTAAGATGTTGGTGCATATTCACTTTTTATACAAAGGTCCAACGCAAATAAACTTTTTTGAGACCTCAATAATGGTTATTAAAGGGTTGTAACAAGAATATAAAATGAGGTGAGATATTAATCTTCACTCATCAATAAACTCTATAAAGCAATAAAGATGCTGATTTATCTGTGATATCGGCCACTAATATCAGTCTGCTGACATGCAGCTCTGCTTTGAGAAGTTCCTGAGTGTTTACAAGCCAATAAGAGAACAGACACACACCATAAAAGTTAAGTGACAGTCCTGTAAAACAAGAATTTCAATGAAAGAAACAAAACATTCATGATGAAAACATGTAATCAAACCATGATAAACTGATGTAAACACAAGAGATATGTAGGATTTTTGTGGCAAAGGGAAAGTCAATAGTTTCCAGCCGGAGTCATCCTGAAGATATTTATTATTTGACTGTTAGATTGTGATGTAAAGTATGCAGACTGGGTTGTTTTAGCCATAACAAAAGATTTCAGTGTCTTCTGAAGAGACTCACCTTGGCTGGATTCATCGTTCTGCATTACAGCTTTGTTTCAGTTTTCTATTATGTTCTGTTTGTCTGCTGTTAATGTACATGTCATAATGTTAGCGTTAATGAGGACAGGTCAAATTATCCTTTACTTTAATGTCATTTTAAAGTTTGTTGCTCTGAACCCTTTAATTAATCTTAAAAGAAATGTTGACAGTGTTCCTGTGAATCTCAGATCTTTGGGCCTCAGCGATACCGCTGAAAAGCCTATAAATGAATTTATAACAGGGAACTTATGAGAATTATTTGGACATAGAAAAAAAATAATGGGTTTGTCATCTCTGCTCTGTAGCCTCGTTCTCCTTGCTAATTAATTAAGCATGACTAGATATGGAATCATTAAAATATCGCCACATAACTTGATTTTAACAGGACTTCCTCTAACTACAAAAGCAATTTATTAGCCATATCTGCATAAATCACTTTTTTTCAGCCAAATGCTGTGCTGGTGTCTGTGGGTCCTTTAGCAAAAATATAATTATATCTTGTCTGTTCATTATTCTGTGGGCCTGAGTATTTAAACTCAGCTTTGTAGGCTGCATCATCATACATGCTACGATAACTTCTGTCACCAGCTATTAACAACTTGTTTTTTCACACAAATACAGTCGTATACCAAATACCCCAGTCAAATGTCAGGAAGGTATGAAAAAATCCCACCTGAACCTAATATCTGCTGCAGCAAAAGCACACAGACTCACTCGCTCATCATTTTCATTTTTTCATATTTGAAGGATAACATGAGTTCACTTTACCAGAGCAACTTCTTGGACTCAAACACCCATGATGCCACTCCTCACCTCCACCCCAATAGATCATGGTAAATCTTTTGTTGATCCCCCGCCTCCCCACCAGCTCTGTTACCGTGGTAACCAGGAGGAGGAGTCAGACCAGTATTTCAGGTTTAAGAAGTTCAGTGAGTCACCAGAGTTTCCTCAGGGCAGATACACTGATGGACAGAGACACAGACTCCCCCCACCCCCGTTCTTTGTTTCCAGTCGTGAACATCACCTCGGGTTTTAGCCAAAAACTTACTTTATTTGTTAAATGGTCAAACGTCTGATCTATAAAATGTTAGTAAAAGTTCCCTGAGTTCACAGTTACACTTTAAAATGTCTCATGTTGTTCAGCGCTTAGATTCAGTTCACCATCAACCAAAAAAAAAACAGAATATGTTCACATTAGACAAGCTGCAACTAGCTAGTTTTGCTTAAAATGATTAATGGATTGCGAGAATTGTTGCAGGTTAATTTCCTGTTGTTCGACTGATGGTCTAACAGCTGTAGATGTTGGCACACAGACCAACAAACAGGTCCTTAAAGAGCAACTTAACACCATGTATTTGACTGAATGTGTCCTTTTCACATAATAAATATAAACACACACAGCACAACTCTTGTTCAGTGAGTTACATAATCATTTCTTCAACAAAAAGAGCTGAATCATCATGTGTCTCTGTTGCCCTGGCAAGCTGTCAGAACTTTCAGCTTTATTGTTTCCTCAACAGAAAACTCACCTAAATCATCTTAATCCAAAAAACGGCAAAAGATGAGAAACAACGAGCCGGAGGAGCTGTCAGCATCACTGCCAGCTTGTAAATGTTAAAGTAGAATCATAACAAACAAGTAGAAACATGCCAACAGTAAATGATTAAAACAGGGACATGAAGTTGTAGCGTGTCCCCTCTGGAAAATTGACTAAATTAATTATAATTCACATTTGGATGTTCAGAGGCATCATTTCTCAAGCAAGGTTAGGAGGCGTATACTGACAAAACTGAGTTTGTCAGTATAGCTTTTCTTCTCCGGTGGTGACAGGCTGCTAAAATAATTCTTTGACCTGCTGAAATATAAAGTTTTTAGCAGCTACAGTCCCCTCTGTTAGCGTGTCAGCACTTGGTTGCATGTTATCCCACTGATCATTTTCTCCTCCGGTGGTCGAGGTTGAAAGTAGGGCTAAACAGTTAATCAAAATTTTATCAAAATCCTAATCTGATCTACTGCAATGTTCAAATTGCAGGATGTGCAATATTTGTTAAAATGTGTAAATACCATTTTAAATTAGTTATTGTGGAGCTGCAGAGGTGTTCAGGTCGACACGTCATTCTGTAGACTTCAGAAAACATCTTTGTTTAGTTCAGATCCCTGGAAAAAAAAAACACCATAAAGTGTTTTCCAATGAAAATAATTAAGTAAAATCAATCCTTGACTCTAATGTCATAATTGCAGTATCAGTCAGATTAATTGAATGAGATATTTCTTCAAAATCCCATTCAGCCCTGGTTTGCAGAGTGTGATGTGTTTCGCTCCGTCTCTGTGACGCTCACAGGGATGGATGGTGTGTTCAATGAAACACGTAAACTCAGTCCACACATGAATGACCTCCAAGGTTGTTTAAAAGAGCAAAGTTAATTTCTTATTATTATTTTTTCAGCTGACATGTTGAAAGTAGATGTTAGGGCTGCACAGTTAATCAAAATTTTATCGAAATCGCAGTATGGCTTTCTGCAGTTTTCAAATCGCAGGAGGTGTAATATTTGTTATAGTCGAAATGTGTCTGTTAAATGAATGAATGTGCTGAGGCAGGTTCCTGCAGAAAATCACACCTGTCATTTTCACGTTTTTCAATCAAAATAAGAATAATGATGATAAAATTATCATTACCTCCAGTATCACAGATCATATCAGAATCACAATATCAGTCAAAATAATCACAATTAGATATTTTTGGGAAATCGTACAGTACTTCTACACATGGTGGAGGAAGTTTTGCAATCCTGTACCTGTAAATTACTCCACTACAAGTATTAGTGGAGTCCTGCAATTAAAGTAGAAATATGTTAGTAAAGTCCAAGTACCTGCTTATGTTCAACCACTGGAAACTACATGTACTACTAAATGTGATTGTAAAAGCGAGACGACACTCTTGAGAGAGCAGGCGAGTGAGTAACACACACCAAACCAACTGAAACTAACAGATTTGAGCGAGGGACTGTTTTTCCCTGACAAGCTGACACACTGCTCTCATGTTCTCAGAGTGAGAGGGAAAACAATCAGACACTTTTAAACACACTCAGTGACCTGTCCTTCATTTAAAGTCTCTGTCCACCCACACAGGTGGTTTTATCTGCTTCAGAGCAACTACACCTCTGCTCTGAGGAGATACGAGGCTGAAAACTCTGCTGGGAAATTCATCAGAGGGTGGTGAACTTCAAGAAGAAAAAAGTATTTCTTTTTTCTTTTTACCTGTGCTGCTGTGGTTTAAGCCCCATTTAGTCCAGTTTGGCCCAGTTCAGGACCGTGTCTGTCTGCATACAGTTAACATTTCACAGATTATAATCCAAACAGTTTTTTTTTCAGAATTACTGGCCAGAATTTCACAGCTACTGGACAACAACTCTGTCCAAATGTTTTGATTCTGCCATTTTGGCAGCAGTCAAGCTAATCAGGAAATTCTCAGCATTTTTTGAGGAAGACATCACCTTTAAATCTGCACACAGACACCGCTCTGCTCACGAGGCCTGACTAACTTGTTATCTTCCTTTTTCTTTCTTCACCTCTGGAGGGTAGTTCCTGTTTTATTCCATCATTTATTTTTATTTGATTTTTTTCCTGATTCACCCAATAGTCAGCACAAACATACTGTGGATGGTGGTTTTGTTGTGGTTTCTAAACTCATCGATGTAAAATCTGATGGAAGTTGAAGCCTGCAGGAGAGCAGAAAGTTAAAATAAGTGGTTCTTTCCATCTGAGCGATCTTCACCTGTGTTCACCCATGGAGTCTGCAGGTGTGTGCGGAGTGTTTTGATGATTGCTGTGTGAAGCTGTGTGACAATCAGCTGATGTGGTTTCATGGAGGAGGTTGTGATGTGGTGGCTCGCTGTCTGCAGAGTGGACAGATGTGATCTGCTGACTGCTCTGAGGAAGCTCTTTGTTATCTGCATTATGTAAGGCTGCCTGCAGCTGATTCTATTAACAGAGGAAAAACCACCTCCGACTCTGCCTCTCACTGCTCCGTCCACTCAGCTGCAGCGCCCCCTGCAGCTGCTGTGCTGCCACTGCACTCACTGAAATAGAACTTCTGTCATAGTTCAACAGCTGGCTTTGTTACTCAGCACTCCCATATAACCTCAATTCATGAGTCAAATATCTAAATACAACTACAGCTAAGCTGTATTTTTAATTTTTTAAGCAGAAATGCCACAAACATCCACTGTTTTGAGCTTCTCAAATGTGAGGATTTGCTGTTTTTCTCAGTTTTGTATTATTGCAAAGTGAATCTCTTTTGGACTGTTGGTCAAGACATTTTTTGAAGGTAGGGCTGCAAATAACAATGTCATTATTGATTAATCCCCTGATTATTTTACACAATTAATCTTTTCTTAGTTTACTTTACAATAATGTCAAAAACGGTGCACACAGTAATTTTCCCCAAAATAATATGAATCCTCACCAGCAGCTTTGAAAATAAATCCTGACAGAATAATCAATTTAATAATTTAATCCTTTGTCTCTGAAGTATTGTCATCACTGAAGTAAATTCTTTACTCCAAAATAGCAGAAAATGCTGTTTTCGACTTCTCACATAGAGAGATTTCTCCGTTTTCTTCATTTATTGTCTGAATTAACTGATTATCTGAATAACTGAACATCTTTTGCTTTTAGACAAAATTAAACTGGGATGGTCATCTTTTCATTATTTTCTGACATTTTATAGACGTTGCAGCTTTAGACTCAACATAACCATTAACTTAAATCTTATTTGATAACTGCTAAAACCCAAATCAATTTCCACAGTAAACATTGACTTCAGGCAGGTAGATTTCTGACCCTGTCCCCCTCTGTCTCTATAATAAGTTTGAATCACATTTTGTTCAGCAGTGTTGGATTTTGAACAGTTGTCATTTCTTGTATTAATTTTCCGTGTTGTGTTTGTTCGTCCAGCTGCAGGAGACTGTGAAGAGGAAATTGGAGAATGCCAGTTCTCCACTGGGCAGAGATCAGGTCAACGGTTTCAGCGACGGTTTCCCCCCCAACAAGAAGGCGTGTTTGGACAACGGCACCGCCAATGGCTCTCCACTGGACTCCAAGCTGGGCATCAGCGACTCACTGAACTCTAACGGCACCCACGGACCGGTGGGAGAATCGACGGACGGTGGCGGCAGGGAGTCGGGTTCAGACTTCCATCGGAAGGAGATGAAGCAGGAGCCTGACGACATCCTGCCCATCATGCCTCCGTCAGGAGGAGGCAACAACAGCCTGTTCCCCGACCTGAACCTGAACGAACAGGAGTGGACGGAGCTGATGGAGGAGCTAAACTCTTCTGTGGCCTACGAGGACATCCAGGACATCCTCAACGATGGCTTCGAGGACCGCAAAGACCCTCTGGAGCTGGCTCCGACTCCGGGTGGAGCTGGAGCAGTGGGAGGAGCAGCAGCAGCAGCAGGAGGAGCAGCAGCAGCAGGTGGAGGCCAGTCATCTCAGGGTCTCCTCCCTCCAGATCTGGTCAGTGTGAAGTCGGAGTTCTCTCCGGCCTCCGTGGCCTTTGAGCAGGACTCTCGCACCGGCTCCCCCCACGTCAGGTCCACCTCCTCCGGCCCTCCTCCTCCTCACCCCACCAGCTCCCCCGCCGCCTCCTCCTCCGCCTCTTCCCCGGCTCTGCCCCCGTCCCAGCCGGCTCCTCCTCCCCCCAGGCAGCTCCAGCCTCCCCCCAACCACCACCTCCCACCGGGCCCCCCGGGACCCAAAGACCTGTCCCCGGCGCAGCAGCTGCAGCAGCTGGCGGCCCAGCAGCAGAGGGCGCAGCACCTCCACGGACAGATGCAGCACAAACAGCCGCAGCCAGGGGTCAAGTTCCACAACCAGGGGCCCCATGGCCACCCCCCGCCCTGGCCCCAGATGGCCAACACGTCTCAGAGCCCACTAGGGGGCGCCTTCGGTATGGACAAGCCCACAAGCCCCTCCCTGTACCCCCAGGACTTCAACCCCGGAGCCCAGAAGCAGCTGCTGCTGCCCACTCAGCCCAACAAAGTGTCCCCCAAGGCGGGGGCCGGCAGCTACATGCCAGGGCCCGCTGGACACCCCAATTTGCTGGGTCACCCCGCTTCCGGGCCCCCTCTCAGCCACCCGCCAGCACCAGGGGCCCAGCCCTCAGCCGCCATGCTGACCTACAACAACACCAAACCTCTGTCGCACTTTGAGGCGGGGCCCGGACCTCCACGGCCCCCCAACACCCAGAGCCAGAACAAGATGGCCCTGCTGTCGCTGCTCAAACAACAGCAGCAGATCAAACAGAAGAACAGCATGAACTTCAGACAGCAGCACATCACACACTCACAGGTGAGACACACACACACACACACACACACACAGTAACACTGATAATCCCTGCTGCCTCACATCAGCTGCGTCTTCCTGTTTGCATGTTAGTAAAATTTTAAATGTCTCAGCCACAGCAACACGTTCATCCAAAACTTTTTTACAGGCTAAAATTCTGATCAGAAAAAGACATTGACATCCATTGAAAACTCTAAATTTATTTAATCATGTCTGTTTCTAATTTAAAAATATGTGCTAAGCCTCTAGGTTCATTCTTGATTCCTGATAAATATTATGAACTCAGAATTCCCTTGATTTTAATTCATACAGAGTGAGGTCTGACATGAACTGTGGCCTGTGGCTACAAAAAGAGACTCTGTGGCCACCAAATAGTTTTATCTCCAAAACTTCACTAATATGTTGCAGGTTCATCGTCCTGATTCCTTCACACCTTTGAGTAAACGTTCTCTGAAAACAGTGAACAGAACTGGTTGCCAGCTGGTTACAGATGTGTCAGGACTGCAAACAGCATCACAAACACAAAAGAGAAAAAAATTATTTTCAGTTGTGTTAAATGGCCTTTTCTGTTTTGTGAGATTTTTTTTTTTTTTAAATAATATTTTACAGTTAGAACAAACATTACACATTAAAGAAATGGTCAGACTGAAGTAAATACAGTAAACTTCTCAGATATGTAGGGAAATAAACAAAAACAATTAAATCAAAGGTGAATATACAGATTTTACATCAATGTACTAAAAGTCTTTTGGATCAAATGGGCTGCTACACTTTATAATCTCTTTCCAGACGCCTCTGCAGCACCACAATATTTAATTTGAAATCGTGTTTAGCCTTTAACAAATATTGTGCATCCTGTGATTTGAAAATTTCAGTAGATCATATTGAGATTTCAGTTAAAATTTTGATTAATTGTTCAACCCCAGTCTGAAATTATGTCTAAGAAGTGTAACTCTGTTCATAAGAGTATTAATGTGTAATTAATGTTTTGAATATTTTTTTGTAAAGAGGTTTTGGAGTCGACTATTTCACTAAGGCTAACTGTAGCATCCGTGCTAACATCACAACGCTACAGCAATAACAAACTGTACAAACTGATCAGTGCTCTGCTCTGCTTTCATAACCAGGCTGGCAGCACATTCCTGTACTGTAACACACACACACACACACACACACACACACACCCCTGAATAAATCAGAGCAGGTCTGGAGATTGTTTCTTTAAAGCAACTTTAGAGTGAATTGTTGTGATGTAGAGTCAGACCTATGGACTGATTTTTGGTGGTTAACATTAATTTATAAATAAATGTGATGTATGTTGGGCTTCAGGATGTATCTAATAAATAAAGCTGCAGACTCCCACACAGCTGTATGATGGAGCCTGAACAGTCTGAACAATGAGAGTCTGTTGCAGCAGGAGAGGCTCCTGCTGGCTGATTCAGTTCAGACACAGTGACGACTTTAGAAAAGTCTCTGTACCAGAAGAAAGAAAAACAGACCTGCTCTCCTCAGATTTTATATTCTAGACTCAGTGTAGACAGACAGACAGGACAGACAGAGGGAGGACAATCTCCAGACTGCACTTCATCATTTTGCTCCTCCTATTTTTTCTCAATAATTAGATAAATTAAGCCATTGTCCAGTGAAAGCAAGCCTTTTTATCTCTAACCCCTAATTTACACCAGGCGTCACGGCTGCGCTGCGGCACTTGGAGGGATATGTGGCCATTCTAGTCAATGCTGTAATTTACACAAGAAGCGCAGCAGCACGTCTTAGCAGCGTCCCAGAAGCGGCTCGGCGCTCCGCTCCGCAGAGAATACGCAGCAAGTCTATTTTTGACGGATGGCATGTCAATTGGAACAGAGTAGTCGAATGGGTAGGAAGTCAGGCACAGAAAACGGGAGAATTCGGTTGATTTTCAAAATAAAAGACCCCGTGCAGACTCGCGATCATAAAGACAGACAGAAAATAAACAATTTAACTACATAGGCTGCTTATCCATGGTAGAAGCACAAAGAGCAAGGAAAGAGGACTTCATCAACAAAATCATAAGCTGGCCTCAGAGTCACATATGGCAGATTAAAGTTTTTCTAACTTCCCATAAAGCCACCAGTAAACGCCTCCATCACCAAAGTGCTGTCTCACATGACCCACTCTACATGCACAATGTTCTTGGATTTTCCTTAAGTCCTTTGTACATCTTGTCAGTATGGGCATGAAATAAGTCTTGAATTTCAGATTACAGTAGAAATCCTGTTTAGCCGTTAGCTACTTTAGCAACACATGAAGCTATCGTTCCCTGAGGGAACTCCTGTATTCCCCGTCTGTCTTGGAGGCTGCGTTCACAGCCTGATTCTGTTGTCCGCTAACAACCACCACTTACACTTAGCATCAGTGAGCAGTTAGGTACTGTAGCTAACTAAAGTAAGTAAATCTGCTGGAGGACAGCAGAGGAAAAAGCAGACAGTATTTTCTCCATAAAATATGATCCAGTTTCACCCAAACCAGTGAATAACGTTGTGCTTTTGATCAGTGATGTTCTGCAGGAGTTTTCCAGCTAATTAAAACTCTAACATACCAGGAAGAATGCACACAAAATTACTTCTTTATGTCATTGTTGGTCTGTGATAGAAACAATTCAACATTTTGACTTAATGGGAAATTTAAATGGTTTAAGAAATGAGAAGTTTTGGTCTTGTGATTAGATTTTGATATTTTTGTACATGGTTAAAGCCAAAGTTGAAATCCTGAATCTGTGTTAGGCCTGTGTGTTCGCTGATAATGTGGAGTCAAGCTGGCCTGCAGCCAGTTGTACTGGTTTTAGTCCAACAGGTGCAGATGAAGACCAGTACAGAGCAGTCAGAGTGTGTGTGGTGTTGAGTGGAGGTGAAGTCGGCCTGCAGCAGGGAGGCCTTTTGTTCAGCTGCTCTGCTTCAGACCGGCCGGGGCCCCACGCTCCAACATCCACTCACTCACCGTGTGTGTGTGTGTGTGTGTGTGTGTGTGTGTGTGTGTGTGAGTGTGAGTGTGAGTGAGAGTGAGAGTGAGAGTGTGTGTTGGTGAAGCAGCTGGTTGCTAAGGCTCACACAGGGGGGTGAAGGGAGGCAGTGACAAAGCAGCCTTTCATATTCTCTGTGTCTGTATTTAAATATAGCTGCTCCTGCTTGTATTTTTCCTCGGGGCAGACGGGACGCTCTGTTCCTGCTGCACTTTATCATCGCTGAGCACCGACACCCAAACTTTTACAGACTTTACTTTTTAACCTGTTTGGCCTCCATACATTATCATCAGCAGGGGTGGAAAGTAACTGAATACATATACTCAAGTTCAACTACAGTTCTGAGGTACTTTTACTTGAATATTTCCTTTTTACGCCACTTTATACTTCCTTATACTAACCTTTTAATCCATCTGACAGCTGGAGTCACTTTTCAGATTAAGATTTTACAAATAAAATATCATATTTATTAGGCCTGGGCGTTATACCGGTTCGTACCGAAAACCGGTCTTTATTTTCGTTATGATATTAATTTTTCATATACCACCATACCGGTGAAGAACCCAAACAACGTCCGGAACGTGTGCGGCGGGAAAGTGTTTCAGCAGGGACCCATTTCACTGCTGCACACCAACACCACAGGCGTGTTTGCTTGAGCGTGTGCTCTAGGGATGTTCCTGGTGACTAAAGTCGATTAAACACAAAATTTAATTTAGACTAGTCTAACACTCAGAAAACACTCAGAAAACAGTTAAATTTAGCAGAATTTATTAATCTATAATGTTAAACACTGTCTGTAAAAAAAAAAAAATAGTGTGTGTATTAAGAGCCATTTGAAGACGTTGGTCACAGTCAACAATCACCAAATCGTACTTTAAATGCCGCTGAGATGCTACTTTGCTCTGTGCAACACAAGCTTCATTAATGTACAAAACAAGACGACAACTCACTAAACGCTTCATCTTTTCAGACTGAAGAGGGTCACAGTGTCTGCAGGTAAAGGACCCAGAGCTAATGTTAGCTGCTAGCCTGACACACAGCGTGGCTAACGTTAGCTGCTAGCCTGACACACAGTGTGGCTAATGTTAGCTGCTAGCCTGACACACAGTGTGGCTAATGTTAGCTGCTAGCCTGACACACAGTGTAGCTAACATTAGCAGTGCTAGCAGCAGCACCAGCAGCTCCTCTTGCAGGTTTATGTCTGTGTCTGTGTTTAAAGGAGAACTATTATGCTTTTCCTCTTTTCTGACCCATAAATGTCGTCACAATGTCGGATACTCGTGTTAAATGATTCCAAAGCGTCAAATAATGAGGTTCATGCATTTCAAAGTGAGCCCTGCAGCTCACGCTCTGCACGCTGTGTTTTACAGTTAGTTTTTAACGATGTAGTCCCATTGACGTTAATGCATGCCAGACTTACTTACATGGTCATACCCAGACATATGCTGTAGGCCTGCCCGCTACCCCGCTCTGCTTCACAAGTTATATCGCTGTGCGCTGCTCTGCTGTCTACAACGAGTTCAGTGTTAGCACGTTGAGCAAAGGCTGCCAGAAAATGTTTGTGTATGTATACTTTGGATTCGGGATTCCAACACATATGGCTGTATTTCAAAATTTGACATTTTCAAAAGAGAATTTCAGTTTCATAAAGTTGTAAACAGTTAGCTGTTTACTCCCACACCGGCAAAATGAGGAGGTGGGGCTCGACAGCGCTCGCCAGCCCTTCAGAAGTCCTCGGGAGTGTGACCAATCACAGCGGAGTGGAGGTGTACATGGAGGAAGGCCGGGGGGTCGAGAAAATTAAACAGACCGTTTTCACGGGATGCAGAAAATACAAGGAAGTGATGCAACGGGTCTTCTTTAATGTGGTCATGTTTCTCCAGTCGAGTGAAAATATATCAGCTTATTCTGTCACAGTCTACATTCATCTGTCCAACTTCTCTGATGTAAACATCTGGTGTTGCCATGGCGACCAGTTCATACACGCTGGGTGAGAGGAGCTGCAGGCGGCGGATAAAATCTTAGAGGCAACAGATAACTGACATCATGCATGAATGAAAGATTGATAAATATTTAAAATATTTTATTTTTAAATATTTTAAACTGCTAGTATTTCTGGTGCCGACTAGTGTGTGTGTGTGGGGACGTTTAAAGGAGAAGTGTGTGATTTCCAGCGGCATCTAGTGTTCAAACCTTAGATTGCAAATAAGAGGATTTACCCCGACACCGCCCCTCCCTCACCAAGAGTACGGAGGTTGTCAGCAGACAAAATGGCGAGCGAAAGCTATCTCACAACAAACTACAATTATGTGTGTAGGATGAATTACCTGTCCAGCAGAAAACAGGCAACCTCGGCATCACTGTGAAAACGTTTGTCCTCCATCAGCGATTTCCTTCGTGTAAACGCTATGCCGATGTTGATTCGTGTTTTTGCCGTTTCCTGTCATGCTTGCGTTTACTTTCTTCGCGTCTCCGCTTCTTGGATTACGGGGATTCACTGTCCGCTGCTTTTTGTTCTGGTACAGTGTATGTATGATCCTCCATTTGTCAAAACTGTGCCAGTCAAGGTTCACAACCCTAAATGGTCTGCCAGCGATCACCTGCGTCGATCCTCCCCGTCTACTTCCATGTTAACGCTGCGGCGTCTACGTAAGGTCGCCATGGGCTTCCCAAGACTCACTGATAGTGCAGTTTGTCCGCTCTGCGCTGCCGTAGACGGCGCAGGATGATGATCTCCGTAAGTCGACCTGACAGTATGTAACTATAAATGGCTATTTCTAAAGTAACGGGAACATATAGATTATGAGTTTACGTTGATTGATAATAATAAATAACATACTTATATATAATATATCTCATTTATGTACATAAATTCCTGTAATTATTACACACTGGTCTTTTAATCGTATAGTCGTCCCCGCCATGTGATGTGATCCAGTCCTTCTGACAGTAAAATGTTCTGTTTAAAGACGATCAACTGCAGTAATTCTGTTCTCATCAGGAGAAAATGTGGGTAAGAAAACTGCTGCATGAAAAGTGAAACCGATATGATTTAAAAAAAAAAAAAAACATGATATGAAAATTTTGTCATACCGCCCAGCCCTAATATTTGCGATATCATATATTTAGATTAAACTATCCAGCAGTATATTAAATGTCTGTTAAAAAGTTCTCTGACATTAAAATGCTGCTGGTGTGTTTATGTTTCAGTAATAATCAGATAAGATCATCTTTTATCTTTAAATAATGTTATACTCTGAAAGGTAACAAGTAATTTTACTTTTGTTACATTTTTGCTGATGATACTTTTGTACTTTTATTGAGTGTATGATAAAAATATAGTATACAATAATCCTTTGTTGGTCCCATTACAGGGAAATCTGTAATATGTATCTGTCAACAAGAAGAAATATGTTTGTCTCCATTGTGGAAAGAGAGTTGATGGACAAACATCTGCTGCATTTTGTTCTGTTCCAAAAAGTTTGTCCACCAACTCTCTAAAGTGTGTTTCCCCCAAAGAGCACCTGAAAATATAAAGGTAAAAAAAGAAAATATAGCATATATGTAAATGTCAGTAACTGCAGGTAAGAAATTGAAATTGGCTGTGACTATATTAAACTATTGTCCCCTCCTGTAGCGCCATCCTCTGGACAAACAGCACTGTTGAGCCTTTTAACTTTTAGTGTACTTTAAAATAACTCTTTGTACATTTACACCACTTTGATGTGCTTAAATAAATGAATTAATAACATTTTGTCTTCTCACATCCCTCAATCCAGCCTCACCTCAGTCTTTTGTTCTCTCCTCCCAAAGTGGTTAAATTGATTTCCAGAAAATTAATTGCTGATATCATCAATTAATCGTTGATATTTTTCCTCAGTAAATGACTTCAGTCTCTGGTTGGTCACATCCTCCAAAGTCTAAAAAAAATTATAATCAGTGTTGGTCTTTATTTTTTCAAGTTAGGCAGACAGAATGATTATCAAGAATATGAATTAATCTTATTTGTAGAACACCTGAGCAAAATGCAAAGTGCTTTACAAGGAGAAAAATCATAGATAATTATACAGAAAAGTAAACTGAATATAATAAACGATGAAAAGAGTTAAAACAAATAAATAATACAAACTTTGGGTTGAAGTTAATTCTGTAAGCCCCAGATTCTCGTTTTAATTGATTTATTCTACCATCTGCCTGAGTTATCATCTAAACATCTGTTTTATTATAATAATGAATAGTTTCTATTGCTCCCTTTGGCTCATAAAATGCAGCTCAAGAAGCATTTTACAGACTTTTATTTAATATTTAAGAAGCTTCAAGGTTGCAAGTGAATGATTTTAAAATGAAATAAACAGAGTAAAAGCATTTGAGTAAGACAATGGATGGATTTTCTTTTTGGAAAATGCAGAGGTCTGAAGTCCTGGAATCAGAGAATTTAATCAGTTTTTTGGAGGAAACCTTAAAAATATAGAGAATTTATTTTCAGTTATACATGTGTTGCAATGAATTTATGTTATTAGATTTTTAATTTGAGAAAAACAACAGATTCAGGTGCTGGAAAGAATAGTTTTTGTTGTGGTGGGAGCCCTGGTGGTTCAGCTGCCCCTGGTGGTTCAGCTGCCCCTGGTGGTTCAGCTGCCCCCTGGTGGTTCAGCTGCCCCTGGTGGTTCAGCTGCCCCCTGGTGGTACAGCTGCCCCCTGGTGGTTCAGCTGCCCCTGGTGGTTCAGCTGCCCCCTGCTGCCCCCTGGTGGTTCAGCTGCCCCCTGGTGGTTCAGCTGCCCCCTGGTGGTACAGCTGCCCCCTGGTGGTTCAGCTGCCCCCTGGTGGACTCCTTCATGACTGCATCTTTCTCTGTGTTTTTCCTTCAGGACCAGAACTCGTACCCGGCTCCTCCACATGGCCCGGGCCCCGCCAACACCATGGCCTCTGCGCCTGGAAACAACGCCATGGTGACCCAGCAGCCGGGGGCCAGCGCCATGGCAGGTAACCATGGTAACGGGGCATACATGAGCAGCCAGGCGGCGGCGGTGGCGGCTGCGCTGAAACAGCAGCAGCACCAACAGCAGATCCTGGAACAGCAGAAGCAGCAGCAGCAGTACATGCAGAGACAGCAGCTCATGGCTGAACAGGTAAAGCTGAACAGAGATGGAGACGTTTACATCCAACCACGGCGTGATAAACACCATCAGCTGATGCAGCTTTTAATTCTCTACTTTTTATCAAGTGGAATCATGGAAATAAACTGTCAACAAGTCATGAAAGGAAATATTTTCAGACCTATTCTCCTTATTAAATCCAGAAATACAAGTAAGACCAGTTAAATTGCCTCATTAACTCATTGTAAACCAAAATTCATTTAATCAAAACGGTCTTGGTTTGTCTGTCCACCGTTTCAACAATCACCATCTCTGGTTTCATGGAGATTGTTCTGAACGAGTGTCTGTCACAGAACAGTGGTTCTCACTTGTTCTTTTGAGGCCAACCATTAAATTAGCAAAATTAAAAAAAAAACAAAAATCACCCTAGAACACGTTGGACTCAGTCAATCATTGAACCCTCGGTGGAATCAGATGATTTCCAAGTGAAGGGAAGAAGAAAATTTAAAATGTTTTCTGTAGAGACTCAGTATGATTTGATTTATATTCAATAATTAGAATTCATTGCTTTCACTTTCTTTGTGAATCTGTCTTCACAGACAACAACAACAACAACAGTAACATGAGCCCCAAATAAAACTTAAAACTAGAATCTACAAACCTGGTTCCATCTTTTTTGTTTTGCATTTGTGCATCTCTTCAGTCTCATTGTCGAGATGATCAGGTCTGGAGTTTCTCTGGACAGAAAAAAGAAGAATTCTGTCACTTTGATTCTTTTTCTTACTACACAAATAAAATGAATAAGTGGATGTTGGATGTGGATTGTATGTTGTTGTTGATTGTTGCTGATGTTGGATTACATGAATTAGTGATGCATTTTTTCTTTTATTTGAGTTTTGAGACTTTCTGTTTAAACCTGCAGTAGAACTGGGAGTAACACAAACACAGTGTATACGTCTCATTTAAAACACCAGAGGGAGACGATTGTCTGTAGTTCAGTTCAGAAAGGTTTTATTATCATGAGAAACAGACTTTTACACTGCCAAAGCAAACACAACAAAAGAAATGCACATAAACAGGCTCCTGGAAGAAAATGTATATTTAAAGAATATAAAGAATGTCTGTTTGTTCCTAGTATGAATATGTGCAAAAATATTTGTGTGTGTGTGTGTCTGTGTGCGTCTGTGTCTGTCTGTCTGTGCGTGTGTGTGTGTGTGTGTGTGTGTCTGTCTGTCTGTCTGTCTGTCTGTCTGTGTCTGTCTGTCTGTGTGTGTGTGTGTGTGTGTGTGTGTGTGTGTGTGTGTGTGTGTGTGTGTGTGCGCACGCGCAGGAGAAGCAGCGGCAGCAGCAGGACCAGCAGCTGCAGAGACACCTGACCCGACCTCCCCCCCAGTACCAGGACCAGCCGGGACAACCGGCCAATCAGAACCCTTTCCCACAGCCACCGGTCAACCAGTTTACAGGTAAGACAACAGGAAGTGACATCAGTGTGACTTAAAGACACTCACAGTGTGTCTGACATGAGTCTTTCTGCTTCATGGGAACTTTATTTTGATGCTTTATACTTTTAAACATTTTCCTTTTGGAAGAAAAAGTTAAAAACATCTCAGATCACAGATTTCATGGTGTTGCATGTTTTAAAATTCAGAAAACTGTGATTGATTGATTTATGCATAAAACCATCAGATCAATAAATGAATTTTCCTGTGGAAATGGAAATAATTCATTTGAACTGACTGCTTTACAATGGATGTTTATTTCATTGTATTCTAATTATTTTAGTTGATGAAACAACAGAAAATATAAAAAAAACAACAATTTTACATTTCATCTTAATCATTTTTTTGTGTGAAACCAGTGTTTGTTTTTGTTTTTGTTCGACCACAACAGGAGCTGCTGGTCCAATAAACTTTAATTTCACAGCTTCAGAACGAGACGCTGCTGTTTGTTTTATCACATCACATCTGTTGTTGCCGTGACGATGAGGACAAACACACACACAAGCACCTGTGTGTGTGTGTGTGTGTGTGTGTGTGTGTGTGTGTGTGTGTGTGTGTGTGTGTGTGTGTGTGTGTGTGTGTGTATAAATGATACTCACCACTGATTTGACTGGTAAATAACTGATCAGTTTTCTGTTTGTCCTCGACGTCCTGACAGAAACGCAAACTTCTGCTCTGATGTCTCATTTAGAGCCGCTTCATTAAACTGACATTTATTAATAACAGTGGGATGAAATGATCAACAAGTTTCAATAATCTATCAGTGGATCAAAAATAATCACTAATCTCATTTAAAAAAGCCTAAACATGACCCTTTTGTTCATTGTTTCAGTTAAATCTGTTTGATCACGAGTCTCATTAGAGCTCAAATGATTAATGAATTAATTAATGAGGAACCAAATAGCCTGTTTGACCATTTTTATAAGACGATAATAAACAGAATATTTTGAACAAAATGAGATTATGATTTAATGAAACTGGTGAAAAGTAATTTATCAAAAGGTTTACAGATAAAACGATTCATGGAGAAAATAATCAGCAGTTTTATCATTTATGAAAATAATTGTTAAATGCACATCTGTTTCAAATAAATAAATAAATAATGACGTAATAAACAAACTTTTTGTTTTCTTCACAGCTTCCTCTCAGCCAATGGCAAACGTTGGCTCCATGGGAGGCCCCGCCCCCGGATCCCAGCGTATGTTCCCTCAGAACCAAGGTATGATGGGTATGAACATGGGACAGGGCGGCGGGCCGGCAGGCGGTGTGGCTCCACCACCGGCGGCGAGTCAGGCTGACATCAGTCTATCGTCCTGTGGGGGCGGAGGGGGCGGGGCCGGTGTGGACGTGCAGCAGGTGCTCTACAACAACATTAACCTCCACGGGAACCACGCGTCCCACCCGCAGCCGGGCCTGCAGCGCCAGCAGCCTCTGGGCCCCATGAGCACCACCTACAGACAGAACCTGCTGGCGCAGCAGCAGCAGCACCTGAAGGCGCAGCCCAACGCCGCCATGTTGAAACAGCAGCAGCTGGCTGCCGCCGCCGCCGCCCGCATGCCGGGCGCCATGCAAAACAGTATGGGGGCCAGCCTGCCCAGCTCCATGCCCGGTGCCATGCAAGGGGCCCAGAGCGCCGCCTGGCAGCAACAGCTCGCCAACCAGCCGCCCTCCAGTAACGCCAGCCTGCCGCCAAACGCCTTCAATAACCCCGCCAACAGCTTCCACATGCAGCAGCAACCGCGCATTCCCAAGATGCCGCCAGGCGGCACGCCCTTCGTTGCAAACCCCAGCGGGCGTCCAATGGGAGGCATGAACCCCGGGCAGCAGATGATGCAAACAAACATGGCGGCCGCTCAGCAGAGGGCACCGCCCAATGCTCAGAGCCTCGGCCAGCCGATGGCCAATCAGCAGCAGACTCAACAGCAACAGGCCAGTCAGAACCAGGCCGTCCTCCCCGACCTGGCGGTGTTCGGACAGCCACAGGGCAACAGCCGCCAGGGACTGCAGTGTAACCAAGGTTACCAGGTGAGCAGGACTGCCAATCAGCAGCAGCAGGTGTCGTTTGGATACAACGTGGCGTCGGGGAGTTTCGCCGGCGAGAGCGAGCTGGTCGACTCGCTGCTCAAGGGTCAGAGCACCCAGGAGTGGATGGCCGACCTGGACGAACTGCTCGCCAGCCACCCGTAGTCAGACTCACCTGTGTGCACCTGGAGCACCTGGACCTGCTGAGCTGAGAGGCTGCAGCGCCGCCGCCAATGACGTCCTGCAGCCACCATGTTTAAAACAAACAACAACACTGTTCTGATGTGTCGAAACAGATCCAGACAGGAAGTCGAGGTGTTAGCATTAGCATTAGCCACACAGCCAGCTGATGATGAGCGTCTGTCTGTCTGTCTCCATCTGTAAACTAGATGAAGGTCGATGATCTTTGTTCTGGATGAGCTGTTCTGTACTCATCTGATGTTTCTGTGTCATGTTCTTGTTTTATATAAGAGTGGAACACGTCCCACCTCAGAGTGGGACACGTCCCACCACAGCTGACAGATCAGGAGGAGGTTTGTTGTTCCTGCTGGTCAGAGATCAGTCAATCAGACGATTTTAAGCTGCAGCTTCAAAATCCAACAACTGACTCACCGGTGAGAAAAGAAACCAGTGGAGTCACTGATGAGCTGAGCCCTGATGTGACACCAGGCTTCATCTGAAAACCTGGTGACTGAACGATGAACAGCTCATTAAACATCTGGCAGAACAGAACTTTAAACCTTTTCTCATTTTACAATATTCAAATATCAAACATGAGTTTTTAGAGCCGACGTCTGTCTGCACACACGAGTTTAACTCCTCAACTTCTTCTATAGTAAAACACTATAAAGTTCTACTGCAGTTCGTCAGTGTGAAACACGTTTCACTCACAAAATACAACACTGATGTCTTATGCAGTTTAATATCACATCATGGTATATATTTCATCTTTTTTATGTCAATTGATGAGACTGTTTATCGATAGATAACCAGACAGAAACTTCTGTTTTTCAAGATTTATAGTTTTATTATCATTTTCATTCTCAAAGTTGCTAAATACAAACTCCTCAGCATATACACGATACATTATGAACAAAAACAAAACAATACATAAATGTACAGAACAGCCCTTTAAAAGGATAATGCATTAAATAAAGTGAACTTGTATCTAATGAAGAAAACCAAACAAACTACAAAATACCAACATTAAAGTGAGAAAGAAATAAAATCATTGGGAGACTTCAAACATAGTGATGCATGATATGATGATTTTTTTTTAATCAATAATCATTAATTAGTTTCTCATGGCTGATACTGATAATAAAACAGACAGTGTCACATTTTTGTATTTTAAAAAGAAGTTGTTCTAACCTGTAGAAGCTCAGATGTGTCACGAAATCTTTCATTGAAAAAAAAATCTCAAATATAAATAATCTGTCAGATCAGATCGTAAGGAAGCTGATAGGGATCAGCTGTCAGTCTGCAGCTCTGGATAAGTTTGGAAAAAAGGAAAGACTGTTTGTGTTTCCAAGCTATTGTTCCTATTTTTTCCAGCGCAGACAAACCACAATGTGAGAGAGTTTCTTATAACTGCAGCAAACACAGACATCCGCCGCCAAATTAATTTACAATAAAACTCCATGTTTTTGAATTTCATCTTTACGTCACATCACGATTCACCAAATGCAAACTAGAGATGAGAGAAGTTTCCTTACATTTACTTTTATTATCATGATGTTAAAATGTGCTAACATTTGTCAAAAAGTATTGATAATCACACAGAAAAAACTTTTATTAACTTTTATTCTGAAAACGTCTTTCTTTTGAAAACTATTTCCTCAGTCCTTGATGATGGTGATTAAACTGATAACTGATCATCTGGAACTTTATTCCAGTTTGATCACTTTACTTCCTCTTTGGGCCGAGTTGGATTTTAAAAACATTTATTTCTGTATCAAACGTCTGCGTGTATCTTCTCAAATATCTACAGAAAAGTCTGGAAAATAGAGCTGCAGCGAACCATTATTATTATTATTATTTGCTGATTAGTCTGCTGATCATTTATTGTATGAATTGATTAACTCTGTCACAGTCGTGTCAGTTGATAAATGGGTGTAAACCTGCTGAGCACACAGACGTGTGTCCGTGTTTGCATCCGTTCATCAACTCTTTTCATTATCAGTTGATCGGTTGATCATTTTCTTGATTCATTGATTAGTTGTTTGTTTGCATCAACTCAGCACTTAAAAAAATCCAGTTATTTCAGTTTCAGGTTGAATTTTCTTGAAATCATTTTTCCTCCATGAAAACGGAAATCAAACTTTTTATTTTCCAAGAGTTTCAGTTCTGTTCTGCCCGGTGTGTGTGTCTGCAGCTGAGCTCTGACCTGTGTGTGTGTGTGTGTGTGTGTGTGTGTGTGTGTGTGTGTGTGTGTGTGTGTGTGTGTGTCTCTGTGTTTGTGTGTGTGTGTGTGTGTGTGTGTGTGTCTCTGTGTTTGTGTGTGTGTGTGTGTGTGTGTGTGTGTCTCTGTGTTTGTCTCTCTGTGTGTGTGTGTGTGTGTGTGTCTCTGTGTTTGTCTCTGTGTGTGTGTGTGTGTGTGTGTGTGTGTTTGTCTCTGTGTGTGTGTGTGTGTGTGTGTGTGTTTGTCTCTGTGTGTGTGTGTGTGTGTGTCTGTGTTTGTCTCTGTGTGTGTGTGTGTGTGTGTGTGTGTGTGTTTGTCTCTCTGTGTGTGTGTGTGTGTGTGTGTGTGTGTGTGTGTGTGTGTGTGTGTGTGTGTGTGTGTTTGTCTCTCTGTGTGTGTGTGTGTGTGTGTGTGTGTGTGTGTGTGTGTGTGTGTTTGTCTCTCTCTGTCTGTGTGTGTGTGTGTCTCTCTGTGTTTATCTCTCTCTCTGTGTGTGTGTGTGTGTGTGTGTGTGTGTGTGTGTGTGTGTGTGTGTGTGTGTGTGTGTGTGTGTGTGTGTGTGTGTTTGTCTCTCTGTGTGTGTGTGTGTGTGTGTGTGTGTGTGTGTGTGTGTGTGTGTGTGTGTGTGGTGTTACACACTGCAGTGTTTATTGATGACTGGAGACTGAAGGTTGTATTAAGACTACTACTGAACCACTGCTGCCTCACAGCGCCTCCTACAGACCATCACTCACAGTTTGGACTCTGTTCCAACTCAAACTTTTTAGTTTTTCTTCTTATTTCTTCAGCAGAGCTGAAGTCAAACCTTTGAAATGAGACACACAACATTCACACTTCACCTGATCAGGTCGTTTTAAAGGACCAGACCGCTGTTTTTTTGCACATTTTACACCATGATGGATCCTGCTGCTGTTTTTAAGATTTCTGACTGATCGGCCTCAGCTTCACATCGCCGTGGTGTGACTTTAACACAAGATGTTACTGTGATGAAATTCAAAGCAGATGTGATGGTGGCTTCATTTTCATACTGTAGGGAAATATGTGGAGACGTTTGCTGCCGATAAGACGAATATTTAAATACCTGAAACCGTATGACGCATTCTGTTTAGGGAAATGATCCTCAGTCATGTAAAGTGATTTTATTTTTAGGTTCTCTGAACAAACTGACTGAATTTCTTTGAGTCAAACTGAGAATTTAACTCTGGTCACAGCAATAAAACTCATTTCAGCAGGTGAGACCAGAATCATCTGCAGAAAAACTTTATTTAAATAAACACAAAGAGCACTGATCCCTCTCAGATTAAAGAGACTGAATTATTCTCCAATAAATCAATTAATCAGAGAAATTATTTGACTGTTAGGCACAATAATCGCTCTTTGGCGCCCTCAAATTTCTACTTATGCACTTTCTTTTTGTGCAAGTTTCCCACACGTTAGAGGTGAGTATTGTAGTTTTTACTCCACTGTGTCTGACAGCTGTACTCAGGTCTCACATTTCAGTTTCTCACAGCAAATACTGAACTGACTGCTTCAGATAATTATCTGTCCTTTGTTATAATCGCTCTTGATTCATCAGACAAACCTGAGTCGTCCTTCTCAACCCAGACACTTGCTTTTCTTTAACATGCAGTTAATGATCTCTTGCAGTTCAACTCTCATTTTATTCTTTTTTAAAACATCTACTTAAAACAGAGCAGACATAAACTAAAATGTTTTTAAACTTAGTTCGACCCCTGGCTCAATGGGGCCCCGTGCCGTCTGTCAGTCGTTACTGTTGGACCCTGTTATTATGCATCAACAAGTTTCTTTGTGACAGAAGTTGCAGCAGATTGACAGTAAAATGTGCAAAAACAGTAAAATGTTCCTATAAAATGTAAAGGTGCAGACTGATCAGCACGTTTCTGTTTCAGATCTAAATGTTCTCAGCAGCTTTAAACTGAGTCACAGCTCCACTTCCTGCTTCTGCAGCAACGCAAACCCCGTCACCTGCAGCGCCGTTCGTCCGCGGCGCCGTTCGTCCGCAGCTCTGTGCCGATTCCAGTCGTTTACTGAAACTCAAAAATGAAGCACTAAACTCTTCTGGACAGTTTTCACTTCTTCTCTCCACAGTTTTTCTGACATCCTGCTGTAGATGTAACGGAAGTGCAGACCACCAACAGAGAAGTGATCAGAGTATTCAAGTTTCTTAATTCTGCCTTTCAGTCTAATTAGAAAAATGAGAAGTTCTCAGCTGGTAGTTTTTGCAGTAATGATGCTCCACCTTCAGCTTCAGCTCACACTGAAGGTCCTGATGTTCTTCACACAGAACCACGTTTGCTCATTAAAACATTTACGGCTGTAAAGCACCGTGTGTGTTCAGTCCTAGATTTGGGTTTTTGTTGTAAACACCTCTCTGCCTGTGAGTCTGAATTCAGGCAAAAATGGACCCAATAAAACCCAAAACCCAAATATTAGATCAGTGATAATCTGTTAAATCTTTCACTCTGCAGGCTTTTAATTCAGTTAATGCAGTTCATTCATTCATCATGGCGTGGAGCCTCGTAGCTTCAGGTTCACATATAAAGACAGGAAATTTGACCGTCCGTGTCTCAGACTGTGTGACCTCACTGTTTCAAATATTACTGCACAAACACACAAAACACTTCTGCAACATGTGCACAGAATATTTCTACAGAGTGACACACAACTGCAGGCTCTGAAATATTTTGTGAACATCGTTTTACAAACTCAGAATCTTTCTGACCCTGGTTTGTCTCCGTAGAGTTTTAGCTCCTAAAATGTTTCTCAAACTCAAAATTTTGCTCTGTGTTTCCTGAAACGATGTCACATAAAAAAGATGAGACATGACGAGTTAAACTGTCGACTGATCGGTCTGCAGACGACGACTTTGACCATGAAGACGGACCTGTTGTGTCCACACAGTTCTCATGATTTAAATTAGTCGGACCTTCACTTTATGTCCAGATTCATCGTTTGATTCTTCGTGTGCAGCCTGATCTGACCCGTAGCTCTGACGTGTCTGCAGCCTTTAAGACGGATCTGTGACCCGGTGGTTCTGTTTTAAGGTGGATCTGTGACCCGGTGGTTCTGTTTTAAGGCGGATCTGTGACCCGGTGGTTCTGTTTTAAGGCGGATCTGTGACCCGGTGGTTCTGTTTTAAGGCGGATCTGTGACCCGGTGGTTCTGTCTACTCTACTGTTTTTGACTTCTTCAGAGAAACGGATGCAGCGTTTGTGTTTGCAGACATGTGGTGTATTTTATTTGTAATGTTATTTTTCTCTAAACGGTCGCTTGGTTGCTGGTTTTTAATGTTTTTCATCCAACTCTCTGCCGATCGATCAATCGATTGATCAGTGGATGGATTGATTTCCTGCAGAATCTTTCAGCTTCCAGCGTGGCTCAGCCTCCCGGGGTTTTCTGGGTTTCTCTGTTGTGAACGGGCTCTGTGTAAATGTCTATAAATATATTTTTTGTATGTAAGCCTTTCCTAACGATCTGGAGAAGATAGATGTTATTTTTATATATTGCAGCGGATTTTTTGTAAGTATTTTATACTTTTGATATGGTTCTCTGTAAAACAAGAGTATTATGTAAATATAGTTCTTTAGAAACGAGACGGTTGTTTGTGTTTTTTGTGTGTGTTTGTGAAAGAACCTCTGACATCATGAAAACATTTCTGTCAAATCAAACATTAAAGTGACGAGAAAAGACCAGAGAAGCATTTTGACACGTCAGACTGAGAACATTTCATCAGCAGGTTATTGTTCAGGCCGCAGATCTGAGCTTTGCTTCTTTCTTAGTAAATTCTGATTGATTGATTGATTGATTGATTGATTGATTGATTGATTGATTGATTGATTGATTGATTGATTCTTATAAATTTCCATTTATTTTTGTGTCGTGCACAAAAAGTGTCCAACCCTTGTGGGTTTAAAAGACACTAAACACAGCTGCAGAGTCTGTCTTTATAATTATATTTTCCTCCTCGTCTCCCAAACTTGACAAATAAAATCTGCTACAGAAAAAGTTCAGATCTCAACTCATCGAGTCAAAAGGAATCACGTTTGTGAAAAGGACATCACTAAGTCTTCAGAAGCAGGACAGAAAAACCAAAAAAAGAGCTACAGTCAACAAACAGAGTCTGTCCTCCTCTGGAGGGACATTAAACCTGCACGTCTCTGACGTTCCTGAATGATGTTCTGTTCTTTAAGTTAAACTTGACAGAAGGTTCTACATCACCTCACAGTTTTCTCTCTTCATGAGGAACATTTTTACTTCTGATCTCCTGAGTTTTACAAACTAATCTGTTATGGAAAATAAAATCTTTTTAGTGAGTCTCTGATCCGATCTTCGCCCGCCTGGTCCAGAGTCAGAGCGTCTCGTGTCTCTGTCTCGTGTCTTCAGAGGGACAGAACTGAGTGAAACGTCTCTGTAGGTTAAAACTTGATCAGACTCACAACAGAACCAGTGTCACGTCAGTCATCTCCAACAAACTTTACTTTTACTTTGGACCACTCTTAGGCAGTAATTTATTACTTTACCCAGTAATATGTAGTGTAAGGGATTACAATTTCCACAACAGTCATTTTCTGAGTTACGAATCCAAGTAACTGAGTCACTGAGTTACTTTGTGACCTCTGGAGGCTCTTATGATGACGTGTACGTGCAGCAAAAACCAAACAAAGGATGGCGGGAGAGAGAGAGGAATACTTTGAGAGAAGAAAGTAATGTGATTACATCGAGTTTATTTGACTACTTTGTTTCCGACGTCTGCACAGATAAGAGATACAGAATCTGTGGGTGTGAACGGTTCACTGGATCAGCAGAGAAACTCTGCAAAAACAAGGCTGCTAACAAAGTACAAAAGTAATATGTAACTAATTCTTTTGATACCAAACGTGAGTTAAGTAATGTGATAACTTTTTTAAGGAGTAGTCAGTAAAAAGTGACTTGCCCAACACTATTTAGGACTAATATGGAAAACATCATGAGAAGAACTTCATGATTTAAATATTCATCAAACAAAATGTTTTAAATAATATATTTTATCATCTTTGTTTGTTTTTTTTTAATGAATACATTTATTCAACACAAACTGGAGATTTTAATAAATTAAGTTGTTTTTAAGATTCAGTTTGGCGTCTTTGATTTCAAAACATTCATGAAAGTTAAAATGGAGAAAAGAAAACAGTTTTTTTCAGGAACATCAGATCCAAACCCTGCAGAAGCAGTTTTCACTTTTAAAGCTCTTCTTTGTTTTTGAAGTTGATTAAATTAAATAATAATTAAATAATCCTCTGATGTTCGGTGAAAACTGTAAAATCTGATCTGATCCAGACTGAAAACGTTCCGTCACCTTTAAGAACAAATGTGGCTCAAAGAACAGGATGTTATCAATGTCTGATCAATGACTCGATCCGTTTTGATCTTAAAACAGCTGCAGAGACGAGTGAAATCTGGATCATTGTGATCCGGATTAAAGGTTCTGAAGTACTGATCCCAGAACAGGAAGTGTTTGTCGTTCACTCACTTTCATTATTATTATTATTATTATTATTATTATCATTATTGTTATTATTATTATTGTTGTTGTTGTTGTTGTTGTTGTTGTTGTTGTTGTTGTTGTTATCATTATTATTATTAGTTTTATTTTATTATGATTATTTTGGAGGATTTGTGACTCGTTCAACTCTTCAGTGGTCAGAAATGGTTCAGATAATAAATGGCGTCCCTTCACTGCAGGTGTTTATGTAATGTTATTTAGTGTTTATGAGTGTTCATGTTTGGCTCTGTGTGTTTTGGCTCCGCCCCCTGCAGGTGTGTCATCCCTCTGTCCCTCAGTGTTACCTGTCTGTGTTTCCTGACACGGTGTCACTGTTCAGGTGTGTTTTCTCGTCTCGCCTGTTCGCTCTGACTCGTCCTCGTCGCTGCAGAGATGATGGAGGAGACGGTCCTCGTCGCCGCCGTGACCGTGCTGGGCGTCCTGGAGCAAGGTGAGAAGAGCAAGGCATGCTGGGAGATATGAGAGGAGGCCAACTGATTTGATGAAAAATTTGTGATGTGATGTTTGTATTTGTGAAAACATATTTTCTGATGCTCAGAAACAAAATTTAAATGAAAGATTATCTTGTATTTATAGATTTTTGTTTTCAAGCTTTACTCTTAATTTGTATATTTTATCTTGTAAACTTCAGGTGCGCCGTCAGTTTCTCTCCGCTCTCGTGTTTCATTATCAGCTCTGAGCTCTTTTTATGAATCAGCTTTGCATTTTACTCCAAACACAGAGTGAACTTTGATCAGCTGCTGCACGACTGAAGGTTTGATGTTTGAATCAGAGAAGTGTGAAAAACATCAAACTGCTTTAATATCCAGATCTTTAACAGTTCGATTTAATGTTTGATTCTTTAATATCCAGATCTTTAACAGTTCGATTTAATGTTTGATTCTTTAATCAGAGATGTGAGATTTGGAGTCTGCAGCTCTGAGACAAAGAGTCTGAGGCTGGAAAAGCAAAAACATCATGAACATATATGAGTTTGTTGACGTGTAATGAAGTTTTGTATCTGTAGAATTATTTTGAACAGGTGTTCTGCACACAGGAATACAAGTTTTAATCTAATCAAATTCTGTACAAACAAACTCTTAAACACCTGTGCAGATTATACCTGTGTGCAAACAATATCTCTACATTCACAAACTTTGATCTGTGCAGGACTTGTTTTTCACACAACAAGTGATACACAACTGCAGGCTGTGAAATGATTTGTGAACATCGTTTTACAAACTCAGAATCTTTCTGACCCTGATTTGTCTCTTTAGCTCGTCTCCAGCGTCTCCCTGTGACTTTATGATTCCTGCAGGTCCACTGTAAAGACCGAAGAACTGAGGACGTTCAAAATGTCTCAGACTGCAGGACATTTTTTTTTTTAGCTCAACCCAAATTCTTAATGCGCTTTTTTTCTTTTGAGTTTTAGAAAAAAATTAAAAAGGAACCAAATAATGAGATCAGTTCAGTTTCACAGCTGAAGTTTTTTATTTCTAAAACTCAAAGATTCAAATTTATCTGAAGAAGAAAAGTCAAAGATCTCAACTAAAGATTATAGATGTGTGTGTGTGTGTGTGTGTGTGTGTGTGTGTGTGTGTGTGTGTGTGTGTGTGTGTGTGTTTCTCTCTCTCTCTCTCTCTCTCTCTCTCTCTCTCTCTCTCTCTGTGTGTGTGTGTGCGTGCAGCATATTTCTCTCTTCAGGTGATCTACGCTCGGAGGAAATATTCCGTGTCTCCTCCTGCCTCCACTGGACCTCCAGAGTTTGAGAGAGTCTTCAGAGCTCAGTCAGTGTCTCGCCTGCAGTAATCAAATCTAATCAAATCTAATCAAATCAAATCAAATCAAATCAAATCAAATCAAATAATGATTGAAAAATAAAAACATTTGTCATCACCCTCAGAGGTCATGACAAATAAATGAAATGTTTTTAAGTTTCAGTTTTTATTTTCAAGTTTGAAATTACCATAAAATATTGTTAAATTTTCAATGTAATCAGAACTTATTTAAATGACATTTATTGATTTTTCTGAGCTACAGATGTTATAGTGAATTTAATCTTACATCACATCATCAGTAATCAATCAATCAATCAGTCTGAATGGTAAAAGTGATGTCGTGTGTCGTGGAAAGAAAGACGAGGAAATCTGAAATGTTCTTTGTGAAAAAGAAGAAATGAATTATAGATATCAATGTAAATATTAAAAGTTAAAGCAGCGACACCTGAATGCATCACGATGACCTAATGATGTCATCACTGTCATCCTGAGGTCACTTGAGGTCACAAACAGTTTTTTGACTTTATAGTATCGACATGTTTACTGAAGAAAAGGATCAAAATACTTTAAGCACCAATGGAAACAAGATATTTTCAACGTTTTGTCTCTAAACAGGACGACTTTGGACAGAAGACATTTACAGTCGTGTCAGAATCTTCCTCTTTAAGCTTCATATTTATTTTATCATCTTCATCACTTCTCCTCCTGTGTTCAGAGTCAACTGTTCAGAGTATTTCCCCATCTTCATCACCGTCCTGTGGACGTCTGGAGTCTTCTTCAGTCAAGGTGACGAGACACAGGACACCTGAATCAGTTGGTGTGAATATTTTCTTCACACACTAAATGTTTTAAATGTTTGTGTTTCAGGTCTGTCTTCAGTCTGTGGTCTCCTCTATTTATACGGACGCTTCCTTTACTTCCGCGGATACTCACAGTCAGCACAAGGACGGTAGGACACGTCACGCCTGTCTACCTGTCTGTCCGTCCACCTGTCCGTCTGTCCGTCTGTCTGTCTGTCCACCTGTCTGTCTGTCCACCTGTCCGTCTGTTCATCTGTCTGTCTGTCCACCTGTCAGTCCGCCTGTCCATCTGTCTACCTGTCCGTCCACCTGTCTGTCTGTCTGTCCGTCCACCTGTCCATCTGTCCACCTGTCTGTCCACCTGTCCGTCCACCTGTCCATCTGTTCATCTGTCTGTCTGTCCACCTGTCAGTCCGCCTGTCCACCTGTCTGTCCATCTGTCCACCTGTCTGTCTGTCCGTCCGTCCGCCTGTCTGTCTGTCCGTCAGTCTATCTGTCCACCTGTCCACCTGTCCATCTGTCTACCTGTCTGTCCGTCCACCTGGCCGTCTGTCCACCTGTTCATCTGTCCACCTGTCTGTCCACCTGTCCATCTGTCCATCAGTCTGTCTGTCCACCTGTCTGTCTGTCCGTCAGTCTATCTGTCTACCTGTCTGTCCGTCCACCTGTCCGTCCACCTGTCCGTCTGTCCACCTGTCTGTCCGTCTGTCTGTCTGTCTGTCTGTCTGTCTGTCTGTCCGTCAGTCCGCTTGTCCACCTGTCCATCTGTCTGTCAGTCCACGTGTCTGTCTGTGATTGACTGTAAATGTACTTCTGGTTGGAGACAGAGGATCAAGTCTTTTGTGTCTGTAGATTGTAATCTGAGTAGATTCAGGTGAATCGGTGCAGTTTGTGTTTTTCAGTCTGCAGGTAGAAATCAGGTGGCAGAAAGTGACTGAGATGTAAAATTGCAGAGTCACTGTCAGATCACCTGTTGAATGACTCAGGAGCTGTTGATGTCACAATGATCAGATGTCCCGTGTCTCTGGAGTCAGACTGGTTAGAAACTGGTTCTGACTGGATTATAAGGCTTTAGAGAAGATTAAAAGTCTGTGCTGCTCTTTATGTCCTCGTCCTAAACATTTATAAAAACTTTCCTTCCTGAAACACGAGGACTTTGTTCTCTTTTTAAATATGTTTTTGTTTCATATTGTTGGTAAATGACGGTGGTGTGATCAGTGAGCAGGTGTGCGTCACCTGCTGGTTGATGATCCCTGACATGATGTCCTGTAGGTCCTACACCGAGGACAGGTGTCTCATACGAGCTCACTTTAAAAACCCTGAACTATCCCTTTAAAAGGTCAGAGCACTTCCTCCCTCCAAATGAAAACAGAACTGATCAGCTGATTTTATTTTCTCTGTTTCTCTGCAGTCTGGCTCCTCTGTATTTCAGCGCTAAGGTTCTTTGGGTTCTCGTCGGGTTCTCGTGCCTCGGTGTGTTCCTCACGTTCTGCAGAGTTTACCTGAACGTGGACCTGCTGCGGGAGCTCGGCTCTGCCCTGAACCTCGTCTGAAGGAGTCACAGAGGAAACGACGGTGCTGATGAATCTCAGGGGTCAAAGGTCGTCAGGAGGAAATCAGACTTCATTAGTGAAAATAAAATATTCACAAATATCTTATTTGTGTGGTTTTACCATGAATCTCATCGATCTTCCTCTGTTATATTTATTATTTATTTATTAATTGTTGTGTTTTATTTTAGTTTTTACATTTTGAAGACACTTTTTCTGTGTTTTTAAAGTACGAGACATTAAATCTGTGGTCAGCGGTTTGTTTTTGACGTCACTGGACAAAAGTTCCATAATAACCTGATAATAATAGATGATGTGTTCGGGTGCTCTGAGAGAAAACGAGACTTCTGCTCCTCCTCTTGGCTGTTTTCAGGCTTCAGAAAGTCTCGTCTGTGACGGGACACTTTGGCCAATCACAGGTCGGTGAGACACCTGATGTCTCATTCATAAAACCTGAGAAACAAAACCACGGACTGTACCTTTAAACTGACATGTAATTTTCTTAATGAACGCTCAGATTAAATTCTCCTGTTTGGACGCTCCCCTGCTGTTTGAGGTGTTTAATATTTGTGACGTCTTTTTAAAGGGACAGTTCACGAACACGTCTGTCCTCCTGGTCTGTAGTTGTTTATTTGTCCGTGTGTCCGTCTTATTTAGAGGAAACGGCTCGTGATTTTTGTAAAAAGATGCTGGTTTTGTATTTTGTGGTACTTTAAGTGTCGTCTGGTCTCATCATGTTGGACAGAAGTGAGACGTCTCTGCAGCTGATATTCAAACCTTCTTCATGATGACGATGATGATGAAGATGAAGATGAACCTGTTGCTGCGGGTCTGACTCTTCACACAGTTTCCCTCCTGATTGGACGACGTGTGATCATGTGACGGTGACATGATGACGCTCCGACAGGCAGCATGAAAATGATATTTGTACCTGTAACCTTTTAATCACCAACATTTGGTTCAGTAACTGTCATTTAATTACAAATTGTACTTTTGTTTAGTAATTTAATTACATGTAACTGAGACTTTGATGAACTGAAATCATGAAGTTTGTCGTCACCATGGTTACATAACAGAAAAGAGTTTGTTTGTTTGTTTGTTTGTTTGTTGTAATCCTTCAGCTCACAGGAAACATTTTTCTGATCGACTCAGACGAAAGAATTATCTTATAAAGTTTACAGGAGAGTTTAAAGACACATGAAACCTCTGAAGTGAGAAACAACATTAATGCCAAAAGTTTTTATTTAATTCATAAATTAATAATTTCCCAGAGTGTGATGTTCGATTATTACAGGAATGTGTTTTATTTAATCTCATATTCTGTGTTTAGAGTCTAACAAAGTGCTTTACAATAAAAAAAAATTACCTGCATTAAGTACTTCACATAAAAAAAGAGAATAATAAATTAAAAAGAAAATAAAACATAAACATGGATAAAAACCTGATGATACAAATAAAAACAAGGTAATAAAATAAACACAGAACACTGGAAAGTCATTTCAGTTAATATTAAATAAATACAGACATAAATAATATAGCTATAAAATAAATCAACATTTATACATATTTATTTCTTAAAAGGGAATTTATTTCATAATGACACATTTATTTATTTCCCTGCTCTTTTTATTTCTAAAAAATAAAACCCGTGGAGAAAACAACAACAATAATAATTAAAGTTAAACTCAATGTGGATTAATTATTGTGCATTAATTTCTGAACTCTGTCCTTTTTAAATAAACCAATAAATGAAATCAGTTTTGACCAGCAGGTGGCAGCATTTCTGATAACAGCAGCTGAAGAAGATGAAGAATCATTTACGCTTTAATTATAATGACGTCATATTAATCCCCTCTGTTTAATATTTAATGTGTTTAATTCATATTATATTTATATATATTTATAATTAAATATCAGTTGAGTGTTTCTCCTCATCTTTTACAGCAGATCAATCAAAAAAAAAACAGAATATTACAAAGACAAATATTCTGATTATTAATTTTTTGTGACTTTCTGTGATTCTGTAAAACGACTTAAAAAATATATATATATTTAATTATCTTCTGACGAATCAAATCTGCAAATATCAGAAAATAATTAAAGAACAATCAGTTGAAATCTGTTCAGTTTTATTATGTTAGAAACATGTTGGTGTGTTTGAGGGCGGAGTCTCAACCTGCACACACACACACACACACACACACACACACAGGTGTGTACTGTATGCTCACATGTAAATACACACACCCTTCACACTGTTACCACACAAAGACACAGTTAAACCCTTTACACACAGAAACAGACACACACAGACGGGTCAGTCGATGTGTGGAATGTGTGTGTGTGTGTGTGTGTGTGTGTGTGTGTGTGTGTATTTTTAGCATCTCGTATCTCTGACCAGCAGCTGTTGTTGTTTTCAGCATCACAATAATTTTCCATCCAACAGCAGCTGCATGACCTCATGACATCATGACATCACACTGATACACACTGATACACACTGATACACACTGATACACACACTGATACACACACACACACACAGACACACACACACTCTGAGAGTGACATCAGCTGTTAAACATGTGATGATGTCACAGGTTTTATGGGATGATTCAGATGAACGATGTTGAAGAGCAACAGAGACACACCTGACAGTTTACCTGCAGGTCGACAGGCTGGGGAAGAACTCAAGTAGTAATGAAACAGTGAAGAAGTAATCTATTACAAGTAAAAGTATTTTATTTTGTATTAGTAATGGGAATTTGGAACTAACTAAACCTCTGGTGCAGTAAAAGTGAAACCTATGAAGTAACATAACACTAAAATATTCTGTTAAAGTACAATTATCTCTGAACTGTACTTGAGTAAATGTACTTAGTTACATTCCACCACTAAATCAAAGGTCCATTACGTCACAAATTGTGGATTTTGGAGTTAAATCCAAAGGGGGTGGGGCTTAGTGACTGGTTAGAAACTTTGTGTAATAATTTACCACTTCGTTATGTTTATTATTTGTTTTGTTTCACTTGTTGGTGATTTTTTCAGTTGTTTTTTTGTTTTTGTAAAGCAAATGTAAATTATTCTGTTTTACTTTATTTATTCATTTATTCCTATTTGACACTAATGATAACATTTATTTTAATTTGTTTTCCTGTTTAAGATGCAATTAATTCAACAAATTATTTTATTTTTATTTACTCTGTTTATCTAATTCATTTTTACAACTTTTAAAACAGTATTTTCATTTGTAATTCTATTTAGGTGTTTGTTTTTAATCTTTAAATAGTCAGTGTTACGCTGATCAGTTCAACAGGCCATATATTTTAAAAAAAAAGTTTTATCTCATCTTTTGAATTTTTTCAATTCTTAAAAAAAAAAATCTGTGAATAGCCTAAGAAACACCTGTTAATTCAATTTCCATATATAAAATAAAAATAGAAAATAAATATATATGAAATAAAATAATACATTGAAATAAATAAACAAAAGTAACAAAATAAATTAAAACAATAAACAAGCAAATAGGACCATGGAACACTCATCAGCTATTTTTACATATAAAAAATTAAAAAATAGACAATTTAAATAGATTAAATTAAATCAGTATATTTATTACACAAACAAACAAGCAAACAAATAACTAAATAACTATTTTTTTGTTTTTAATAAATATGGGAGTAACGAGCTCAAAAAGTGTTCCTGAAGGCAGCGCAGATAAGCCCCGCCCCCTGTGCTCGGCGGCCTGAGTGGTGCGTTCAGGGACTTTTTCACGGAGTGTTTGAAAGTTGTCAACAGAAGGAAGAAGTGAAGAAGAAGAAGTGAAGAAGAGGAAGAAGAGCGGCTCGTTTGGACGGACAGCAGAGCTCGGAGGAGGAGGAGGATGGGCTGCAGCCACAGCAAGGTGAGAAACACCGACACAAACACCGACACACACCGACACAAACACCGACACACAGCGGCACAGTGTCCAGAGAAGTTCACTTTGTTCCCGGCGGTTAATCAGCGGGCGGTCGGTGCTGCTGCTGCTTCACGGACACAAAACGTGCCGGGAATAAGATAATGGAGCTCCGTGTGCCCGAACACAGATCGATAATTTAACTTTTATTGATAAGTAATGTTTCATTAACTGATTGGTGGCCTGAACAAAGAAACTTTGATTAAAAAAAACCGCGAACTTTAAAGTTTTTCTGCTGTTTAATGAAGAACAAACATCTGTTTTTAATCTGCAGCATCGTGTTTGAACCTCAGAGCTGTTTGTTCCCACCGTGCTGCTGCTACACGTCATTATAAAGCTTTATAACGCTTCATTCCGCCATATAATGTTCTTTATATGGTTTCCACTGCCTCTAAAATAATCCTACTCTGAAATGTGTGTGTGTTTTTATGAGGTTTTGGCGATTTTGTGGCTATTTAATCTCTTAAAATATGGATGTAATGGTCTAATTTAAGTCTAATGATGAGTTAGTGTCGTGTGTGAAGGTCTGCAGTGATTTTTAAAATGACCTGACTGCATCACATGGTGTCATAATCCTGAAAGTCCTTTAATATGTCAGCATATGAAGCTTACAGCTCTGTGATAACTTTAATGTAGAATTATTGCTTATTATTCTTTCATTTCTAAAGATATAAACTCAGTAATAATCTATATTTCACGGTCTGCATGTGTGACTCAGTGTGGAGTTTATATGTGAGGTGAAATCAGTGTAATGTTCTGTGTGTTTGCACAGAACATAAATAGAATAATGTATAAAATCTGATGTGTGTATCTGTGGTCTGTGGTGTTTAATGTCAGTAGTCGTGGACCTCAGAGGCTTCATGTTTGACAGCTGTTGTCTTCCTCCAGTTATTGATAGAAAATGACGGAGCAGCCGAGGCTCCATGTGGCTCACTGGTTTCCACCCTGGGGGCCTCTGGGCGCCCCTGGAGGCCTCTGGGGGCCCCTGGGGGCTTCCTGGTGTCAGATTAGAGTTTGATATTGTTTGATCAAGTTTGAATTTCATTTCAGATCCTTTTTCTGAACCCACATTATGACAACAAACAGAGAGAAGTGGATCTCCACATTTAAGTGGCTGAAAAGCATAAAAATGACTTAATTCGTTGATTAGTTTGATAGTTGTAATACTTGTTGTTGTTGTTGTTGTTGTTGTTGTTGTCATACACTTGTTGATGTTCTAACTTGAGTCTGAAATAACAGCTACAGTCCTCTGACTTTGACACCTGGTTTTGAGGGTTGAAGCTGATTGATTATTGATCAGTTTTCTGTGACGTTCTGTATGTTGATGTGATCATTTCATCACATCTCTGCTGAACTACAGAAACACACAAAAGGTTCAGTAATTGATGCATCATATACTGATATATAAATGCAAAATCAATCAATGATGCAGATCTATCGATAACCTGTTGTTTTAGTTGTGCGGTCCAGATCAATTATCAGTCCTAACGTTCCTGCTGCAGCGTTGACATGAACCCGTCTGATCCTCCTGTTATAAACAGATCAGTTTTAGAAGCTGTTGCATAACCTGTAAATCTTTGATTAGCTCAGAATAGAAGAGATTTAGAGGCTCAGAGTGAGACGTGCTGCTGCAGGAGATCAATAACTACACACACACACACACACACACACACACACACACACACACACACACACTCTGATGGTCTGAACAGATTTAAGATTTAAAACAGACTGACCTGCTGGGGGTTTTCTTCCTAACTTCTTTTCTGCTGTTTTTGACACATCAGATTTTTTTTTTTTTTACGTTGGACTGTTTTTGTTTTACTGCCAGTGTGACCGAACAGAAACCAGAATCCAGGACAGACCGGTGCAGAGACTGGGACGGTTCTCGTTCAGACTGTGTCTTGTCTCTGACAGCAAACTGCTGCACCGCGTCAGTCTGTTGGTTTACGTCTGCTTAGATCCCACAAGACCTCATGAGACTCTGATCCTCATATAATCAGGTCTGACTGTAACCTGGAGCACTTTTAGAGAAATATAAATATGATTCAATAGTCTGCGTTTTATTGTGAACGTCAACTTTTAATTTTACAAGAAAAGTTGCTAAAACATTTCTGAATGCTGTCAGTTAAAGTTCTCAGACTGAAAGTTGAAGTCAGTGCATCTCTGCATGTAGAACAAATACCAGACACGCTGTTAAAGTCAGACTGTAGCAGCGGTGAACTTATGCATGCAGACACACACACCGACGGGCTCAGACTCACCAGAACCACCTTGGTTTGTCTGTTTACTGGATCTCTGCTGACTGACACCATGTCAGCGTCACATCGGCCCGGAGCCTCAGACCACAGAAGAGCTGCAAAGATAAAACGTTTATTTCTTCTTTTGTTTTAGTGTTTTTTAGTGTTTATTCCATTGAATTTGGTGTTAGCATGTTGCTAATGTGGCTCCTCCCACAGGCTGGCTGATGTTGGACTGATGTGGGACTGATGTTGAACTGATGTTGGACTGATGTGGGACTGATGTGGGACTGATGTTGGACTGATGTTGGACTGATGTTGGACTGATGTGGGACTGATGTGGGACTGATGTTGGACTGATGTTGGACTGATGTTGGACTGATGTGGGACTGATGTGGGACTGATGTGGGACTGATGTTGGACTGATGTTGGACTGATGTGGGACTGTTGAGGGACAGTTAAGACAAACTGTGAAGGTTCAGCCTCATTTTAAGTGGATTAAAGTCGAGCACTGAGCTAATCCCTCTCTGTCTTTTTTTTTTTTAATTTATCAATCAATGGATTTCTTGTAGATTCAGTATAATTTCAGTCAGCTGAGATTATTTATTTTAGATTAGTTTATCAGGTATATTTATTATATTTCCCACCAGATGTTTTGGCCGTTTATGTTTTATTCTGGTAAAAAAACCACGTCCATCACCAGCGGCTAACATAAACCCTGAACATGAGAAGTTCAGACTGAAACTAAATGAACATACAGACGATCATTTTGAGGTCACCGGTTAGTTTCATCTCTGATCTGACAGGCTTCTGTAGTTCAGGTCAGTTCCAGCAGGTGCATGCTGGGAAAATACAAAACAACAAGATACAAACTGTTCAGTGTTTCAATGAAAATTCACGGTGAAAAAGAAACGGAGCCGATAAGAGCAGCTGCTGTCTGAGGTCGTAAACGTGGAGTTTGGACGTTAATTGAACAAATCGGCCAAATCTGCATTTCCTGTCCAACACGTCTGTTTCACACGTGTTGTTTCAGCGTTTACAGCAAACAAACGGAGCGTCGACACGTTTCACAGTCTGTCAGCTGTTTTTATTCACTGAGCAGATTTAAAGATTCAACACTTTTATAAAAACATGAAGAAAACTTCAGTTATTCTTCTGTGTGAACAACAGTCTGCGGCATCCGGCTCTACGAACTGCGGCTGCCTCGATCTCGTGAGGTCATCGTTGCCCACGTGTGCATGACGTCAGAGCAATTCGGACACAAATCTAACCGGCACGCATCGTGCGGCGATCACCGCTGGTCGATTCTGTGCAGGCCTGGCTCATCTCGAACGCACCTACTGTCACATGTGAGGAATTCTGGGTAATGAAGTCTTCTGGAATTTGCCCGTTTCTAATCTATTAGTTTGAACTATTTTGATGATAAATTCATTGATTAAGTCTTTTTTTTAATATCAAAATCAAAGTTTTCTGTTTTCAGCGTCTCCACTGTGATAAAAAACTGAATATCTTTTAGTTTGTCAGAGAAAATAAAGAGATTTTTTACTATTTCCTGGCAATTTAGAGGCTGAAGTAAAACAATTAATTCATTATTTATGATAATCTAGTATAATTTTATATGCATTTCATTTTTTCAGTCACAACTTTTAATCTACAAGCTGGAAAATCTTCTCTCAGACCTTAAAATAAAGTAAAGATACCAAAAACATATTTATCACAATATTAAAAACATAGAAAAATTACAGCTTAGAAAATGTCTGTTACTGAATAATAAATCTCGTGTGTGCAGTGTTTTTTTTTTTTTGTCTGTGTAAAATGTGTTTTTCTATTTAACCAGGGATGGTAATGATTAATAATAAACTGATTAACCGCTGTGAGGAATTGTGTTCTAGATAATTAAACAAATCTAGTATCAAGTATAAAAATGGCAGTTATTGTGCCTCATTTAACATTTTGTCTGGCAGAACAACACGATATACTTAAAATGAAAAAAAAAAGAATAGGGAAAAATAGAATAAACATGAAAATGAATTAGAATTAGAAAAAAAACCCAAAAACTTAATTATTAATGATCAATTGATTGTTGGCATTTTTAACTGTCAGTTAAGGAACAAAATATAAAAACCTTTAAAGCATCTCTGTTTCCTTCTTTAATAAAATATTGACCTAAACATGTAAAAACTGAATTATATTTGTCAGTGGATGATTGAATTATGTTAAAAACAAATAATAAAATAAAATAAGAAACTTTTTCTTTACTGCAGTATCATGATATTAAATATAATGTTCCTTCCAGGTAAACACTTCTTTGTTGCAGCTTTTAATAAAAACCTTGAAGTGTAAAACCGTCTGTGGATCCTGCAGAGACACTTTGTCTCTCTGTGTTCTTGAACGTTCTGACAGAACCTCGTGTAGCTGCAGATCTTTTCTCACCTCGGAGCTTCACACAGTTTCTCAGCCTGCAGCTGCTCTCGTCCTCTCAGAGGTTACGGTTTTCCACCGACGCCCCCGCAGACCCGAACCTGAACTCAGTCTGTGTCTGAGCCGTGTGAAGTGTTCCGCTCTGAGCAGACAGCTTGTTTAGAACACGAGAACCTCGCAGAACCACGCAGGCTGAGGAACGTGTTGTGAAAACACGAGCTGGATGGACTTAAAGTTTAAAAGTCCAGATAATTGAGTGGAGTTCTGCAGTCTGACCTTCAGTGTTTGCAGTAAAACAGTATGAGGCTGCGTTCACATCCGTCAGTCACAGAACAAGAACTTCAAACTTTATCAGCAAATCAGGAGGAAGTGGAAATTACAAACTGTTGAACAGTTGTGTCGTCAAAACGGAGTCCAAGAGTCTGCGACACGTTTTGACTTTTCGTGGATCTTTTAACCAAGAACCGCAACAAACATGTTATTTTCAGTGTCAGTTAAGTTTAAACTTGAACACGTGAGAAAACAGTTTTCCAGAACAGAGTTTGTTACCAAACGCTCCTCATAGTGCGGACGTGTTCCCCTCATGACGTCGGTGTGACCACCTGGTGTCATGTGACCGAGGCTCCGTACAGCTGATGTAATGAAGTTTAATGTGATTATTATTTATTGTTTTTATCCCACAGTACCTGAAGTGTTCCTGCAGCTTCATGTGACTCGGATGTTTTCTGATCACATCTGCAGCTTGAGTCCTTCATGTGACCATTTTTATTTTTTACTGTCAGAATGTATTTGTGTTACCACGGCAACGAGAAAACATCACGTTGTTGTTCTGAATCAGCTGTTGTGATGCAGTTTGCATCAATGAGACAATTCAGAGACTCTAACAGAAGTACTCGAGTACTGTCAGTAAAATGTAATCAAAGGATCAAAAGTAAAAGTAATATTAGATGTTTAGTCCAGTGGTTCCCAACCTAGGGGTCGGGGCTCTCTAAAGGTTCAGCAGATGAATCTGGAGGGTCGTCAGACGGTTAATGGGAGAGAAAAGAAGAAAAAATGTACGTATTGTATTTTTATTCTTGGACTTTTCTCAGATTTTTTCTTTTTTTAATGAAATATTGGAGAGTTTTAGCTATCAGGGCTTTAAACAGATATTTAGATAATAGATAAAATGTTAGAAGGGACTTTAAGGAATCACTCTTTTATTTAAATATATTTTAATTTTGAAAGTGTCTTGACTGAACAGTAGTTGAGTAAATGTACTTAGTTACTTTACACCACTGCTTGTATGCAACAAAAAACAAACCAAACACCAGTGTTGTTTTTATGGAGGGGACCTTTGGACCGTACCACAAGAGTCACCTCAGGACCCCCCGCAGGGCCCCGACCCGCCTGTTGAAAACCACTTCCTCCTCTGAGCTGCCGCGGTTTGTAAACTGTTCTCATCTGTTCTCTGATTGGATGGTTTTATTGTGCAGCTGTTGAATCGTGAACTTTAGCCCAAATCTCAACAGACGTCACATCAGATCACCTCCAGATCAGAACCTCCTCTGATAACTTATCAATGTATTGATTATTGCTGATCAACACAGTGACATTGATCAGTAAAATAACTCGATCACTGCAGGAACTTTATGACCTTTGACCTGAACTCTGAAGAACCTGTAAGGCTTCGGTTCTCGTGTTTCTGCTGTGTTTGCGGAACCAAAATGTTCTAGATTGAACTCCTTAAAGGAACAGTTCACAGTTTTTCAGCTCTGTCTCTGGAGGGAGCTCGTGTTAACAGGAACCAGCTGAGGTGGTTCTCCAGGCTGGACCCAGAACCTGCCGGAGAGATTCTGTATCTCATCTAGTTGACAAGAGGGGAACCTCCACCCGTCTCTCAGACTCAGTTAAGAGTCGGGTATCATTTGGGTCTTGTCCAGTACCGGATGTGTTCTGATTCGGTCCAGCAGGTACCAGGACTGGTGCCAAGTTTGCACCAGATTTTGGTCCTTAACCGTGGTGAAGGGAGGAGCTCTGCCAGGCGAGCGTCTGACGCACGTCCCTGCTGTGACCGGTCTGAACTGGTCTGAACTGGTCTTCACCTCTGCAACACGTCTGTAACTTGTTCAGCCTCCAACGCTTGAAACAAAGTTAGCCAGCTAGCTAAGCTGAGGATGCTAAGCTAAGAAAACAGTAGTCTAAAAAACAACAAGACGCTGACAGGAAAAGAAAGATGGCTGCCAGTCACCTGCACAGTCAGACACGCTGGTCTGAAATCTTCTCACTGAATCCTGCACATATTGATTTATTTACAAACAGTTAATTAAAGGTAATAATCACGTTGAATCTGGTGCGATAATGTCCATAAAGTATCCGTCAGTGTCTCACAGTCCAGAGTTTCGTCTTTAAATGTCTTGTTTTGTCTAAAACAAAAGAGATTCAGTTTAATGTGACAATAAACCAAGAAAAGCAGGAAACCTCCTCAGCTCTGCCTGAGTTCACTTTCGTTGTAATATTTGTTCTGAAAGTCATATTTTGATGTTTTCCTCCGGACCCTCGGCTTCCTGTCTGTTTCTAATCGAATCGGCTCGTCTCAGAGCTCCTTTACACTCTTTAATGGAGTTAAACTCGGCTCATAATTCTTCAAAGGAGGCATGAATGAAGTTAAACTTCAGTGGTTCTGCTCGTGTTTGGAACGACATCACAGCGTTTATGATTCAGCTTCACCTCGTGAGCGTGGACGCCGCCACATGAAGACGTGTTTGTCCCACAGCGAGCGGTTAATGACTCAACTCTGTGAGGAATCAGAGCCGCCGGTGCCGATCAGACGGCAGTTAAACCAGCGTTTCCCTTTTTTAAAAACGACAAACCATGAAGACCTGATTCACATCAAGCCTCATCAGTTAACAAAATCATCTTCAGAAAGTCTTTTATTAAAAATATAAAATAAAATCTCCTGTGACCCACCTGAGGGTCCTGAGCCAGTGTTTGGAAACGACTACATTGACGTCTGCAGGTAAAACGTGAGACATTTGACACGTCGGAGGGAAATAAAGAGCTGCTCTTCATCTGTGTGAGAGTTTAAACTTGTTCAGGAGATTCTGCACCACTTTAAATCTCAAAGCCCAGAACGCTTTGAGACGAGCCGCTGGGAATATTTAAACACCCCAGAAACATTTTGTCACGTAGCTGAGACACAGAGAGAGAGAGTGTCTGTCTCTGTGTGACAAAACTCCTCAAAGTAAGACAGTGATGCGTTTGTGGTCCCCTGGACATTTGGCCGTTCTTAAAATCAAAATAGAATAATAATGAGGTCGAGTTTTGAGGTCAAAGTAACAAGAGTCCTCACTGGTTTGGAAAAAGTGTGTGTTCATGTCGGTGTGTTTGATCCCTTCACAGTTCAGATGTTGTTACGTGAAGAAGCAGCGTTTTCTTCCACTTTCTTCAGTTGTTTTGTGGTTTTTCAGAGCAGGAAAACAGTCATTTCTGCTGCACACGAACATGTTTGTCACATCAGTTTGAAAACAGCTGCAGTGACTTTCTGAATCCACAACATTCAAGAATCTCGGCGTGACTCTTACAGAACGTTTCATGTCTGATGTGATGAAAAGTTGAAAAAACTCAAAATTTCAAGAAACTTTCTGCAACAGATTT
>NC_139321.1:557500-560000 GCF_056507025.1 Lutjanus erythropterus | reverse complement strand
AGGAACACAGCCTCTGATTGGTTGACAAGTCAGGATCCAAAAAGATAAAAATCTGTGAGGTGAAAGAATTTCAGATTGAGACGACGTAAAGAAAACTTTGTGTGCGTTTTTTCCCTGACGTTGACCTCTAGTGGTCACAGGAGCAATGACTGTCTGTCAGAAATAAAGGAGGAAGTAGTGATGATGATGATGATGATGATGATGATGATGATGATGATGATGATGATGATGTAACTTTGACTCTGCAGACTGCTGTTAGTGACGCTGCTCTGATCCCAATACCAGATTCAGATTCAGCCTAAAATACTGGATCAGGTGTCAGTGAGTGCACTGGGTCTGTCCACCGCGTCCACGAGTCTGTCCACGAGTCTGTCCACGAGTCTGTCCACCGCGTCCACGAGTCTGTCCACGAGTCTGTCCACTGAGTCTGTCCACGAGTCTGTCCACCGCGTCCACGAGTCTGTCCATGAGTCTGTCCACTGAGTGCACTGATCTGACATCAGGACTGAATCATTTTTTCCACCACGAGTTTGAACTGAAAGCTGCCAGATTCTGCTCGTATCTGTTCACGTCTGTTCTGTTTGTTGATTCGCTGAAACGTCTCTTTCTTTTTCTCTTCTTCCTGTCGTTATCAGAAGAAAAGCAAAGGAAAGAAGGGAGAGAAGAAGCAGAAAGAGAACAGCCGCCAAGATGAAGGAGGTCAGTGGCTTTTATTTATACACACACACACACACACACACACACACACACACACGTTTCCTCCTGTGCCTGTTCTCAGCCTCTGTATGTTCTCTCACTTCCTGTTTTCATGAGAATCTGTGACGACGTCTCTGACATGTTTGTCACATGAGGGCTGCACAGTTAATCACAATATTATTGAAATTTCAAAATGACAAATCACAGAACCAGAAACTGCAATTTACTGAAAAAGGAAAAATGTAGAACTGCAGAGACGTTCTGACCTGAAAGTCTGGTTCTCCAGATGCCAGTTTTTTTGTTTTGTTTTGTTTTTTTTTCCAGTAAAAATGGAAATTGTAATGCAAAACTTCCCACTAATCGTGTCACAGTTTCAGTCACAATAATCAACTTTTTTTACCAAATCTTGCAGCTCCAGTTCACATTATAAAAAAGAAGAAATAAATCTCTGCTTCATCAACTTTCGAATAGAAAAATATTCTAAAGTTTTTCCTCTTCAGCTGTTAAATGTTCACCAGCTCAGAGTTTTTACAGCCTGTTTGATGAAACAGCTGCTGTGGTTGAAAACTTCCTGTTTTGTCTCTGAACTTGATGAATAAAGTACGTCTCTGATCTGATTGGTTCCCACAGACGGTTTGGGTTCATTTTGTTTTTGACACCAGTTAACTAGAAACTAACCAGTAAAAACACAAAATGATGTTAGATTTGTCCCCATGTCTCCACTGTATCATTAGTCTGCTGTGAGTGAGGACACACTGGACTCCATTTCCCAGTGAGCACTGCTGCAGTGACAGGGAGCTGTGATGTGAGAGCCATCCTTCAGTCGGTGGTCTCGGCTCGACTTTACAGCTGACAGAGGTCTGCTGTAAACCGACACTCGTCACTGTTTCTGACATTTTCAAAATTCAAAATGGCCGTTAAAACAGGAAGTAGCTGTATTCAAACTTCCTCTGGGCTGATTTTGATGAAGTTCCAGTTAATTTCAGAGCTTTAGAAAACACCGAACTGATCTGATTTCACAGATAAAGTATTGAAATAAATTCAACTCAGTCATAAATTTTAAGATGTTCATGAACACAATCATCTAAACCATAGATTCTCACACTTGTCAATTCTCAATTAATCAATTATTTATTAATCACTATATCAAATACTTAAATGTCAGAAAATGGTGAAAAATTAATCCTGTCACAATCTTGTCAAATGAAAAATAGGTCCAAACAGGTGGAGCACATGGACGCACATCAATTATTAGTAATTGATTATTAAATTAATCATAGCAGCTCTACTTTAGACACGTATTGGGCGCCACAAGTAGGCGGGGCTGGAGGGAAAAAAATACTGAGAGATCTGCCTTTCAATCCGATTATTGAAATTGAGAACTCAATTGATCGATTTTCTATTTAATATAGAAACTGTGACACCCCAACTATTTAATATACGCAGGAACACTGCAGGAACACTGCAGGAACACTGCAGGATGAGTCCTCCACTATCAGCTGATCAGCTGATGTAAAGTTCAGTCTGTTAACCTGAACACAAAAAGCCCACTGCTCTGAAAAGACACACCTGTCTCACTGCTGCCAAACTCCATTAACATTTTGATCAATTTAACTGTTATAAACATCTCCTCCTTCTAAAAGATTATCAATGATTTCACTGACTCAATGACAGACACTAACTCACCTAAAGAAACATTCAGCTTTATTTAATTCTAATTAACATGAAACAGACAAACAGAAACAGTCGTTCAGGCCAGAAATACACGTAATAAAAAAACTGTTTTATACAATATTTCCTCATT
>NC_139321.1:542500-552500 GCF_056507025.1 Lutjanus erythropterus | reverse complement strand
TTGTGATTCTGAGTTTGTGTTTTTGTGTGCAGAGCTGCAGCAGAGACACAAGCAGGAGAAAACTGAACTGACCGAGACGTTCCAGGCTGCGGAGAACGTTCTGAAGGTACAAACAAACCATCTGATTGGTCAGTTCTACGCTGGAAGCTTTCATTCCTTTTCACGTTTGAACGTTTTGAACTTTGTTCTGTAAATGAAGGTGAAGGTGGAGCAGCTGACGGCCGACCTGCAGCTTTATAACGAGCTGAAGAGGAGAGTCGAAGAGTCGACGTTTAAGAAGGACCTGCAGAGGAATATCCAGGTGTGTTCGGGACAGGTGTGGGCGGGTTCAAATCCCTGATTGAGTCTCCTCAGGTTCAGCTTTTAATGTGTGCAACAGTTTATGTCACAGTAACGAGCTGCTCACGTATAAATGACTCAAACATGTCATGTCTCTGTTTCCTTTCATGCTTTTTGGTTAAAATGGTTCCTCTATGTTGTTATATTCTTTAATGGTCTTTACAAGTTATCATATTGATTAATGTGCGACAACTACAGATCGTTTGAACAGCTGATTAATCTGATCATTATTTTCTCGATTAGTTATTTAGTCATAAATGTTTCAGAATTCAGTGTTTCAGAATTTTGCCTTTTTTTCTTAGAAAAGTACTCAAACAATTAACAAAATAGCTGGTGATCAATTTCATAATTGATTAATAATAATTATCTGCTAAATTGTTGCAGCTCTCAGTGTTTAATCTCGTCCTAAATGAAATAATCTGTGTAGAGGATGAACAATAATTATTTATTCCTCTTCATGTAGCAGCATCACAGTGTGTTTAACTTCACTCAGCTCTCTGTCACCTCCACCCTGCAGGCCCACGGCAGCCCAGGTGCATTCTGGGAGTCTGAGCAGGAGTCTCTATTGTTTGTCATTGAGATGAAGAGTGAGCGCGTGCAGGAGCAGAGCAGGAAGCTGCAGCAGATGGACGCTCTGGTTGGTCCTCACAAGTCTATATATTTCTGTCATGTGTTCAACTTTTATCATCTGTCTGCAAAGAACACATCATTCATCTCCTCCTCCTCCTCCTTCTTCTTGTTTTTCTTCCTCCTCCTCCTCCCCCTGCTCCTCCTCCTCCTCCTCCTCCTTTTCTTCCTCCTCCTCCTCCTCCCCCTGCTCCTCCTCCTCCTCCTCCTCCTCCTCCTCCTCCTTTTCTTCCTCCTCCTTTTCTTCCTCCTCCTCCTCCCCCTGCTCCTCCTCCTCCTCCTCCTCCTTCTTCTTGTTTTCCTCCTCCTCTTCCTCCCCCTCCTCCTCCTCCTCCTCCTTCTTGTTTTCCTCCTCCTCCTCCTCCTCCTCCTCCTCCTCCTCTTCCTTCTTCTTGTTTTCCTTCTCCTCCTTCTTGTTTTTCTCCTCCTCCTCCTCCTCCTCCTCCTCTTCCTTCTTCTTGTTTTCCTTCTCCTCCTCCTTGTTTTTCTCCTTTTCTTCCTCCTCCTCCTCCAAGGAGGAGGAGGAAGAAATGTTTTGTAAAGGCTGAAACACTCCTCCTCACTTCAGCCGTGAAAATTCTGAGACACAGCTGGACGGATCAGACAATCAAAATGCCTGACCTCACCAGAGACTCACACAGTCAAATAGCTCGGTGGTGTGGTGACTACTTGGTGGTTGCTAGTTGAATATCCATCATGGCTGACAAGCTAACTAGTTTTTCTCCTTTTCTTCCTCCTCCTCCTCCTCCTTGTTTTTCTTCCTCCTCCTCCTCCTCCTTGTTTTTCTTCCTCCTCCTCCTCCTCCTTGTTTTTCTTCCTCCTCCTCCTCCTCCTCCTCCTTGTTTTTCTCCTTTTCTTCCTCCTCCTCCTCCTCCTCCTCCTCCTCCTCCTTGTTTTCTTCCTCTTCCTCCTCCTCCTCTCTCAGGTGGAGAAGAATCTGACTCTGGAGGATCAGATCATCAACATCCTGCAGCAGAACGAGGATCTGAGAGTGAGACTAGAGAACTGTCAGACTCTGATCCAGTGAGTTCTTCAGTCTTCTTGTTTTTACCTGCAGCTGCAGGAAGGTGGCGCCACCTGCTGGACACTGTGCATCAACACATCAACACATCAACACGTCATTCAAGGATTCTTTGTTGACACATGCAAACATGAACTAGTTATCAGTCCAATGAAATTCACGACTCGTTACGTCTTCATACCTGGTGCCATCAATCATTCTATTTATAAATAAAAAATATTCTAGACACTAAATTTTAAGAAAGAAAAAAGAAAGATTGTGCACAAAAAGAGTTTCCTTAGTTTTCAGTGACAGAACACAGAGTTCTGGAATATTTATAAAAGTGTTTAAATCTTTTCATTTGTCACTTTAATTAGATGCAGTGAGCTAAAAATCCAACAGACTCCCTGACAATCAGTCGGCTGCTGAAAGCCCAGATCTTCCACCCTGAGACTCGCAGGTCGACCGCTTCAGTTAAAACCTTTAAAAACCGTTGTTTGGGTCCCTGACAGTCACTCTGTTCTGTTTGTCAGGGAGTTATCGAAGGAGCAGCAGGACCTGAAGGTGGCGCTGGAGAGGCAGGTGGTCATCAACCAGAAGCTTTCTCAGGAAAAAGAGCAGCTGATGTTCAAACTGAGACACAGAGACTCGTGTCCCAGCATCCACCTGGTGCAGGAGATCGCCGCCGCCGCCCCCAGATGACTCGGATCGCAGCGCGGATCCTGTGACTCGCTGACAGAAACCAGTTTGACTGCTGACGGTCTGTTTTATCTCAGTAACTGAGCCGAAAACTGCAGCTGCTGCTCCTGCAGAGCAACGAGCAACTTGAAGCTGCAGCAACGCAGAGAATGAATATTCCCTGTTTGAAGTGCAGCTCCACAGTCCTGCAGCTGCTCTGCTGCAGCTGGACTTTAAACTGGACTCTGTCCCGGTGAAGGTGCAGACACACCATCATCACTTTATGTTTTAACTCTTTTCATCGTTCTGTCCGTTTACTGACAGATTTTTATGCGTTATGATGGTTTAAATGTTTTGTAAAGGCTGAAACACTCCTCCTCACTTCAGCCATGAAAATTCTGAGACACAGCTGGACGGATCAGACAATCAAAATGCCTGACCTCACCAGAGACTCACACAGTCAAATAGCTCGGTGGTGTGGTGACTACTTGGTGGTTGCTAGTTGAATATCCATCATGGCTGACAAGCTAACTAGTAAAACACAACCTTAGCCGGTCACATAAAAGCAGACGAGACCGAAGACTTCCTGTTTCTGTTTCCTGAACAGACACCTGTGAGCATTCTCATGCTAATGTGCTTTAAAATCAGCCAGATACATTAGCCTGCCAAGCTAGTTAGCTCGCTAGCTGCCATCCCGAATGCCAGGTCACAGTAGAGTCAGCCAGGAGGCTAGCTGCTGTGGCTGGACAAACCAGACTGAAGACTTTCTGGTTCCTGAGTGTACTGAAAGTCATAATCATTCTAATGCTAACTAGCTAACATGCTTCAAAACTAGGCAGCTACAATAGCCTGCCGAGCTAGTTAGCTTGCTAATTGCTAGTTAGCTATTTAGCTGGGAACCAAAATAAGTTAGCATTGTTTATTCAAGCGATGTTTTTGTAATGAGGAGGCAGTGATTCAGTATCAGCTGATGTTCACAGACGGCAGGTTGATGTTTATCTGCTGTGTTACAGTAGTTCGCTAAATGTTGTGTTGTTTGTGGTAGCAGCTGCTGTTATGCAGAAGAAACCACATGACGAACACGAATCCAACGTGACGTTAGAAAGCAACGAACGCCGAGTTTTCTATCATGAAGATGCGGTTTGGCCATTTTTTGACCGTTTTTTCACACCAGCGCTAAAATGATCTTTAAAACACCTAAACGGTGCCTGAACTGATAGTTTTAAAAAAAAACAAAAAAAAACCCCAAAAATGATCAATTAATAATCAATCAAGAAAATAATGGCCGGATTAATCAATGATGAATCATCAGATCTTTACCCTTTGATAGTTCACACCTTTTATCAACAAGTCTGAAACTAAACTAATCTGGACTGAAACGCTCCGTCAGCAGATTTAAATCCAGCTGTTATTTTTCTAGTTTGATGCCAAATCAATTTATGTTTTTCTCCTTCTGGTTTTAGTCATTTTTTCTGTTTGCGAGTCTCACAAACTCTTCTTCATGTTTCTGTTGTCTGAACGGTTTAATTGTCGAGCCGTTTCACTGCTGCTGTCGGAGGACGACACCACTTCACTGTCAGTGTTCAGGAAAAATCAAACCACGAGCCTTTTTACTTTGTGTTTATGAGCCTCAGAACATTTTCTCAGCACTCAGTGGACTTTTTTATAGTTTTATTCTGTCATAAACACCAACTAGAAGAATTACTCTTAATGTTTTTAGCATGCTAGCATCCTGGCTCAGGATCCCTGTGAGCTTTGAATGAATGCTATCATGCTAATGTTAGAGTTCTAATTTGCTAAAGTAGACCTACAGTATTAGCATACACTGTGGAAACATGCTACAAGCTGAGTGTGTAAAATAGAAATGTTACAGGCTAAAAACTGCCATTTCAACAGTGCTTGCTACCGTTAGCACATTAGCACTCAGCTAAAAATAACAATTCAGTTCAGTGGGGAGAAAAATAATCTTAATGTTTTTGGCATGCTAGCATCTTAGCTAAAGTAAAGCCAATGTCAGCTGTTCCACCTCGTGATAATTTGTGGATATTAGTCCTCACAGTTTTGGTGTTCACTGTTTTATCATCCAAACTTCAGTACATACCTCAAGAACAACTGACAGAACAACTGACAGAATTCCTGTGAGCTTTGAATGAATGCTAACATGGCATGCTAACATGCTAATGTTAGAATTCTAACTGGCTGTGTTACCATATACAGTAGTTCCATGCTAACTCTGAACATGCTAACATGCTAAACCACTCAGTGTTACATGCTAAATACCACCATGTCATCATCCAGTAGTTACTTAAATGTTTGTTAACATGTTACTGTTAGCCTTAAGTACAGGGTTTTTTTTAGTCAGTAAAAAAGTAACAATTTAGGGAAAAAATATTTTAAAAAATTATCTAAATTAATCTTAGTGTTTTTAGCTTGCTAGCATCTAGTGGCAGAATGCCTGTGAGCTTCCCTGTACGTTTAGATTTTTGCTAACATGGCATGTTAACGTCTTCTAGCTTTCTAAAATATGCCTACTCTGTTACCGTACACAGTGGACACACAACACTAATGTTACATGCTAAATACCATCATGTCAACATCTGTTAGTGTTTCCTGTTAGCAGTAAGTACAAGGATTTTATACCAGAAAAATATAACAATTCAGTTTAACAAACAATCAGAGTTTTAGCATCTCAGCTCAAATGGTGCCAGTGTCAGTTCAGAGTGGATATAACCTGATGACACATAACATCTATCAGTTAGTAAAAACATCTGTTAACATGCTACTGTTAGCACATTAGCATTCAGCACAAACTAGCTACAGCTTAGAGGAGTAGAAGCTGACTTTGGTGGTATCTTACAGTTGGTATTGTTTTTAAAAATCTTGGAACAATTGTTTTTCAGGTGTGTAATGAGCATTTAGTCCTCATCGAGGCACTGACGTGTCTGTAGGCTTTTCCTGCCTGATCACATGAGAAGGTGACAAAGCAGTGACATTTAGTTAGCTTAGCTTTGTGGAGGTAGTTGACATGCTACTGTGGCTGGAGAGCTAACTAACTATGTGCTAGCTAGTCAGTAACATGCAGGACAAAATAGCTAAGAGTTAGCTTGGTTGCTCCCAGTTAGCATCTGAACAAATGTTAGCCATTAAGAGTGTTTACTGCCACAGAAGTCTGTCTGATGTTTTAAAGAATGTTGGAAGTTTTACGTCCAGAACTACTCGATAATCACACAACAATCATCACTGTACACGTCTTGCCTTCAAAAAGCTCAATAACTGTCAGTTTATCTTTACAGATGTGAAAAATGTTGCCATAATGTCTTTTTTCTTTTTGTTAATGGGACGATGGATTTATGGGCTGCGATTTCTGTATTGCCAAAAAAACCCATTTGTCAGTGTTGTGACGACTCTTTCTCCTTATGCACGAGCACTTTGACTGATGTTTTACCAGGGGTTTGTGTAAGAGAGATTTTTGTCTCGTATAGTTTTGAATTTTCTCGACTTCTTATGTAAAAGAAAAAAACTTGTTTCATCTTTTCTTGGCTGGACTTAAATCCAGCGGTTTGTTTTCCTGTTTGGTTTTTGGCTTGACTAAATAAAAAAAACTGCAACAACAAACCTTCCATCCGCTTTCTTTTCTCTTTTGCTTATTCAGGATCAGGTCTCGGTGGCAGCAGACTGACTGACATACATACATACATATGAGCATATGTATATGTAGCAACATATGTAGCGTATGTATGCTCATATGTATGTATGTATGTATGTATGGTCACATGTATGTATGTATGCATGTATGGTCATATGTATGTATGTATGTATGTATGTATGTATGTATGCATGTATGTATGGTCATATGTATGTATGTATGCATGGTCATATGTATGTATGTATGTATGTATGTATGCTCATATGTATGTATGTATGCATGCATGCATGTATGGTCATATGTTTGTATGTATGTATGTATGGTCATATGTATGTATGCATGGTCATATGTATGTATGTATGCTCATATGTATGTATGCATGGTCATATGTATGTATGTATTCTCATATGTATGTATGTATGTATGTATGTATTTTCATATGTATGTATGTATGCTCTTATGTATGTATGTATGCTCATATGTATGTATACATGGTCATATGTATGTATGTATGCTCATATGTATGTATGTATGTATGTATGTATGGTCACATGTATGTATGTATGCATGGTCATATGTATGTATGCATGTATGCTCATATGTATGTATGTATGTATGTATGTATGTATGCATGGTCATATGTATGACCATATGTATGTATGTATGTGTATATGTATGTATGGTCATATGAATGTATGCATGGTCATATGTATGTATGGTCATATGTATGCATGTATGATCATAAGTATGTATGTATGTATGTATTGTCATATGTATGTTTGTATGCATGGTCATATGTTTGACCATATGTATGAATGTATGCTCATATGTATGTATGCTCATATGTATGTATGTATGTATGTATGGTCACATGTATGTATGTATGCATGGTCATATGTATGTATGTATGTATGCATGTATGCTCATATGTATGTATGTATGTATGTGTGTATGTATGTATGGTCATATGTATGTATGTATGTATGCTCATATGTATGTATGTATGCTCATATGTATGTATGTATGTATGTATGCTTATATGTATGTATGTATGCATGGTCACATGTATGTATGTATGTATGTATGTATGTATGTATGCATGCATGGTCATATGTATGTATGTATGTATGTATGTATGTATGCATGTATGTATGTATGGTCATATGTATGTATGTATGTATGTATGTATGTATGTATGGTCATATGTATGTATGTATGCATGGTCATATTATGTATGGTCATATGTATTTATGTATGTATGTATGGTCATATGTATGTATGTATGTATGTATGTATGTATGTATGTATGCTCATATGTATGTATGTATGTATGTATGTATGCTCATATGTATGTATGTATGCATGGTCACATGTATATATGTATGTATGTATGTATGGTCATATGTTTGTATGTATGTATGTATGCTCATATGTATGTATGTATGCTCATATGTATGTATGCATGGTCATATGTATGTATGTATGCTCATATGTATGTATGTATGTATGTATGTATGTATGGTCATATGTATATATGCTCGTATGTATGTATGTATGTATGTATGGTCACATGTATGTATGTATGCATGGTCATATGTATGTAAGTATGTATGTATGCATGGTCATATGTATGTATGGTCATATGTATGCATGTATGATCATAAGTATGTATGTATGTATGTATGTATTGTCATATGTATGTTTGTATGCATGGTCATATGTTTGGCCATATGTATGAATGTATGCTCATATGTATGTATGCTCATTTCAATCAGGAGAGACTAAGAGTAAAAGAGAAATGGTTTATTGGCACATGCATGATATATGAAACATGAACAGTCTTTGGCGGTTAGACCCCATTGAGGTGAAACAATATGTATATATAAATGGGGGTGATGAAGCTGTAGTGAAGAGAACCCCCCCGGGGTCTAGACACTGGTGGTGGTGGTGATGATGAGGTGCAAAGCAGAGACTGGTGAGGTGAAGTGGCTCTGGACTCCTGCTGTCTGGACCTGAAGGCTGGAGGAGAGGGCGTCAGGGAGGATCGAGGTGAACATCTTCTGCTACCTGGGTCCAGTGACTGGAGGAGAGAGGGGTGGAGGAGGGTCGCGCGATTGACTGAATGACAACTGATGGAGCAAAGACAGAGGCGATTTAAAGATTTGGCAGCAGCAAATTGACTGGCTATCGCGACCGTGGCAAAATCTGAATGGATGGTAAAGACGAAGGTGAACGCCCACAAACAGCTGATTAGAGGGAATAGGAGGAGAGAGGCTGAGTAAAGACAAAACAAAGAAAGTTGTGAATGAAGGCAGCGTAATAGAAGGTCTTCCTGATTGAACTTACACGGAGCTACATATGTATGTATGTATGTATGTATGTATGTATGTATGCTCATATGTATGTATGTATGAATGCTCATATTTATGTATGTATGTATTTATGCTCATATGTATGTATGTATGCATGCTCATATGTATGTATGCATGGTCATATGTATGTATGTATTCTCATATGTATGTATGTATGTATGTATGTATGGTCATATGTATGTATGTATACATGCTCATATATATGTATGCTCATATGTATGTATGTATGTATGTATAGTCACATGTATGTATGTATGTATGTATGCATGTATGCTCATATGTATGTATTTATGTATGTATGTATGTATGTATGCATGGTCATATATATGACCATATGTATGTATGTATGTGTGTATGTACGTATGGTCATATGTATGTATGTATGTATGTATGTATGTATGTAAGTATGCTCATATGTATGTATGTATGTATGTATGTATGTATGCTCATATGTATGTATGTATGCATGGTCATATGTATGACCATATGTATGTATGTATGTATGTATGTGTGTATGTATGTATGGTCATATGAATGTATGCATGGTCATATGTATGGTCGTATGTATGTATGTATGTATGTATGTATGTATGTATGTATGTATGTATGTATGTATGGTCATATGTATGCATGTATGGTCATAAGTATGTATGTATGTATGCATGTATGGTTATATGTATGTATGTATGTATGTATGTATGTATGTATGTATGTATGCATGGTCATATGTATGGTCATATGTATATATGTATGTATGTATGTATGTATGTATGTATGTATGTATGGTCATATGTATGCATGTATGGTCATAAGTATGTATGTATGTATGCATGTATGGTTATATGTATGTATGTATGTATGTATGTATGTATGTATGTATGTATGCATGGTCATATGTATGTATGTATGCTCATATGTATGTATGCATGGTCATATGTATCCATGTATTCTCATATGTATGTTTGTATGTATGTATGTATGTATGTATGTATGTATGGTCATATGTATATATGAATATATGCTCATAAATATGTATGCTCATATGTATGTATGTATGTATGTATGTATGTATGGTCACATGTATGTATGTATGCATGGTCATATGTATGTATGTATGCATGTATGCTCATATGTATGTATGTATGTATGTATGCATGGTCATATGTATGACCATATGTATGTATGTGTGTATGTACGTATGGTCATATGAAGGTATGCATGGTCATATGTATGTATGTATGGTCATAAGTATGTATGTATGTATGTATGTATGTATGTATGTATGTATGTATGTATGTATGCATGGTCATATATATGTATGGTCATATGTATGTATGT
>NC_139321.1:500000-530000 GCF_056507025.1 Lutjanus erythropterus | reverse complement strand
TATGTATGTATGTATGTATGTATGCTCATATGTATGTATGTATGTATGTATGTATGTATGGTCATATGTATGTATGCATGGTCATATGTATGTATGTATTCTCATATGTATGCATGTATGTATGTATGTATGTATGTATGTATGTATGTATGTATGTATGGTCATATGTATGTATGTATGCATGCATGTAAGCTCATACGTATGCATGTATGTATGTATGCATGGTCCAATGTATGTATATATTTGTATATGTATGTATGGTCATATGAATGTATGCATGGTCATATGTATGTATGGTCATATGTATGCATGTATGATCATAAGTATGTATGTATGTATGTATGTATGTATTGTCATAAGTATGTTTGTATGCATGATCATATGTTTGGCCATATGTATGAATGCATGCTCATATGTATGTATGCTCATATGTATGTATGTATGTATGTATGTATGTATGTATGTATGTATGTATGTATGGTCACATGTATGTATGTATGCATGGTCATATGCATGTATGTATGTGTGTATGTATGTATGGTCATATGAATGTATGCATGGTCATATGTATGTATGGTCATATGTATGTATGTATGTATGTATGTATGGTCATATGTATACATGTATGGTCATAAGTATGTATGTATGTATGTATGTATGCATGTATGGTCATATGTATGTATGTATGTATGCATGGTCATATGTATGTATGGTCATATGTATGTATGTATGTATGTATGTATGTATGCATGTATGTATGTATGTATGTATATATGTATCAACACATATATGGACAGATGTATGGACACATATATGGACAGATGTATGGACAGATGTGTGGACATGTATCAACACATATATGGACAGATGTATGGACAGATGTGTGGAAATGTATCAACACATATATGGACAGATGTATGGACACATATATGGACAGATGTATGGACAGATGTGTGGACATGTATCAACAGATATATGGACAGATGTGTGGACAGATGTGTGGACATGTATCAACAGATATATGGACAGATGTGTGGACAGATATATGGACAGATGTATGGACAGATGTGTGGACAGATGTGTGGACAGATGTGTGGACAGTGAGTTCCACCAATCACAGCAGTCCCTGTGTGCAGAAGTCAGTGAAGCATCTCGATGTTTTGTTTTATTGCTCACTGTAGTTTTGAATTCATTTATTTTGTCACATGTCTGAAAGTTACATTCATCAGAAGTCTGTGCTCTTTGATTTGATCATTTTGTGTTGATTTTGAGTTTCCACTCTAAAGATATTTGACTTCTCTGTGATGGTGACGTTCTTCATCTACAAATAAAACTGATTTCTATTGTTTTCATTCTGAGCCTTTCTGGTCTGAGTTCAGTTAGAACTGGAACATTTTTAATTAATTATACAAAACATTCACAACTCTCTTTTGTAATTTTCTCTTACTTCATCACAACAGACATCTGTTTTTTTTAGAAAGCTGCTGTGAAATCCTGGAGGGACTGATTACATGAGTTCACACCAGACAGATGAATTATCTTCTGTTCTAGCCTGAGAATTAAAAGTGTTCAACATAACAATACTGCTGCAGTCATCAATTCTGAATCAATTATTGAATTAATCACCCACTATTTTGATCATCGAATGATCAATCTGAGTGGCTTTATGTTTTAGACAAAGTCCAAATTGTCTGATCTGAGTTACTTAAATGTGAATATTTTCTGTTTTCTGGTTTATATTTGGAGGGAAAAACAGTGCAAATGTTTTGTAAGTCTGATTACTGATTAACTGATTGATAATTTTAGCAATGATTGATGGAACCCTGATGTTTACCAGGAACATGACTGTGAACTCTGTTCAACACCAGGCTGAAAATCATATCATCATATATCAACATGTTTTATTTTATTTCTAAACTACAGAATCAAACACAAATTCATCCTCTGCTCCAATATAAAATAATATAATATAATATAATATAATATAATATAATATAATATAAAATAATATAACATAACATAATATAAAATAATATAATATAATATAAAATACTACAATATAATATAATATAATATAATATAAAATAGTATAATATAATATAATATAAAATACTACAATATAATATAATATAATGTAATATAATATAAAATAATATAAATGTAAGCAAACAAACAGACATAAAGTTTGTGCAGAGAACAATAAACTGAGAAGTTCCTCATAAAGACACAGGGATTTTCTAAGGCGACATTTCCATCAATAGAAGATCTTTGTTTATGATGAAGAGGCACAAACACAGGAGGTAAACAACAACAAACAAACAGCTGCACGTTGAACTAAACAAACAAACACAGTGTAAACATGAAGAGATACTCACTCTTTGTTTGCTGACAGACTGACGAACACAAACAGTTTGAGTAGAAACAAGCTGCTTCACACACCGACGACCGTCTGCAGGCCACTTCCGGCTGCCAGCGTCACGTGACTCCTGATCGGCTGATTCTCAGACAGCTGTTAATCAGCTGTTCATTATGGAGGCTCACTTCCGCCACTGAAACAAAAAAATGTCCCCATGGTGGGCAACAGTACCCGTCTGCAGGGAAGATGGCGGACAAAGGCGCCGCCATAGCTCTACTCCATACCGGAAGTCACAACCGGAAGTTGGTCTTCTCGCCGTTCGCCGCATAATTTAATAATTAATCGACTCTAAGTCTTTTCAGGACTTTATACAGTCTGTAAAACTGAGATGTTTGCACACGTCACACATATCATTCACTCTAGTTTGGTTAATGGTCATTTATTTTTTTATTTTTTTTGTTAATGGTCTTTTTTTTTTTTTTTTTTTTTTGTTAATGGTCATTTATGTTGAGTGTAAAAAAAAAAAAGGAGGGCAGCCCTGAAGGTGACACAGTGTAAGGACTGTACTGCCCAGATATTATGCAGGATCTTTGTTTTTAACCTTTATTAGCGAATTTAGAAAACAAATTGGCATAGTAAAAAATAAAGTTGTATAAAAGAAATAACAAAAAAGGTCCATAAATAAATAAATAAAATAAATTCAGCAGGGAATAAGAGCACAGAGCTCAGGCTTCTCTGTAAGGTTCAGATCTGCTAACTTGCAGAGTTTCATTGTATCTTTTTCTCCATATATTTCAGTGAAAAACATAAATATTATGCAGGATCTTGTTTGCAGGTTTGTTCTCCATGTCTTTCTTCTATATGTTCCAGTCTGTCCACCAGAGGATTCCTTCATTAAACACAGGACAGACCCACAAACTGTGGACCAAACAACTGATTGATTAATTGTTAGAGAAAAGATATGAAAAATAGGACCAAAACTGTTTGAACTGACAAGATTGTGACAGGATTAATTAATTGATTGATCAGTTTGAGATCTGTAAACTGAATATCCATAAATCTGACCCATGAAAACATTCTTCCTCAAATAAAGACAAACTACAGTTTTAGGTTTAGTTTTAATTGCAATTTATTTCAAGTGATGCTAAAATGAAAATCCATTTTTAAAAAACACTCCATTTATATCCCAAACACACACGATATCTATAATCACCCAAACTCTGTCACATACAGGAAACCCCTTTGTTAAGTCGTCACTTGGTTAATAACTACGCAATCAGCAACAAGAATCCAAAACTGTGGAGACAAATCAGGGTCATAAAGATTCAAACACACAAATAATCTCACAGTCTGCAGCTGTGTGTCACTGTCTGTGTGTGTGTGTGTGTGTGTGTGTGTGTGTGCGCAAGAAAAACTTCATGCACACGAGTGTGTGAATGTGTAACTATGTTTGTCAGCTGTAGAAATATTCTGTGTACATGTAAAAAAAAGTTTTTGTAGCTGTAGAATCATTTTGTGCATGTGTGAAAAACTTCTGTGCACATATGAGTAAATGATGCCTCATAGCTTTGTAACTTCAGGGTCACATAAAAAGATAGGAAATTTGAGTGTCCATGTCTCAGACTTCTAGTGACTTCACTGTTTAAAATATTTCTGCAAACATTTTAATTACAAATACACAAAATACTTCTACAACTACAAAACCTTAGTACACGTGCAAATTATATCTTTTTCACAATATATTTGTCTGCACTTTTTTGCACATGTGCAAATTATACCTGTGTGCACAAACTTTTTCATACATGCATAAAGTAATTGTACAACTATGAAACTTTTTTACATGTGCACAGAATATTTCTACAGCTGCAAAACTTAATTACACATTCACACACTTGTATGTGTGCAGGATATTTTTATGCACATGTACACAAAAAGTGATAGACAACTGCAGGCTGTGAAATAATTTGTGAACATCGCTTAACAAACTCAGAATGTTTATGACCCTGACTTGACTCCATACAAAACCTCAGCACTGCTGCAGCTGCAGCCGTCTGCAGGCCTCGATATGCATCATCTTCTGGCCCGTCTTCAGCTCATTTCTAACTTCTGGTCCTTTGTATGAGATTAAAACACACCTAATGAACGAGATGCACTTTTAAATGTGAGTCTGTGTTTTAAGAAAGAACGAAGACATGTGAAAGCATCGTACAAATGTGCCTTTATGTAATTGCATACTCTTCAAAATTGTTTTCAACGTTGCATGACGTGTCAGGAAAGCTAATATACAGATAGCAGGCCCCTACAAAATAAAAGTCAAGGAATGCACGGTGACGTGTGATGGTGTGAGCAAGTACAGAAACAGTGAGGGCGGAGTCTCGGGACATCTCTGGACTGTGGACCGACTCAGTGGAGGAAGGCGTGTGGAAGACATCTCATCCTCCAGTGGAGGGACTAAAGACAGCGTCTCGTTTAGTTTCACACCTTTAAATGTAATTCAGGACGTGTCGGTTTGGAGGCAGGTGTCTGTGGAGAGGTAGACAAGGAACACAAACACCTCACTCCTCCAAAGATGTTCTCATCTTTCACTCATTTAAACACAACTTTTTTTCTAACCAAAAAAATGGCTTCCTGTTAGTTTGTGTCCGGTTGGACCCTGAGAACATTTCTGTTGGATGTGATTTAGTTGAGCTGTGCTACTGTCTCTGCTGTAAACCTGAAAGATTTGTCTGGGTTCCACCTGGAACCCTCACAGGCCTTCTGACACACTGATAGTCGACACGCTGGAACCTGACGGCAGCAGACGTGGAAGAAAAAGAGAAGAAGAGTCTTCCACCGTTCTGCACTCTCTGGACTTTTTAACCCTGGCTGTAAAAATTGTTCCTGGCTGTTTTCACTCCGAGTTCATGAATGAGATTCTCTAAAATCCCTGCAGATAAAAGAGTCAGGGGTGCACAAACAGGGCTGAGGAAAAGAAACCTGGAGCTCTCAGCCACAGCTCTTGGTCTTCATCAGTGGATGCAGTTTGCAGTTTGATCAGAGATTCTATCTAATAAAAATCTAAACTATGACTGGGACCTGCTCTCATCGATGCACTGAGGAAAGAATCTGTTGTGTTTTTTTTGTCCAGCTGGTGATGAAGGTGACGTCAAGGAAACTAAAACAAGAAGGTTTGCTACATCACTGAAGAACGTTCTGCTACAGACTTTAGTGTCAGTTCCACTGAAGCTCGTGGGAGTCGTGATGTCAATAATGATGTTTGGAGACAGAAAACAGTCTGTAAGGAACAGTCAGTACAGAACATGGACTGATAGCTGCAGAGGTGACACGTCTCCGTTAATGCGGGTCTCCGTCCTGTTTGTACGAGTGAAAACGTGTCATTTCAACACGAGGGATTTAAGTCTAACTTTATCAAATAAACAAATGCACATTTGTAAAAGTGTGAGGTTTTTCTTGTTGATATTTCCATCAAAGTTCAGACATTTTACATCTGTTGAGTTTTAGTGTGGTTCTCCCATAGACTTCAATAGAAGTGGAACCAAAGTCTGACACCAAACAGAACACAGAGTTTTCTACAGTGATGTGAAGGTTGAACTTCAAAGAAAGACAAAGAAATTTACAGGACAGACTGACTTTGTAGCTAATTAACAAACAATGTGACAATGTGTGTTTTTAAGAACTTCAGTAAACTTTTTTATAACTATTTAGTCAGCTAGCAAACATTTAAAAATACATTTTAGTTAGCTAGCAAACAATGTTATGTTAACTTTTTTTCTAGCAAGCAAAATTTTTTACTTTTTAATACTTTTGAGTTAATGAGCAAACAATGTAACATTAATTTAATGAATACAAAGCAGTTATCAGTGTTCTCTCCTCTTTTATACTTACTATTCTTTTTTGATTTATTTATTTAAATATTGAGTAATTCTTCTTTTTTAATTTCCTTGAATCATGTCAGGAAGTTCACATTTTGATCTGGAGCAGAATGACTGTTACCATTTATTATAACTTTTAGAATCGTTTCCAAAACAGCTGGTTTAAACAAACAGAAATGTCATATTTCAACAATATCTTGTTTTCCACAATGTTTGCACCTCCTCTTCTTCTGTGGTTTAATTTAACCTCAGTGGAGAATTAGCACCGCTAGCTGTTTACCTTGATTGCACTACTTTGCATTCTCTTTTGCAGATTTTCTGTAATTTTGGCCAAAATCTGCACTACATAGTTGTGTATGGCAACTCTCTCCAAACCAACCAAACTCCACTGACTAAATCAGTGATTTCAGCTCACAGAACACAGAAGTTGTTTGTGTACTACTGCCTCCATCTGTCAGCTTTGTGTTACCATTTTGTAATTTGGAGAATCTGAACAACCCATTTAAAATTCTAAACTCACACAAAAACACACACAGACACAAAACAGATGGAGGCAGCAGACCAACATCTCCTGTGTTCTGTGAGCTAAAATGACTGATTTTATGAATGGAGTTTGGTTGGTTTGTAGAGCGTGATATTTGACTTATATAACAGTGATTTCCTGTCAAAAAAGTCTGTCTGACAGAAAGGTAAAGAGGTGAAAATATTATAAATATAGTGTTCACTTAAACAGCACAGGAGCCCAGAGGCCAGCAGGGGGCCACTTGATGTTTTTAGGTGGATTGTTTTGATTGGCTGAAGTACATGTTGTTGCTGCTCCCGTCCACAGCAGTACTTTGTCCGTTTTGCCTCTGCCTGACCCTGATCATGTGTTTCTGCATTTTAATTAAAAACCTGTAGTGCTTTTTTTTCACTCCAGTATGTAAACAAAGTAAAACGTCTTTCTATATTTCCACTGATGAAGCTGAGAATTTAGGATTATGCATAAATCTATTGTGCACCCCCCACTACACCTGGGAGTAAAGGAGGAGGAGGAGATTCTAACAGTACAGTGCATTCCTTCTGATGACACAAAGAGACACTTTGTGCATCAAATAGAGACAAAACATCAACCTAAAGCTTTGCAGTCATTGTACAAGTCAAAGTGTTTGAAGAAAACTGAGGTTCTGTGCAAAAACAAAAGTGCAGCTTCCCTCATTACAGTTCAGTCAGTGGACATCCTGCAGGATCCACGGCTGGAAGCCCCACAGACTGCTCCGTCGCCATGTTTCTGTTCACCTGTTTCATTATTCAGACTCCTGTTAGTTTGAGTTTTTATCATGCAGATGTTTCTGAGATGTGTGTTCACTCACAGTCACTGTGTTCGGATTCTTCACTTCAGGATTTAATGAGGAAGTTTAGCATTTTTAGTCGTTTCAGCCCAATCTGAAAATCTTCTGCAGCACAAAAGAAACCTTCAGTCACAGCTGTGATCAACACCAGACTAATAATAATTCATAATTCATAATAATAATATTTCTGAACTGGTCATGAGCGACAGGTGCAGTCTGTTTGGACAGGTCAGGGTGCGTTCACACCCAGCATCTTCTGAACAGTTCATCTGCAGCGTGGACATTTTTCACAACAAAACTCTGTCCAATAAATGAGCTACATGTTAGTCATGTGACTTTTCTTGGTTAGGTTTTAAATTATTAGCATAAATCTGAAAAAACACAAATAAAAAACTGCAACAGTTTCCTTTAAGAAACGATGAACGCACCCTGAATCTGAATCTGTGATGACATCACTCTGACATCAGCCAATAAGAGTGTGGATCAGATCACAGAAGCAGGAGGCCGGGATCATCGGAGTCCTTCCTAGCACTCGGCGTCGGTGCTGCCGTTGACCGGCCTGGGGCAGGCGGCGGTGCACGCGGCCTCTCCGGGTTCGGCGTGTTCAACTCCGTTTGACTGGACGCAGCTCTCCGTCGCATTCTGATCACCGTCTCCGACGCTGTGGACGAGACGGAGACACAGAGATGGGAAAGATGATGAAAAGATATATAAAAAGTGCAGGAAACATCACACAGAAGACATCGGACAGAACAATAAATAAAATAAAATAGAAAAAATAAATAAATAAAACACCACAGAATATCTGGTATGTCGTAACATTTCAGTAACAAACCAGCGACGTAACTAACGGCAACGCCGTAACTGTAACGATGCTATAAATCCATCTTTCTGAATGTAAAAATATGTTACATATTTCTTTGCTAAGATTAAAGGATTCATTTGACTCAGGACCTGTTCACTGTTCATCTGTCATGTCTTTTTCCTTAAATCGGGTCCAAATCCTTGTTACCATGGTTACCAAACAGTTACAATGGGATGTACAAGTGAGGAAGTTTGTATGAAATAAGTTTTCGGATTTCACTTTTCACTTCCTACATGCTGTTGACCTGCTGTCCCCACCCAAAGACATCCTGTCCCTGATAATAGAGACATTAATGTGAGTGTCTCCCCCTAAAGACGTCCTCTCCCCTCTGAAAAAGACATTGATGTGTCTCGACCTGTTGACGCAGCCGTTGCTGACCGGAGACTCGTCTCTCGTCTCTTTCTCTGACAGCGAGCTGCAGGACCTCCTCTCCTGCCAGGAGCCCACTCGAGGCTCTTTGCCCGTGTCGGAGCTCTTCCTGCGGGCCACGACGGGCCCCGGTCCCGACCCCCGTCTCTCGGGGCTGACCCGGGGCCCCGTGGAATCTGAAGAGGGGACGTTCAGCGCCCCTTGCCCCTCGGGGTCTTTGCCTGAGTCGCTGCTGGTGCGTCTCCCGTTCAGGCTGTCTGAGGAGGAGACGTGGCTCATCTGACCGTCCCGCTCATCTGGACAAAGAAGACAAACATCCGTCAAATACATCCACATCACCTCTGTCCACATTTACAACACAGGTTGCATTTTAGTTGCAGTTAAGTTAAAAATAACTGCACAGAAGCCGAGAGGCCAGCAGGGGGCCAGCAGGGGCCCAGCAGGGGCCAGCAGGGGCCAGCAGGGGCCAGCAGGGGGCCAGCAGGGGGCCAGCAGGGGGCCCCAGAGAGCACTTGAACAGTTCCACAGAGAGCTCTGCTGTGTGTTCGACTCATATTATATCATTGTATCTGACAAAGAGGCAAAATGTGACCTGGACTGCGGCTCAGTCCTGCTGCCTCCAACACTGAAAAAAATAAAAGTCTTCTTCAACATTAAAAAAAAAGTTAAGTAAACAATCACACAAAATATCTGACGTCGACGTCGAAATTTAAAAAACATCACAAAGCTATAAAGATCTTTTAGAGAGTTTAGTTGAAATGAATAAATTTCAACCATTAGAATCAAGAAAAAGCTTTTTCCTCGTCCAGAAGTTTGATATGAGACCTGATTATAAAAATACAAACCAAAGTTCAACAAAGTTTGGACGTGAATAAAAACAGGAAGTAATGACTGTAAAATCTGGTTCTGATCCTGCTGCAGCATCAACAATAAAACTGATCAGTTCCAACATTAAATTTCTTTGTTCTGCATTCAAATGAAAATTTGCCGAAAAGAGTTTTTTTTAAATTTCTGTTTATGCAGAAATAACTTTTTTTTCTGTGGTTGTAATTTGATTTTGCAGGATGAAACAAATGTGATGTTTTTCTGTAATAATAATAATAAAAAAAACCTGTTTGTTTCTCCTCAGAGGTTCATCCTGATATATAATCATGAAAAAGGTCTGCAGACAGTTCATGTGTCATTTATTGGATGTTTCTAGTTAAAGTTTTCACGTCACTCGTGTGTTTTTGTGTAGATCTGCTGCAGCTCTGACTCTTCTGTTCTTAAACTTCTGTAACTTACTTCCTGGTTTTATCTTATTTTTATTTTCTATTTAACTCTTTTAATTGTATTAAAATGTCTTTTTATGTTTCTTTATGTTCATTTTACATTTTATCTTGATGCATTTTCTGTTTCGTGTGCAGAACTTTGCCTTCTTGTTGAAAATAAAATGAAGTTGTCTTAAAGATTATCAAGACATTCACGACTTCGCTGCATCACTGATCCAACAGTCAATAAAAAGTCAGAATCTCTTCCTCAGGTGTGTGTTTTACCTCCGGAGCCGGCTTCTCCCGCCTTGTTGCGGCGGCGTCTCAGGATGACCTCCAGCTCACTGTCCTTCTTGCCAGGCGGCGACGGCCCCGACTCCTGAGAGCCTCGGCTGGGGCTCCGCTTCACCGTCTCCTGGAGTTTTGTCAAGTGTTGGAATTATTACCAGTCAGTTTTAACCCTGAACAACCCAAAGATGACACATTTAAAATGACACATTTCCTGCTCGTGAACTGGTTTTAAACTGGTTTTGAACTGGTTTTGAACTGGTTTTGAACTGGTTTTGAACTGCTCGTGAACTGCTCTTGAACTGGTTTTGAACTGGTTTTGAACTGGTTTTGAACTGCTCGTGAACTGGTTTTGAACTGGTTTTGAACTGGTTTTGAACTGCTCGTGAACTGGTTTTGAACTGGTTTTGAACTGGTTTTGAACTGGTTTTGAACTGCCCTTGAACTGGTTTTGAACTGGTTTTGAACTGGTTTTGAACTGCTCGTGAACTGGTTTTGAACTGGTTTTGAACTGCTCGTGAACTGGTTTTGAACTGGTTTTGAACTGCTCGTGAACTGCTCTTGAACTGGTTTTGAACTGGTTTTGAACTGGTTTTGAACTGCTTGTGAACTGCTCGTGAACTGGTTTTGAACTGCTCGTGAACTGCTCGTGAACTGGTTTTGAACTGCTTGTGAACTGGTTTTGAACTGCTTGTGAACTGCTTGTGAACTGCTCGTGAACTGCTCTTGAACTGGTTTTGAACTGGTTTTGAACTGGTTTTGAACTGCTCGTGAACTGCTTGTGAACTGGTTTTGAACTGCTTGTGAACTGCTTGTGAACTGCTCGTGAACTGGTTTTGAACTGCTTGTGAACTGCTTGTGAACTGCTCGTGAACTGGTTTTGAACTGCTTGTGAACTGCTTGTGAACTGCTCGTGAACTGGTTTTGAACTGCTTGTGAACTGCTCGTGAACTGGTTTTGAACTGCTTGTGAACTGCTTGTGAACTGCTCGTGAACAGACGGGATCCCGACGTCGGCTTCAGGAAGCAGAGTTTGCGCCTGATATGAGAAAGTTTTCACTGATCAGAATCAGTTCAATCAACTGAAAGTCAATCATCAGTCAATAGCTTTGATACTACATGATAAATGATATGAAAACGGTGTTATAACTTGTTTATATCTTCTATTAAAGACGTATAAAGTTTCAACACATGAGGACTAAATACAGTCTGTGTTTAAAAAGTCACATCATCTCAAATCAATAATCAATAACCTCCTATCTGACAGGAACACAGCTGATATAAAACGTATTTTTCATTTTACCAGGATGCCTTTCAGTTCCTCCATGGCGCTCTCCTGCTGTTTCTCCTCAGTGACCAGCGGCGGCTGAAAACAACAACACACAAATCATTTCACTTGATGTTTTTCTTGTAATCTGAGAGTTAAAGCAGCAAACTGTCATTTTCAACTATCAAAAAGACACAGAACCTGCAGCCATGACAGGAAGTCAAGTCTAGAAACATGAAACTTTCTGTCTCAAAACATAATTTTGGTTGATAAAAGCACAATAAGATCTGATTTAATGTGATGAAGAGGTGAAATCATCATTTGAATATAAATATGTTATTTACCACGACTTTGTAAAAGATGTACAAACCCTGAAACTGTGAGTTTAGTTAACGTGTAAATCTGATTTTGAGGAGCTCAAAGTCTCGGGGACCCTCTAAAATAATTTCACAGCCTGCAGTTGAATACCACTTTTTTGTGCATGTACAAAAAAATCACATATACAAGTGTGTGAATGTGTGATGAAGTTTTGTAGCTGTAGAATTATTTTGTGCATGTGTGAAAAATAGATCATTTGCATGTGTACAAAGGTTTTATGGTTGTAGAAGTGTCTTCTGTATTTAGAATATGTGCAAAAATATGTTTTTAAACAGTGAGGTTATACAAAGTGTGAGACATGGACACTCAGATGTCCAATCTTTTTATATGACCCTGAAGTTACAAAGCTACAAGGCACAATTTGATTTGATCAAAATTTGTACTTGTACACATTCACACACTTGTATACGTGCATCATATTTTTTCCCACATGCAAACAAAAAGTGATGCACACCTGCAGGCTGTGAAATTATTTGTGAACGTCGTTTTTTACGAGCTCAGAGTCTTTATGGCGCTGATTTGTCTCCGTACAGGTCGGGAAGCGAAGCTCCAGGGTTTTTTCTCACCTGCACAATTTACTTCTTTTCTTTCTCTTGTTGGTGTTTTTCTGCTGCTCAACGAATAAATCAATAAATAAAAACCTCTGCTGTCGGACCTCCCATCACAAACAACAACAACAACAACAAACACATCAGCGTTCAGAACACGAGCTTTACAGAAAAAATGGAAATTAAAGAGACGAGTGTTTAACTGATAAAAACTAGATGTTCTGCAGTGTGTGTGTGTGTGTGTGTGTGTGTGTGTGTGTGTGTGTGTGTGTGTGTGTGTGTGTGTGTGTGTGTGTGTGTGTGTGTGTTGGGGGTCAGATGTTTGTTTGTCCCCAGAGAGCCACAGTGACATCACAGTGACATCACATGATTAATGTAAACATCAATATACTCACTTTGACTGCGACTCTCTGAGGCGGAACACACACAGGAGGAACATGGAGAGAACAGAGAGGAGAACATTAGCTGGAGAACATCAGCAGGAACGTCAACACTGTTTACTGAAGAACGTTTGTTTTCCACAGAGATGAAAACTGTTTTGAAGTGAATATTGATTATTTCATTGTTCTGAGGTCTCAGGAACATTGAAGAACCTCTGCTGTCACAGAACTGTGACCTTTGACCTTCTAACTGCTGCAGGTCAAAACCAACGAGGACAAACAGGCTTTGTTGAAAACGCAACAACATTTAGTTTTATTTCTGCCTGATTCTATTTTGTCATTTGTTTGTTTCTGTTTCAGAGGAACCGTTTCATTATTGTTCTGCTGCTGTTTGTCTCTTTATGTTCTTGTGTGACTCCAAGAAATCAAAGTAATTTATTATCATCACAGGGTCCAATGAAGTCTGTCCATCCGTCCGTCCATCCGTCCATCCTTCTCGTCCTCACCTTGCTCTCCTGACTCTTGACAGGCCGCAGGACGACGCCATGTTTGATCCTCTCCATCATTTCATTCACCGCCTTCACCTTCACGTCGTCCACACCCTCAGCAGCAGCTGACAGACACAAACATCAATATTTAATATTCCATGTACATGATCAGTTTAGGTGATATGAGACAACAGAGACTGTTTGACCCGAGGATTTCTGCATCAATGACACGATTCTTCAGTGTTTTCTGGTATTTTTTCAGTGGATTAATAAAAATATCAGATTATTTTATTTTTTAATCATTAAATAAAAATATTCTGGTTCTACATGATGTTCCTCCTCACTGCCTCTCACTGCTCTGATCATATTTTCACATCTAATTCAGGATTTATTTCAACCAAAGCAGAAAAATAAATTACCATTTAAGTAAAATTATGATATAATTGTCCTATTTGACTTTTCAACATTCATCTTCTCCATTACATGTCAGAGAGAAATACTGTATTTTTTATTCCATGACATCTATTTGTCAACTTTAGCTACTTTGCAGATTCAGATGAATAAAACTAAATATAATCAACAAAATATGCAGAAGTTAGCAGAATGGAAGTCGTCAAAATAAGGCCCACATTTACCAGCTACAATATTAAAGCATCAGTAATTATAATCCATAATGAAAGGGGCATTCTGCATCCTAACAACTTTTACTTTTGGAGTAAATTCTGAAGCTCATACTTTTGTACTTTTACTTGAGTAAAGACCTGAGTTTTTGTTTCACTGCTGTACATGAATCTAAAGGTGCAGTGAGACTCACCTGGAGGCTGCTCCGCCTTCACTGAGGCCTTCGAGCCTTTTGATGACTTCCTCATGATGGCGATCAGAGAGCTGAGAGACGGAGACACGTCAGCAGAGAATCAGTTACATCTGTAATTGATTGATCTGTACGATTGACCAGACACTGATCAGCTGATCAGAACTTGCAATCCTGTGTGCAGCAGTGTGCAGCAGTGTGCAACAGTGTGCAGTAGCGTGCAGTAGCGTGCAGTAGCGTGCAGTAGTGTGCAGTAGTGTGCGACAGTGTGCAGTAGTGTGCAGTAGCGTGCAGTAGCGTGCAGTAGCGTGCAGTAGCGTACAGTAGCGTGCAGTAGCGTGCAGTAGCGTGCAGTAGTGTGCAGTAGCGTGCAGTAGCGTGCAGTAGCGTGCAGTAGTGTGCGACAGTGTGCAGTAGTGTGCAGTAGTGTGCAGTAGCGTGCAGTAGCGTGCAGTAGCGTGCAGTAGCGTGCAGTAGTGTGCAGTAGTGTACAGTAGTGTGCAGTAGTGTACAGTAGTGTGCAGCAGTGTGCAACAGTGTGCAGTGGAACATGTGTTCTGTTTGTCGTTCCTCACCTGAGGGGGTTACATCTCGAGGGGGGAGGGGGAGGAGGAGGGGGAGGAGGAGGAGGAGGGGGAGGAGGCGGCTGTGGGGGAGGGGCAGGTGGTGGTGCAACTCCAGGTTCAGGGGGAGGGGGTCCCGTGCTGATCGTCATGGCAACCTTTTTCTGGGTCTCCACCTGGAGCTCATGGACTGAGGAATGAAAACAAAGGAACCAGTTAATAATACTATTTACTACTACAGATACTGTTATTACTGTTACTACTGATACTATTGATACTGCTGTTACTGCTGATACTACTGTTACTACTAATACTGCTGTTACTGCTGATAGTACTGTTACTACTAATACTACTGTTACTACTAATACTACTGTTACTACTGATACTACACTACTAGGGGTGTGTATCTCACTGACTGAGACGATTCGATTCGTATCTCGATACATGTTCGATACAATATATTTTATAAATCCAATGATTCGGTTCGATTCGATTCAGCTCTGTCACGATACGACACAAGACACTGCAGCGTGTGAATCTTTACATTTTGATCCAGTTAATGCTCCTGTGATGTTAGTGTCAAATAAATCCTGATAGTTTTACTAAATATAGTAACAGAGACAGAGAGAAGGAGACATTAGTCTCGTGTAAATGAGATGAGATAAATGAGAAAATAATTTAAAGCTGTTTAAAATGTGAGTATTTGTGCAGTAAGATGATGAGCTGCTGTGTTTCATATTCAGAGTTCTGTGGTTCAGATCAGTGTGGAGGAACAGTGAAGTGTTTCCTGTTCTCACAGTCACATGACGTCTCTGTTCTCTGCTGTCAGACATGTTTTACATCAAAGATCTGCAGCAGCGTTTCTCATCTTCCTTATGAAACACAAACTTATTCTACACTTGAGCGTTATGAACGTTTGGTGGTGCGACGCGGTACAATGTCACTTCAGCGCCGTCTGTTTTGATTAAATAAAGAGGAGACACAGGAGACAGAGGAAGGAGCGCTTGTTTTGTGTTACTGCGGCAGCAGGCGTCCAGTGAGGGCGGTGCAGGCAGAGACAGCAGGAGTCACAGCGGCAGCTCCTTGAGGTCAAAAATGAAACGTATGTGTACATATGAATCATGTTGAGCTTTTTACTGATGCAGGTCGTCTGAACCGATGAACTCATATCTTACACATTCAAGTCTGATGCATCGGATGCTTGAGTGAATCGTTACACCTCTAGTTTCTACTGACACTACTGTTTCTACTGTTATGCAGGCTTCAGGAGTAATAGATTACATCTAACAGGATTAGATACAGTAATAACTGTATTCTGTTACATTTACAGATACAAAGATGTAATCAGATTACAAACATTTATATAAAAAAAATGGAGATAGCAGGATTCTAATTGTAAAATACATTTTAAAATAAAGAACAATGTTCTACCAGTGTTAGAATAGAACACTTCAGTGTCTCACAGCAGCAGCTGATCTTCAGTCAGTTTCAGAGTCTTTTGTTAATCTTGACATGACTGTCAAACAAATAATGAGTCAAAAATGTCAAGCTCATCGATTATTTCATGAATTAAAGCACCAGATCAAAGATATGGGCAACACGTTTGGTCTGTTAAAACAGACCGACCACTAACATTAGCTACACAGAACAACCGCTAGCATTAGCTACACAGAGCAACCACTAACATTAGCTACACAGAACAACCGCTAGCATTAGCTACACAGAACAACCGCTAGCATTAGCTACACAGAACAACCTCTAACATTAGCTACACAGAACAACCGCTAGCATAAGCTACACAGACCAATTGCTAGCATTAGCTACACAGAACAACCGCTAGCATTAGCTACACAGAACAACCGCTAGCATTAGCTACACAGAACAACCCGCTAGCATTAGCTACACAGACCAATTGCTAGCATTAGCTACACAGAACAACTGCTAGCATTAGCTACACAGAACAACCGCTAACATTAGCTACACAGAACAACCGCTAGCATTAGCTACACAGACCAATTGCTAGCATTAGCTACACAGAACAACCGCTAGCATTAGCTACACAGACCAATTGCTAGCATTAGCTACACGGAAATCCATCTAGCTAGCTAACGTGTGGGTACTACAACAACTGAACAATATATGTTGGGAACGGATTTGTGGGTTTGTAGTAAAAAACAGAAAAAAAGTTTGTGTCATTTAAATGTAAATAACATAACAGAAAGTAATAAGTTACATTACTTTCATATTGTGATGCTTGGATTAGGTACCTGATATTTTAACATGTCATTAGTAAGTGTGTCAGATTACGTTATAACTGTCTGGCCCTGCCGGTGTGCTGCTGTTGCTGCAGCTGCTCCACGTCCTTTTCTCTCTTCTTGTGTTTTTTTTTTTCCTCTGATGAAAAAAAATCCTCCAGTTTCCCTGCAGAGTGACGCCTCTTCCTCCACACACTATCTGTGCACACGCTGCAGCACAAAGAGCCAATGAAAGAGCTTCATTGTTCTGTTTAACGGCCTGTGGCTGAAGTCAGTTGGTGGTTTTGGCCTCGACTTCATGTGACCCAGTTAAAACCACTCAGATGCCTCGATGCACACTGGGAGCAGAGATCCTGCCAGTTCTCCTGCAGCAGATGGGTCAGTGGTCTGTGATGGAGGCAACGCAGGGGAGGAAGAGGAGGAAGAGGATGTTACTGCCCTCTGAGAGACATCACAGTCTCTCTTCATTATTCACCTTTTATTTTTAAGATTTTATAGCTTCCACATTTTGATTTTAACCACATTTTCTCTCCAGATCTGAAGATGCTGAAACCTGCATTCACTCTAATGTCCAGCAGGGGGCGACTCCACTGACTGTCTGTGTCTCCTGTTGTCTGTGTCTCCTGTTGTCTGTGTCTCCTGCTGTCTGTGTCTCCTGCTGTCTGTGTCTCCTGTTGTCTGTGTCTCCTGTTTACAGTCTTCTTCAACACAGCAGGATGTTCATTTAGAAAATGATCGTTGTATTTAGACTAAAACAGTCCATAACGCAGGCGTTGATTTAGGGCGGGGCTACCGTCTGATTGACATGTCCTCCGGTCCTCAGTCAGATCCAATCAGGACAGAGACGAAGCGACGTGTATCCACGACACTGTGGAACAGCAGTGAACTTGTTCTGGAGTTTATAACCACTTCATTACAGCTTTAAGATTTCAAGTGTCGAAAAGTTTCCTGATCAACGTTTGTTTATGAAGATACAGATGAATGACGCAGCTCCTCCCCCCCCCCCTACAAAAAACTTCCTCTGTCAAAATATCATGTGGTGCCACCAATAATAAAATCTTTATTAAATTCAAAATAAAAATATCTAATCCCTGTGTCTGTCACTGATAGAGTTGAATACTGTACCAAATAATATTTTTTAAACATTTTTATTAGTTTTATGTGATTTACGGGAAAAATAAACCTGTTAACTAGAATTATGAAGGTAATGTGACATTACAGAACAAAAATATGAGATAATGATTCACAAAAATGCAAAAGAAACACTTTATTTCTAAACATTTAAATATTACAGACAACTTGTTAAATATGTTAAAGACAAGAATTAATTATCAGATCACGTCACATTATTTAAGGCCAGAGCCAATTCATCTAAAATCACAAACTTTAAAATTGTAAGATGAATTTTTTATGTAAACAACATTCTTAATGTTTGAAAACTTGAATTTCTTTAATTTCACTGCGTCCCTATAAACTTCAGATATGTGTAAATGTTGGAACGTCCAGCACTGAATGTTAAAATAAATCCCTGCATTTGTTCACGACTGAACTAAGAAACTTTTACAGATGATTCTTGGATCAGAGAATTTTTCTTTGTTGTTTAATATTTTAACACTGAAACATTTTAAATCCCAGACTTCAGATCAGAGAAGTTTAAAGTCGGGGTGTAAAACTGTCAGAGCCTGTATGAACTGTGAACGTGTCGACTGTTGTCATGTTTAATTTATCATAACTGATAAGAAAAAAATGATTGATTTCCATCATTTCATTGATCAGCAGTTTCATCTTCTTATCAAATAAAAGTGCTTAAATCCTCTGTCTTCACTATCACTGTATTTGTTCATGTAGATTCTTGCCAGCCAATCAGACACAAGTATTTTCTGTTGCTAAGCAGTGTATTTCTTCAGCTCCACCCACCTCTGTTCTCCAGCTCCTGGTTCTTCTTCTCTGCCTCGTCCAGTCGTCCCTCCACCTCCTTCTTCTCCACCTCCAGCAGCTCCAGCTGCCTCTGCAGAGCCTCCAGCTGCTGCTTCACACAGCTCTGCTCCAGCTGAGCCTGCAGGCTCTGCACCTACACACACACACACACACACACACACACACACACACACACACACACTCATCGTGTCACATTAATGTGTGACTCACCTCAAAACCCCAAAAGCCTGAAAATCTTCTGAATCTCCATCAGTCAGCAAACTGACGAGGAGAAACATCTTCAGAACAAAAACAATCAGGTTCTTATTTTTAGTTCAATTCATGATCATATGATCATCTGATCATCTGATCAGATGATCAGATATGATGTGAATCTTCATAAACACGTCGACCTCAAACACTATGGAGTCAAATCAGGGTCAACAATGTTCACAAATCATTTCACAGCCTGCAGTTGTGTGTCACTTTTTGTGTGCATGTGCAAAAAAATTATGCACTTATACAAGTGTGTGATAGATTATACGAGTGTGTGATAGATTATACGAGTGTGTGATTGATTATACGAGTGTGTGATAGATTATACGAGTGTGTGATTGATTATACGAGTGTGTGATAGATTATACGAGTGTGTGATAGATTATACGAGTGTGTGATTGATTATACGAGTGTGTGATAGATTATACGAGTGTGTGATTGATTATACGAGTGTGTGATTGATTATACGAGTGTGTGATAGATTATACGAGTGTGTGATTGATTATACGAGTGTGTGATTGATTATACGAGTGTGTGATAGATTATACGAGTGTGTGATTGATTATACGAGTGTGTGATTGATTATACGAGTGTGTGATTGATTATACGAGTGTGTGATTGATTATACGAGTGTGTGATTGATTATACGAGTGTGTGATTGTGTAATGAAGTTCTGTAGCTGTAGAATTATTGTGTGCATGTGTTCAAAAGTTTTTTGATTGAATTTTGATCTAAACAAAAGTCATCCCCTTGTAACTTCAGGGTCACATGAAAAGATAAGAAATCTGAGTGTTCACATCTCAGACTTTGTGCAACCTCACCGTTTAAAATATTTCTGCACAAATTTCACTTGTAAATACACAAAACGCTTATACAACTACAAAACCTTTGTACATGTGCAAATTATATCTCTTTTTCACGCATGAACAGAATATTTCTACCACTATAAAACTTCATTACACATTCACACACGTTTTACAAGCTCAGAATCTTTATGACCCTGACTTGTCTCCATTTTTCACCTGCTCTCTTCATTTCATCTTTACACTGCAACATTATTAGAGAAGACAATAAACAACATTTTAATCTGTGTTCTTTTTATCAGCTTTTATAAAGGTTGTAAGATCTGGGTGTGAAGTTTTTCACTCTTATTGGTTTAATAATGTCGTTTTTGTCAAAAAAAGCTCTAAAAACTGAACACAGTGGAGAATTTAGAAGCTAAAGAGCCAGATGTTCCCTTCAGGACGTGGTGGAGACCAAAAGCAGAGTGAGAGGAGACACTGCTGGACAAACACAAATGAAATGTTGTTTTGTAACTGCTGGATGTATAAATAAGCAACTGTTCAACATATGAACTTATAAGATGGTGATATATCAGTGTTGCATCCACAGCTTGTTTCTGCTGCCCCCAAGTGGACAAAAAATCAGTTTGCCCCTCCCTCATTACCGCCACTGTGGGGCCTTGAGACGCTGAACCCCAGCTGCTCAGTGGCGTCAGATCAGACTGTGGTTGTACTGAGCAGTTTCCAGGTGTGAATGTGATCAGGGAGTTCCCACCCTGAATAAATAAAGGTTTTTAAGAAATCAGTTTACTGCAGGTTTTGCAGTGACGTTGGTGAGTGCAGTTATAATCATGAGGACTGATGCTGACGCTCGAGAAAAACATCGATGACCTTTTAAGAAGTCTTGTAGCTGCTTCCTGTCAGTCTGACATCATCAGCTCCACCAGAACAAATTCCACCGTCCTGAAACTAAACTCAAGTTCTACCTTCTGCTGATGCTGCAGACGCTCCTCCTCCAGGGTTTTAGTGATGGCGGCGACGTCCTCCAGAGCTTTGAGGAGCTGAACGCTGGGCTCAGCACTCTGCAGCAGCAGCATGCTCTGCCTGTTGGCCTCCTTCTGCTTCACCAGCATCTGCAGGACGAGGACGAGGACGAGGAAGACAAAACAAAGGAGGTGAAACATTTTTACTGCCAACACATGATGATCCCAGTTTGTCCATCACTCCCAGTCCGTTTACCTCCTGCAGGCTCTTCACTGTTCAGGTCAGTAAACAGCAGATTCAGGACATTTCATTAATCAGCCACGAGCTTATTAACACACACATCAATCAGCAACACAGCAGCAAAGCAGGTCAGTGTTTATCAGTGAGGCTGCAGCAGCACTGCAGCTCCTCAGTCATCATGTCATCAGACTGGATCAGTTCAGAGAGCTCAGCAGAACGTCTGCAGAAAGGTGAAGATTATATTCATCTAATGTGACGGAGATTTTTTCAGATTGTCATGTAAGTTAAAGCTGTGCTCTGTGCAAACTCAGATTTTTTGTTTAGGTGCAAACAACAGATTATTTTAGCAGAACTGCAGCCAAAACTGGAAAATATACATTTCCTCCACCTGACTAAAAGAAAAATCTGCCGAGCACTTCAACCTACATAAATCAACATGTTTTTTTATTATCTATTATTGAATCAGCATTAATAGAAGGTTGGTTTTGGCTGATGGGCTGTAAGAAATAATCACACACCATCTAACTTGAAAATATGAGTAACTTTAAAATGACACGAGCACGTCTGGAAAAACAAAGCAGTCTGGACCACCTTTATATAAGTAAAATGGAAATTTAAAAAATGAGTAGGTGTCAATTAAAAATAGACATTTGAAACTCTTAAAACTCAGAGAAATGCTCAAATTAAGTTGACCTTTATTTCAAACTTAAATAAAACTCAAGATTAAAGAGTGTATAACTGTTTGCTAACATGTTAGCATGTTAGCTTTCTGAAGCTGGTGGCTGTGTTTTAATGAATCACTGCAGTTTTAAGGTTCAGACATTTTACTAACAATAAATATAATAACTAATGTATGAGATGTGTCTTTTGTCCTGTGTGTGACAGGGGGACATTTCCACGGACTGTTTCTTTACCTCGTGTGCATAAGTTTCAGCTTTGACTCTGAGGCTCTGCTCCAAGTCCAGCTGCTCCTTCATTCCATCGTACTCCTGAGCCGCCATCATGGAGACTGCACACATGCATGAATCAGTTCTACACATACAAAACTCTTACATGTGCACAGAATATTTCTACAGCTGCAAAACTTCATTAGACATTCACACACTTGTATATGCACGTTGCAAACGTACACAAAAAGTGAAATACAACTGAAATTATCTGTGATCGTCGTTTTTTTTTTTCAGAATCTTTATGACCCTGATTTGTCTCCATACAAATGTAGAGGCCAAAATAAAGTTTTTGTTTATATTTAAAGAATAATAATTATTTTAAACTCTCTGTTTGTGTGAGTGTTGAACTCACCTCTGTTGAATCTCTTGATGGTTTTGTTTTGTTGCTGAACAGTTTCACGAAGTTCCTTCATCTCGGCCTGATCCTTCTCTGACTGCAGGGAACAAAAGAAAAGTGAAAGAACTGTTTTGTTTTTCATTTTATTTTAATGATGCAGTGATACTTTGACATAAATCCTCTCAGTGGTCGGTGACACCAACTCGTCCTCACCTGTGTAATCAGCTCTTCTATCCGTCTCTGCTGTTCATGAATCTGACAAACAAAGTTCTTCTTCTCCTCCAATAAGCTGTTCACTGTCTCCCTCAGCTCTGACAGAACACAGACCAACAGGACGGAACATTACACATCTTTATTTCTTTAATGTTAACTAAATAATACACAGCATCAGTGTAAAATAAACAGATAATATTTATCCTCTGAGGAACACAAATATCCACACTGACTGTATCGTATTGTACGATGTGAATATTCTGTCTTTCTTTCTTTATTCAAATCTCTGTTGGTTTCCTCTTAAAGTACATTAAACAAACACTGACAGCAATCAGACATAACAAGGACATCCAGTCGAATACTGACCCCGTCAGTGTCGCTCTGATTCACACAAGTCGCTCTGTGCACGAACTGTTCAAGTGATTTTATGAATATTTGCTGTTGATTTGTTTAATGTGTGTAGATACGTTCCACTGGCTGAAGATTCTGTATGACAGTGTTTTTAAGTTCACTTCAAGGTGAGCCATGGTGAGCTGTCTGGTATGATGATGATGATGATGATGATGATGATGATGATGATGATGAGTTAATTAAGTTAATTAATGTGTTGATCTGTGAACAAAGTCTGCTGCATTTCTAGGAAAGATGAAAAAACTGCATTTTAATTTCTCCTCAACCATGACAGACTGCAGTGCATCTCTGTGATATGAGGTTTATAAAAGAGCAGTGAGGAGCAGTGAGGAGCAGTGAGGAGCAGTGAAGAGCAGTGAGGAGCAGTGAGGAGCAGTGAACAGCAGTGAGGAGCAGTGAGGAGCAGTGAGGAGCAGTGAGGAGCAGTGAACAGCAGTGAAGAGCAGTGAGGAGCAGTGAAGAGCAGTGAGGAGCAGTGAGGAGAAGTGAGGAGCAGTGAGGAGCAATGAAGAGCAGCGAGGAGAAGTGAGGAGAAGTGAAGAGCAGTGAACAGCAGTGAGGAGCAGTGAGGAGCAGTGAGGAGAAGTGAGGAGAAGTGAAGAGCAGTGAACAGCAGTGAGGAGCAGTGAGGAGCAGTGAAGAGAAGTGAGGAGCAGTGAAGAGAAGTGAAGCACAGTGAGGAGCAGTGAGGAGCAGTGAAGAGAAGTGAGGAGCAGTGAAGAGCAGTGAACAGCTGTGAGGAGCAGTGAGGAGCAGTGAACAGCAGTGAGGAGCAGTGAGGAGCAGTGAACAGCAGTGAGGAGCAGTGAGGAGCAGTGAAGAGAAGTGAAGCGCAGTGAGGAGCAGCGAAGAGCAGTGAAGAGCAGTCAGGAGCAGTGAGGAGAAGTGAGGAGCAGTGAGGAGCGAGCAGTGTGTGACTGATTCTACGGACTGTACCTTTAACCTGTCGTTGGTACTGTGTGACTGATTCTACGGACTGTACCTTTAACCTGTTGTTGGTACTGTGTGACTGATTCTACGGACTGTACCTTTAACCTGTTGTTGGTACTGTGTGACTGATTCTACGGACTGTACCTTTAACCTGTTGTTGGTACTGTGTGACTGATTCTACGGACTGTACCTTTAACCTGTTGTTGGTACTGTGTGACTGATTCTACGGACTGTACCTTTAACCTGTTGTTGGTACTGTGTGACTGATTCTACGGACTGTACCTTTAACCTGTTGTTGGTACTGTGTGAAGGTGTCGGGGCTCCCGTCCGCCGTGTCTCCGTCTGAATCGGCCTCCAGTGAGATGCAGTCTGAGATGGAGGGAAGCAGCTCATCCAAACACGGTCGAGACGACAGGCTGAGGTACTTCAACTTCCTGTTCTCACAGTTCAGCTGCAGGTCAAAGGTCACACGTGAGTCAAACTGCACAGAACCTCAATGTTCTTCTCCTTGAAGGTACAGCATCATGGTGCAGTCTAAAAGGGTTCTTCCTGAAGGACTGAGGTTCTGGAACACCCAGAGAGGGTTCTGGGAATATACAAAGGTTCTCGGTAGAACCACATAGGTACGTTCTTGCACCCTTAGAAAGGTGGAAAGATTCAGGGTAGAACCTAAAGAGAGGGTTCTGGGCAGAACCTTTACACCATGGAAGAGTTCTCTACTGTTCTTCTCCTTGAAGGTACAGCATCATGGTGCAGTCTTAGAAATAAGGGTTCCAAAGAGGTTCTTCTTGAAGAACTGAGGTTCTACCCAGAACCATTCACTTTTGAAGAATGCTTTTGGAAAAAAAGGGTTAGTACAGTGTTGTTTATAGGACTGAAGAGTCCGTTAGGAACCCTTTTCATTCAAAGGACCCCTGCAAGATCCTTGAGGAACTCTTTTATCAGGGGTTCTTTGGGACCATGATAAGGGTCCCCTGTAGAACCCAGTAAATGACTTCTAGATAAAACCCTTGGAACATAAAAAAGGTTCTCATCAGAACCCCCTTGGGTTTGATTATAACCAATAATATATTATTACTTGTGTTCTTTATGTGTTGTAAATAAAATTAAATAAAATTAATAAAGTTTTTTTTTCTGTTGTGTGTCGTCACATGACTCAACCTGACTCAGCGCTAAACTCTCTAACGCCAGCTGGACCCTGACAACGCTAATCTGACACTACTGATTACTGTGTGTGTGGTGTGTGTGGTGTGTGTGTGTGTGTGTGTGTGTGTGTGTGTGTGTGTGGTGTGTGTGGTTTGTGTGTGGTGTGTGTGGTGTGTGTGTGGTGTGTGTGTGGTGTGTGTGTGTATGTGACCTTTGTAGCCAGGGCCTCTGCGTTCTCCCGGCACGACTTCTCGATCTCCAGCTGAGTCTGCAGGACGCTCACCTCCTCAATCACCATCTGAGACACTGAGAGGAGGACACACACACACACACACACACACACGCAGGCACACACGCAGGCACACACACACACACACACACACACACACACACACACACAGTAATCATCATTTTCAGTTTCATTAACACCTGAGTTCATCCAGCTCCTCCCACCTCAGGCCCTGTGCTGAGGTGGGAGGAGCTACTTTGTAACCAGTGACCACTTCGTCAATAATTGTGTAAAAGCCACGTCACTAAAGGTTAAAACTATAAACCTGCATTAAAATGACAACTACCAACAAAAACCATCATCAGAACCATCTGATCAGACTGTGACCATGTGACAGTGTTAACAACAACAAATATCACCATGACGATGGAGGTCACCTGACTGTTGTTACAACAACAAAAACTCATAAAATTGGCCCCAATTTTCTCTCAAGATAATCATATTAGGGATCATAAGGAAGATGAATTGACCGCCTTCATCCCTCCTCCTCCTCCTCCTCCTCCTCCTCCTCCTCCTCCTCCTCCTCGACCCCTTCATCTAATAAACTACGTTCTATACAGAACATGTGTTCTTTGTTAGTGAACAACGGTCCATCTCCACAGTTCACTTCTATACAGTCCTCAGTGTTTGTGTTCTAACATGTAGAACATGTTTAGAAGAAACAAGAACTTTAAGATCTAAAGTACGGAGATGGAGACGACCGGAGACGCTGAGCGTCACAGTGACCACGTCCATGTTTTAATGTGGCGTCCCATGAGAACACGTGTTTAAAATGCACGTCATATTCGTCCTGTTCAGAAGGGACCAGGTGTGTGACAGCAGTGCTGTCCTCAGGTCGTCCGTCTCCATGGAGACACACAGGTCTCTTTACAGGCAGAGCTCATTTACATAAAACCAGGATGTTTTTCTCCTCTGTGATGTTTTCAGATGAGTTTCAGAGTAAAACACAAACAGAAGAAGAAGAAGAGAGAAGCTGTCGAACGTGTCACCAGAGCTCAGCTGGTCCTCCTCAGTTATTTTAAAATGACCCAGTTATGGAGACTTTGGTAAAAAAAAAAAAAATCTAGACTGAGAGAAGAAGAAACTCGACATGATGAAGTCAGAATAAACCTCGTCTCATCTCTCTCCTCTTTCAACTCAAACATTCATCTTCTAATTAGTCTGATTTCAGGCCAATAATTCTGATAATTAACATAACAAAGTAAAAATGTTTCAAATAAATACATATAAGTTTTGATTAGTATTATTGTTTTTATTTGTTTGTTTCGTCTGGATTCTCTTCTGACACGATTCTTTTTCTTTCATTATTGAGTTTTATATGTATGAAAAAAAAAACAGTGAAGCCCTGCTGTGATGTCAGAGTCAACAGGAAGCAGCTGAAACATCCTGATCCATTAACACACAGTCGATATACAAGACCCACATCTGACACACACACACACACACACACACACACACACACACACACACAGAGACACTCACACACACACACACACACACACACACAGAGACACTCACACACACACACACACACACACACACACACACACACACACACACACACACACACAGAGAGAGAGAGACACACACACACACACAGAGAGAGACACACACACACAGAGAGAGAGAGAGACACACACACACACACACACACAGACACACACACAGCAGCTGGTGTGTGTGTCTCTGTGTGTGTGTGTGTGTGTGTGTGTGTGTGTGTGTGTGTGCTGTGTGTGTGTGTGTGTGTGTGTGTGTGTGTGAGTGTGTGTGTGTGTGTGTGTGTGTGTGTGTGTGTGTGTGTGTGTGTGTGTGAGTGTCTCTGTGTGTGTGTGTGTGTGTGTGTGTGTGTGTGTGTGCAGGGATGCTTTCAGTCCAGTTTTTGTCAAACCTGCTTTTTATCATTTTTAGTCGTCTCACATTTTAAATGTCTTATAAAACTGCAGATATAAATATGATCTGGACAGACATTAAAACGAGTCTGCGTTGTCTTTTGGTCTCATACGGGACACAGACAGCGTCTCCTGGTGGACGTCCTGAGTTTGTTTGACTTGTCCGTCCACCCAAAGCTCCGCCCCATCATCAACCTGCTCGCTCTTCATCATATGTTACCTGACAGTTTTTTTTTCACGTGGACACATCAGCTCTGATGAGTGACTCTTCACCACATCATGATTTATTTGGATGTTGACCCGACTGTGACTTTGATTACTATTATTGATTAGAGTGTGACACAGATGAAGAGATCACATTAAACACAGTGACCTTTGACCTGTGTGATGACACGTGTGTGTCAGCGCGGTGCACTGAGCCTGTTGGTCTGTGTGAGTGCAGTGAGGATGATGTCAGAGGAAGGAGGATCTATTTTTACTCCTCTGTTTGGTGGTGTGATTCCCTCTCAGCCTCAGACTCATTTAAACCCTCGCCGTGCCGCATTCGCTCGCTCTAACTGCCGCTCCAACCCGCACGCCACGGCGCATCATCATCGTCTGCTCGGCTGCGGGTCAGACGGTGGAGACGGGTCACACTCTGCTATTTATAGCTGTGAGGAACATCAGCTGGTTCGTCACAGAGGAACTCTGCTCTTTATTTCAACACTTGTTTGACCTTTAACACGACAATAACAGCTTCTTTTTTTTCTGACAGTCACTGCGTTATTCATTTTAGAATCTGTACAAAATTAATACATCTGGAATCATGTTGAAGTATTGATCTGCTCTGTAGATAATTAATACATCTGGAATCATGTTGAAGTATTGATCTGCTCTGTAGGCTCAATGTGTCACCTGAAGATGAAAATGTCTTTCTGATGTCCAATATGAAGCAAATGAACAAAATGTTTGTCAAAGAAGCAAAAAAATGAACTAACAAACTATCCAGGCATCTGATTTGCTCCCAGCATCTCCGGTTTGTTCATTTAAATGTCTCATGTTGTGCTTATTGACGGCTGGGAAACAACCAATCAGAGCTTTGCAGGCTGAAATGAGAACGGGGACGCCATCTCTCGAACTATCTGGTTACATCCACGAAAAACAAGGACAGAAAAATGTTCCTGAGTGAAGGTGGAGCTGTGCTGAACAGAAACAGAAACAAAAACTCTTTAATCAATATATTTATATATATTTGATGAGTTCATCTGCAGTCTGCTGCAAATTATATCAACTATTTTGATAACTGATTGATTATTTTTAGTAATTTTTTTAAAGGAAAAATGTCCAAAGTCTCTGATTTCAGCGACTCAAATGTGAATATTTGACAGTAGTGAATAAATAAAGCTGGACTCTCTGAGTTTGTCTGGAGGTTCAGGATCACAGCTGAGAGCTGAGAGCGTCTCTCTGACAGCAGCGTCTCCTGTCAGACGATGATCTGGGTCAGAAACTCGTCTCAGCTCAGAGCTTCGTTAAAATCTGTAATGATCTGACTGAAAACAGAGCCATGATGATGATGATGATGATGATGATGATGATGATGATGATGATGATGATGCAGTTTAACTGCCGCAGGGGGTGGGGCCTCTTTAGTGACGAAGCTTGATATTAACACATGATCTAGAGGATTAGTTAACGGTAAGAACGTCCATCTGTGTGAGAATTAAGACAAGTTTCAGGTCCAAACAGCAGCAGAAGCTTCCTGCAGGTTCACACTTCACACTTCACACGGAAAATGATGATTCCTGCTGATATTTGTGACTTTAAAAGTCTGTTTTCTTTCCCAGAGAGGATTTCTGTTGCTGGTTTTACAGAAACACTGAGCTGAGCTGTGAACAATAGAAACTCTAATCCTGCTTCCACTTCACAGACTCTCTGTGGTATAAACATCATCTGCTGGATGCAAAAATGAAGAGTTTTATAAAATATTACAACCAAAACGAATAACTCTGCTGTCCTCATCTGACAGACTTCTGTTTTCTCTCTCTTCACTGGCCTACATTTTGAAATTTCTCACACATCTACACTGTAAAACCGAGGGCTCAAATTAATTATTTGTAGTAAAAAGTGAAAACTTTACTGGGCATCAGCCTCAACAGTTCATCACTGAACTGATAAGAAACTGAACAGATCCAAAGATAAAGACAATAATCATTAATAATTGATCATGGCTCGTCTTTACAGAAGCTAAAGATTTCACACATGCATCAGTTATTAACATGGGATCCAATAAATAAAATCAAGTGATGTCCTGGTATCAGCCTTGTTGAGCTGATAAAAAGCTTCATCACGTCTTCAGTCAGAGGCTCCTGGTCACATGTGAGCCGTCTCTCAGTGTGTCGTTACAGGATCTCCGACAGCACTTGAATGCAGCGTGAGTGCAGCCACAGGCTTTAATCAGAGTACAGTAGAGTGAATAACTGGGCTGCTAAAGCTAACGGCGCTAACAGGCTGCAGGTCTGCAGAGCTGAGTGCAGCACAGTTACCTTCCAGCTACATGTTCAGTTACAGCAGCATCACAACAGTTTGAAAAGATGCAGTCGCTTCACTCCAGGTAACAAACAGGACTATTTTATCTAT
>NC_139321.1:477500-492500 GCF_056507025.1 Lutjanus erythropterus | reverse complement strand
ATGTTGAGGAGAAATATTTTGTTCACAGAACGAGATTAAAGATGACTGACATGATGCTGTTTCACCTGTTTGCTTCATGAAGTAGCTGTAAACTTGGGACAGGTGTTCAGTTTGTTTGATATTTGATCTGATGAAGTTTCCTCACATGATTCAGATTTATTAAAGGTGACGTCTGACAGGTGAGTCCAGCTGCAGCGCTTCACCATCTTTCTCATATTTTTTTGGATTGTTGTTTCCTAAAATGTCTGATTTTGTACTGTGGGAGCAAGTGGAGATTACAGAAAAAGAAGTTGCAATGTTTTTCTTTTTTTTTTTTGTATAATTCATTAAAAATCCAGTGAGAAAACAACCTCAGTGTTCTGAGGAACTAAAAAGGTTCAGGATTAAAAAAATCTACCAAAGTCTGCTTTATTTGTAATTGAAGGTCACCTGAGGTTTATTTCACAAAGAAGCGAAATCTGATTGGAGCTCAAATTAAACAAACATAAAATAATAAAATCTTAAAATGCTGTGAACGTTGATAAATGTCAGTAATGATGACAAACAGGGCTGCGTGTTGGCAACATGATACGTATCATGATACAGGAGTTAGGATTCAATATATTGTAAACAGGATGATCTATTTTTCTATTGTTATAACAAACCACCCATATGAATAAACATGAGTTTAAAAGTCGACTTTCTTCTGCAACCAGAACAGTGAAGACAGAAAACACCACTGACACTAATCTGAACATCATCATACAGTAAGAAACTTTCTGCTGCAGTTTTCGTATCACAGGACGTCACAGGACGTTCTGTCATTATCAATGAATCTGTCTGTTGGTCCATAAACTGACAGAAAACGTTGATCAGAGTCCAAGATGACGTCCTCAGATGTCTTGTTTTGTTTCTGAAGCTGCTGTCCTGTTCATTTTCACAGCGACAGCCCGTCGCCTCTGATGACACACTGACTCTCTCTGCTCCTGCTGACCTGACGGCTGCCCTACAAAACACACAAAAGGCCGTAACGTCTCATTTTCACGTCCACAGGATGTGATGTAAAGTGTCCCTTGCTGGGTTATATTTAGGCTGAGCAGCTGTGGACGAGTCCGTCTGGACGTCAGAGGGACGAGACTCAGCAGCAGCTGCAGACGTCAGCGAGGTGGACAAGAGGAAAACTGTCACCGACGCTCGAGGACGAACCTGAGCTTTCAGTTTGACCCCTTCTGGATGGAAAAGACAGTAAACCACGCCCACATCTCAGGTGTTCCTCTCACCTACAACACCTGAAAATAATATCTATATTTCAGGTGTGAAGATTTTTGGAAACAACAGTCCAGTTTATTTTCTCACAGACAAACTCAGGGAGGCAACTGAAGAAAGAAAGATCCTGAAAGTCACTGCAGTGTGAATTTTTCTCAAAATTATGATTTACTGTTCAAAATATTGAGTTAGTAAAGAAAACATTTCATCAAAAATAATGACTTATTAATATAAGTCACTATTTTGAGACACTTATTCAATATTTTAAATACTAAATAACTGTTTTGAGATAGTGAGTCATTATTTTGGGAAATATTCACATTATAACAACTTACAGGAAGTAATAATTAATTATAGTGAGATACTAAATCATTATTTTAAGATACTACATTATTATTATTTGGAAAGACTGAAAACTTATTTAGAGATGCTAAATCAATACTTTGAGATAAGTCAGTATTTATCAGATATTTCTTTTGAGTTAAATTGTAAAAACATATTGATATAAATATTATCCTGTCCATTGAAATTAATGTGCTGCCTTCATGACAGCTTCCTCCAGATGGATTATTATTTATCTTGATTTGGTTTGAAGAACGCTCCACCTAAAGTACTAAAGTATCAAAAGTAAAAGTACTTGAATTATACTTAGATTGTTGTGTGTTACTCATTTATGTGTAGATATATAGTTATTGATGCATGAATGTGTTGATCAGTTTGATGTTGCAGCAGGTCAACATGGAGCTGACTGGACGTTTAATGATTGTTAATCTATAAAGTGACAGAAAGTGAAAGTTTCTTATCACTGATTTCATTTCCATCACAGCTGAACACTGATGAGTTTAACTTTAGTTCTGAGTCTTAAATGAAAAGAGTCAGTTTGTGTTCACCAGCTGTGGTTGTGTTTCTGGTGTGTGTCTGCTCATTAACAGTCAGCTGACCGATTTACTGGGTTAGAAAACACCCGGTTCTTTGATAGAAACATAAGAGCGAAAGAAGAGAACCTGCAGTAGACCTCAGAACCTGCAGAACCTGCAGAACCTGCAGGAGGTTCAGTCTTGACCTCAGAAACAGCAGCCAGAGCCAAAACCACGGAGCAGAATCAGAGAAGTGAAAATGTTCAAAATGTGTTAAACACAAAAGTCAAACAAAAAGGATCCTTACACAGAAAAATCCAAAAGGTAGAAAATCTAAAGTGGAGCCACAAATATAAAGTCCAGAGAAATCCAACAAGAGGGGACAGACAGGAGGCTGTGAGGCGTTCAGGGACAGGTGAAAAAAAAAAAATCAGATGTCAGGAAGTTAAGACAACAAAGACACACAAGGGAAGAGCTCACCAAAATAAAACAGGAAGTGATGACGCGTTTCTTCCAGAGTTATCGACCACACTTCCTCCTGACCCGCCTCACTTTGCTTGGTTGTCATGGAGATTGTTTAGTTATTACTATGTGACTTCTTTGTGATGGAATTACCGTCCAATCACAGCTGAGCGCCTCCATGACATCTGGCTGAAAGCGTCAAACACAACCAAGGTTGGACCTTCAGTCACCAGCTGTGTGGAGGGGGCGGGGCCTATTGACATATTTGTGAATCCTTGAATACTAAATGAAGGAAGCTGCAGAGCTTCATGAAAGACAGTCAACAAGATATTTGGAGTTATACTGTAAACAAAAATCATATCATACATCATTTATGACTCGCAGAGCATTTTATATTGTTTCAAACCTGACTGGACGGAGACCTTAAGTTGTGTTAAATTGTCGTTTTTATGTTGTTTTTACACAACTTCACATTTGGGCCACCAAAAATGTACCTTGGCCACCAAATTCTGGGGCCAGTGCTTAAATACATTAGCAGTGACCTCCTCCCAGCGGTCAGTTGTACAAAATGTCTTTGCAGCAGTTTTTAAATAGAGACGTAAAAGATTTCTCAGAAGGTTGAAGTTAAATCATTAAAAGTGAAGTTAAATCATTAAAAGTGAAGTTAAATCATTAAAAGTAAAGACCAAAACATAAACCAAAATATTTAAATATTAAAATAAACCATGTATTTGTTGTAATTGGTTGTCAGGGTTTGAATCAACATCAGAGTCCTGTATCATATGTTCATATAATATTTTTAAATGCATTAAAGCATAAAATGTGTTTTTATTTTACTTATTTTTAATCCAGTGAGGATTTTCTTTTCCTCTGCAGTCTGATCTCAGGTTAACAAAGGAATGACATCATCTCATTATTGATCAGAGCTGCAGTTATTGCCTGTTTTTTCTTTATTGGACAGAGACGTTCAGCTGCAGCGCCGCTCGTCTCTGCACACGCTTCATTTCAAAAGGTAATTGGAACTCGTCCAGTGACGTCCTGAGCGGACGGTAAACTAAGAAAGAAAAAAAAGTCCCTTTGGGTTCAAACAACAGTCAGTCAAGACAAACAGTCAGAAACATACTGGATATCTGTTTATCTTAAACAATCTGTGTAAAGACAGAAAATAAAGATAATGTTCTTTATGATGCTTCAACTCCTGAAGGTTCCTTAAATTTATATGAATAATATCAAAGTCATGGATGGTTTGTCGTAACTCCTCCATCACGTCTCTGTAGTGATGTTAAACATGACAAGACAACCACAAAAGGCACAGAACGTTTTGCTTATGTCATCTAATCCAATTAATCAATTCATTGATCCTGTCACTATCTTGTTAATAGGTGGAACGTATTTTTCAACTTGTGATCAATCTGGAAATAATCATTACATTAAAAAAATTGTTGTTTGGTTCATAAAATGTCTGAAAATTGATCCTAATAGTTCCAAACATGATGATCTGATTACAACTCAAAGTAACAGCAGATGTTTATGATGACATTTAAAGACGACGACCTGATGGGGACATAGATATTACAGGTTTAACCAACAGATAACAAAAGGACACAGAGGACGCTCAGCATCCAGCTCTCTGTCTCCTCCAGCAGCAGGAAGCACTTGGCCCACTTTCTCCCAGCACTACCTGCAGTCTCACACACTGTCAGCTCACATTTCCCTGAGGAGCAGCGAGGGCAGCGGGTTCACCGGCACGCCGCAAGGCCCCGCCGCTGCTGCCGCCGCCGCTGCTGCCGGCGTGAACGGTTCGAGTCCCTGTGCTGCTCAGTGAGCACAGGGAGGAAGGACTGCACTTTGTCTCTTAAATTAAAACATATAAATATCCTCTCAGTTCTATGATCTGACTGCACAGACACACGTCTGCTGCAGAAACACAAACTGTAAAATCACACATCACAAATGACACATCTGCATAAAGTGATCAAACTTCAGTCCAGCAATCAATTTATCACACAATCACAAATATTATTATCTGTGAAATAATGACACTGCCATTGTAGGATGTGTGTCAGAAGGGAATGAACTGGAGTACAGGAGTGTCATCACTGACTTTGTGGGGTCAACCGCCTCCACATCAACACCAGCAAGACAGAGGAGTTAGTGGTGGATTTTTGCAGGAACGCGCCCCAGACTACCCCAGTGACCATCCAGGGTTTGGACATTGAGACTGTGGGAGAGTACAAAGACCTGGGTGTTCACCTCAACAATAAACTGGACTGGTCCACTAACACCAACGTCCTGTACAAGAAAGGCCAGAGTCGTCTTCACCTGCTGAGGAGACTGAGGTCCTCTGGTGTGTGCAGGACACTGCTGAGAACTTTCTATGACACTGTGGTGGCATCTGCCATCCTGTCTGCAGTGGTCTGCTGGGACTGTGGAAGCACAGAGAGGGACAGGAAAAGACTGAACAAGCTGGTCAGGAGGGCCAGCTCTGTCCTGGACTGTCCCCTGGAGACCATCGAGGAGGTGGGTGAGAGGAGGATGTTAACAAAACTGACATCTATGATGGGCAACACCTCTCACCTCCTGCATGAGACTGTCAGAGCTCCGAGCAGCTCGTTCAGCAGCAGACTGCTGCAGTGAGAGGAAGATTTACTGCAGGTCCTTCATCCCATCAGCTGTCAGACTCTTCAACACCAGCGTGTCTTCATGTTCACTGTTAGGTCTGCTGCAATATTGTATGTTCACTTTGTTAAATCTCTTGCTGCTAACATTAATATTTAGTGCAATCTATCATAACCTTTGTGCAATCTGCCTCTTCAAGTCAACAAAGTTTACAGTGGAAGGTGTATATATTGTAAAGAGTCTTGTGTGTACAGTCCTGTACTTAATACTTTACATTTTATATTTCTTAGATTTTATGTTTTTAAACTGATATGTACATACATATCTTTCTTCTTTTTATCTTAATATTTATAAGTACTTATTGTCACTTTCTATCTGTACTGCTGAGCTGCTGTGGGATCAATAAAGTTCATCTCATCTTAAAAAGGGGACAATTCTGCTTTCATGTATTGTGATTGTTTTTAACTGTTGGGTATAAAGACAGAAAGACACTGACTGGCTAACTTTGTAAACTGTGTCAGAAAACCGTAGTGGCAGCACCATGGTGTGTGAGGCTGTGGGTAACTACGGTAACTGGGTTCTGATTACCAACAGGGGTCCCTGAGTGGGCTGTAGGAGGTCCCCAACAAAAGGAGGAACAGAACAGGAACGTCACGATACCGTCGATCCAGATACTGGTGAATCTGACCTTTGCTTTATGACGTTTGTGCAGGGCACCGCTGTCATTGGTGGAACTCACAGGAAGCTATGATGATTGGCCAAATTTGTGAAAAAGTTGAGTCTGTGAAGATTCTCGGTCATCCGGGCCATGATATTCATAGAAAAGGTTGCTGTATGCAACTGGATCAGGTACCAGGTCCAGTTTCCTACAGCAACCTTTTCTACGAAAAAAAAACTGTGGTGATCTGACAAATCTGCAGGGTCGTGCAAAATTCACAGGGATTGGTTGAATTTGCACAAACTGTTGCAATCGCAACATTTCAACTTCCTGGATGCATGACCTTGCAATTTTGTTCAGTCACTGCAACTTTTTCACAAATTTGACCAATCATCATCGACACGAACGTCACACATCAGTCATGTGATGTGATCATATCATGAATGTAGTCTGTCTCACTGGATGCACACTGCGGGTTTAAGTCCTGCTACTGGCTGCGGTACTGCAGCGTCTCATATCTACGTTTTCAAAGTCCCCAGGAAACAAGAACAACCTCCAAGCTGCAACCTACATGCTAAAAACGGCGAATTAGCGCCTGAGATGATAATGATATGAACGTAAACATGCTAACAGCTGTTAGCTTTTCTTCTGCAGTGATGTAGTCATTTTAATACCAGAACTCAACTCCTGACGTGCAAATATTCCACCAAAAACCAAAGTTCCCCCTCGGCACTATTTTGCAGCAGCACCGTCGCTGCATCCTGAGTTTAGCTCCGCCCAAGAAGTCTGTGATTGGTTTAAAGAAATCCAAACAAAGCAGGGTGCTTGTGCCCCTATAGCAGAGTGTGTGCGTGGAGCCAACTCTGCATGATCTTGCAATTTTGTCAAATCACCACTACTGTTTTGCAAATTTGACCATCTCCCTCTGCTGATGATGCTCTTTGACATATGTGCAGGGGACTGCTGTCATTGGTGGAACTCACAGGAAGCTACGATGGTTGGTCAAATTTGCAAAAAAGCTGTGGTGACAAAATTGCACAGTCAAGCAGAATTGACAGGGACTGACTGAATTTGCATTAACTGATGTGATTGTAACATCGCCTGTTCCTGGTGGGACTGATGTGTGACGTTCGTGTCGATGATGATTGGTCAAATTTGTGAAAAAGTTGCAGTGACTGAACAAAATTGCAAGTTTATCCATCCAGGAAGTTGTGATGTTGCGATTGCAACAAATAATGCAAATTCAAAGAATCCCTCTTAACTCTGCATGACCTTGCAATTTTGTCAAACCACCACAACTTTTATGCAGATTTGACCAATCATTGTAGCTCCCTGTGAGTTCCACCAATGACAGCAGTCTGCTGCACAAATGCCATAAAGCAAGGCATCATCATCATCGTCGTCATCATCATCATCAGAGGGGGTTGTGGGTTGAATTCTCGTTGTACTGACTTCGTATTTTGGGGCGTTTAGGGTCAAATCTTTAATCAGGCAGCAGGTCAGAGGCAGCTGAGAGACTGAGGAAGGTTTTTGGTTTGTAAAGAAAATGAAATGAACACGTTTGAACCAGTTCTGCTGAATATGAGATCAGACCTGAGACCAGCCTTTTTCTGTTGGATCAGAAGAATCAGACCCCCCCCCCCCAACAAAAAAAAGAAAAAAAATCATTTATAAAACATAAAACTTTCACATGAAACCGTCCAAATCTACCTGCAGAATAAATGTAAAGGGTCTTTTCTTCTCCCCGTTGGCGAGAGGAGCGACAGATTTAGGGAGGGGTCCGGCTCTTTCATGTCTACAATAACCTCCAGGAGAAGCCGGCCGGCGAAACAAACCGGCTGAAATGAGCCTGAAAAATGTCCCATCTGAGCCGGAGACACGTGAACACATCTTCGCACAGGCGTTCAGAGCAGTTAACGTGCAGAATAAATGAGAATAGAGTCAAACAGTTGAGCAGTTTGATGCTTTTTTATCGCCTTACCTCTGTTTGCATGTGCGCGTCCCTCTCCTCCTCGCATCCCTCCATCTGCGCGGATGATGAGCAGGGAAGCATTTCAGGAAAAAAGAGTGAAAACTGATCCGTCTTCTTCTCTGCACACTCGGTTACTGACGGTGAAATAAAGAGGTGCGTTCAGCAGCACGGCTCCATTCTTCTCTTTTCTCCAGAGCACATGGGTTGATGATGATGATGATGATGATGATGATGGTGCTGGAGAGGAGCTCTGTGTGCTGCTGCTGCTGCTGCCGGCGGACAGGACCCTCCTCCTCCTTTCACTGACAGCATCATCTGGCTCCGCTGAACCCCTCCTCCCTCCTCTTCCTCCTCCCTCCTCTTCCTCCTCCCTCCTCTTCCTCCTCATGTCTCCGTGCTGCGGGCAGTCGGACTGAACCATCTCTGCAGTCAGATGACACGTTATCAGCTCATTCACATTCATTTTTTATTTGATTTTTCTTTATAAAAGTCTCCGGCTGAGCCTTCATACTATAATGATCACACTGGGGTCCTTTTTGACCCTTTAAGCGTCCACGAGGGGAGTCAAGGTGCGTTCAGGTACTGATGGAAGAATCCGACATGCGGAAATTCAGTCCGCGTTGCGTTCAAGTTTTATTGTGTGAAGTAAAAACCTCCTGAACTCCGGACAGGAGCCAGCAGTGTTGTGATGTTGTGTAATAATAATTCAGCGGTGCAAAACTTTACATTTCAACCAATAAATTATTTTATCTTGTTTTATTCATAATATTCTTGTATGTTCACACACTTATTATAGACTCATTTTTTACTATACATATTTTTACACGTCTGATTTTTCTACATGTATAATGCACATGGTTGGGACTTCTTCCTGTTTTCTCTCTTTCTTATTTAAAGATTGTATTTACTGTTATTTTATTGCTAACCAGCTTCGGTCCAAACTGACGTCACAGTCTGTGGAACAGAAATCTCTATGGACCAAACTGTGAAACATTTTTTATCACTTTCACACAAAATGTATTAGTTTGACACATTTTCCAAAATCCATGAGCCCCTCCCTTTTTTTACATTCAGACGCCACGAGAGAGAAAGAGAGAGAGGGAGAGAGAGAGAGAGAGAGAGAGATAGGAAGAGAGAGAGAGAGGGAGAGAGAGAGAGAGAGAGAGAGAGAGAGAGGAAGAGAGAGGAAGAGAGAGAGAGAGATAGGAAGAGATAGAGAGAGGAAGAGAGAGGGAGAGATAGGAAGAGAGAGAGAGAGAGAGGAAGAGAGAGAGAGAGAGAGAGAGAGAGAGAGAGAGAGGAAGAGAGAGAGAGATAGGAAGAGATAGAGAGAGGGAGAGATAGGAAGAGAGAGAGAGAGAGAGAGAGGAAGAGAGAGGAAGAGAGAGAGAGAGATGGTAAATAGCTGCACTAGTGACATCTACAGGCTCTAACATGTAGGTGCAGATGATTTTCACCCACTTCCTTCATGAGTCTATTGTTTTTAATCTGAATAAATGAGCAGAATATGTTTTTCTTTAACTGAAGGCCTCCTTGCATGTCGGACCACTGGAGTGAATTTATCAGAACATTTTTATCCAGCATTTAAAACGTGATCCAAGATCATAATAATAATGATAATCTAGTAACATTTATACATATAACTGTAGAAGATTAATGAAAGGAAATGATGTGCAGGAAGCTGTTCTCATCACATTCAATAGAAATAAAATAGAGTGAAAAGAAGATGAAGGTCATTTTCGCATAGCTGTATTAGTAAAGTTTGATTTAGTTTCTGACCATATGTTATATATGGAATTTACCAAAAATATACAAAGTGGAATAAAAAGGTGAATATCAGGTTTCTGTCCACCGTGACATTTCAGTGACATTTAAGTTTAAAACAGACCAGTGGACGGAGCTGTAGTCAGTTTCATAAATACTGATGTCAAATAAAACGTGCAATATGGTACGACACGATACGATACAATACAATACGATACAATACAGTACAGTACGGTATGATACGGTACCCAGACAGCACGCATACGTCTTCCTGACATCAGCACGATGAATTAAGTTGCATCGCTGAGACGTCACATGGAGAGTGTTTGCGCATTGGCAAGATGTCGCCGAGACGTCGGCATCTGGTCAAAATCTGACCTTACAGAGCCACCGTAGTTGATAAGAGACCTGTAGCTAATAGTATTAGCCTCTATGCTCTTTAGCTATTAAACGTGTTAAAAAGCACCACAACAACACCTCCAGATAACCCGTGTTTAATACAGTGTCACAGGAAACACTGTATGAAGCACCAGCAGAAAGCATGACTTGAAAATTTGAACCACAAAAAGTTCTCGTGTATTATTTACCGGGCGGTCTGACAGCCTCTGCTTCACCGCGGATAGCTGCTGAACTCCGGCCAGCTCTACAGGAGGAGGGAGGGGGGGGGGCTGGAGGGACATGACAGAAACAACTGGAGTCTGTTGTGTTTTCCAGAGACGCTGCACTAAACTCAGACACACCTACATGAAGTGGATATTAACTTCACTTACAGTCCAAACACACCAACAACCGTCCAGAACCAGAACTGAACTATGAGGAAATGTTCCAGAGTCATGTTTACTAATGGAGCAGAGCAGAGCTTCGTTAGCTAAACCGCTAAAGTTAGCTCCTCTGTAAAAACACCACAGCTCACCAGCTACTAGCTAACAGCTAACGCTAACTAACGTTACCTGATCCTTTCCCAAATTCAACACTGATTGGTTGTCGAGATGGAGACTGTTCACGTGCTGGAAAGATTTATGGCTAACTAGCAAATGCTAAATTAAGTCAGTTGATACATTTGCTGGTCGGGTCTGTGACTTATAAGCAACTAACGTTTGCTAAGCTAGCTAGCTAGCCTGTTAGGAGTCGGCATCTGGGCTCTTCACCTGTGCTAACATACCTGGTCAGGGCTTAACAACTTATGTTGCTAAATCCCGATTTATCTTGCTAACCCTGAATGTCATATTTATAAAACAGCTATTTTTAAAAAAATATATATTTACTTTAAGTGAGTTTACCTGAAGACCAGTCCTGACTGACATGAAGGAGCCTCTCGTCTCCAAAGCCTGCTCTCAGTTCCGTTGACAGTGGCACCAACTGGATAACGTGCAATGTACCGATCCACAGCCGACCTATTGCCGACTTTGAAATGGCGCATATAATCCCGCCCTCTGGCAAACCATGTCCCTGCTGTGGGCCGATGCTTCTCAGATGCATTTACAGACGTCAGGAGGAGAATGCCGACGCACGATCTGAGGCCGACGTCGGCGAGACGTATGCTGCTATCTGTGTATGGTACGATACGGTACGATATGGTACGATACGGTACATACAATACAGTACAGTACGGTATGATATGATACGGTATGATACAGTACAATACGTTAGGGTACAGTACGGTACGGTATGATATGGTACAGTACGATACAGTAAGATACGTTATAATACAGTATGATATGGTACGGTAAGGTACGATACGGTATGATACTGTACATTATCCTACTGTACAGTATCATATGATATGGTATGGTATGGTATGGTATGATATGATATGATATGGTATGGTATGATATGGTATGATATGGTATGGTATGGTATGGTATGATATGATATGATATGGTATGGGATGGTATGATATGGTATGATATGGTATGATATGATATGATATGGTATGATATGATATGGTATGATATGATATGATATGGAATGGTATGGTATGATATGGTATGATATGATATGGTATGATATGGTATGATATGGTATGATATGATATGGTATGGTATGATATGGTATGGTATGTTATAGTATGATATGGAATGGTATGGTATGATATGGTATGGTATGATATGATATGGTATGATATGTTATGATATGGTATGGTATGGTATGATATGGTATGATATGGTATGGTATGGTATGATATGGTATGGTATGTTATAGTATGATATGGAATGGTATGGTATGATATGGTATGGTATGTTATAGTATGATATGGAATGGTATGGTATGATATGGTATGATATGATATGGTATGATATGATATGGTATGATATGATATGGTATGGTATGATATGATATGGTATGATATGGAATGGTATGGTATGATATGGTATGATATGATATGATATGATATGGTATGGTATGGTATGATATAGTATGGTATGGGATGGTATGATATGGTATGATATGGTATGGTGCAATATGATGTGGTAAGATAAGACATTCTGTCATTGTCTTCACCTCTCAGTCATCTGTGTCTGATTTTCTGATCTAAAATTGTAAAATCTGGCAGTTTTCTCAACCTGTTTAATTCTGTTACGTAGCTGATATTGATACGTCTTTTTCCTTTTTCTTACGTCGTTTTTCTCTTGTTATGACTTTTACATTATTTATAGTGAATCGTCTTTTCTATGTCTTATTGTTTTGTCCATTTAGGTTGAAATCAGTCTTGATGTTGGAAGGCGGCGCACAGTGATGCAAATAACAATAATCAATAATTCACCTCAGAATCATTAAAACTAAAGAGCCTGTTTATAAAATGTGAGGAGGAGAAAGTTCAGATATTTGTGTTCAGATGTCAGAAAAATAAAAACTCAAGTAAAGTACAAATACCTGAAAACTCTACTCAAGTACAGTAACTGTACTCAGTTACTTCCCAGGTTTGAATAAAGAGACAGTAAACTGGTTAAAGTAACAACAGAATATAAACTGATGTGACCTTCAGTGGAGGCTGATGTATCTGTGTTGTCTGTAAATGAACAGCACAGTCAACACAAACATATAATCTGATGATTTATTGATCAGTTCTGGAGTCGGTTTATTGATCGACCGTGAATCAGATCTGAGGACAGTTTAGTGTTTGTCCACTAGAGGTCAGTACAAGACAACACAGACACTGTGTCCACTTTAATCATCAGTGTTTCTCATGATGTTAGTCTGATTTTAATCTGTTTATATGATCATGTGTTTGTATTTATATTTGTTATTGTTGTCATAGTAATGTAATAATAATAATAATAATAATAATAATAATATGTGTATTTCTAGATGATGGCTCTTCTCAGCAGCAGACAGAACAAAAGACTTCACAGTAAAAAAAACACAGAGAAGCAGAAAAGAGCCTGTTCACACCTGTCATTAACATGCATGACATCTGATCCAATCAGAAGTGTTCATCAGTTCACCCCACAGTGACCACTGTGATCACATCATCACGTCTCGCTCTGTGTGCTAATATACAACTACTGTATGAAAAACTCAACTTTATTATTATTATTATTATTACAACTTATGACTTATTTCCTGATTTGGTTGAAAATGAATCATATTTCATGATTTTCTGTCTGATGTCCTCCGGCTGCTCTGCCTCACTTCTCTCTGGTTTATAGTTTCTTGCTGGAAAGATATCTTTACTTGTTACCACAGTAACTGCTAACTAGCCAGGTTAGCTCAGTTAGCTGTGCAGCTAACAGTCCTGATAGTTGAGGCAGAGCAGCCGGAGGACATCAGACATGTTGTCTTTTGTTTTGTCGTCTGCTCATTGATCCACAGATTTGATGCTGCTGGTTTGTGAATGAGTTTCTTCTGCAGACAACGTGAGTTCAGGTCACATGGGGCCCAGACCGCCTCAGACTGGAGTCTGAGCGACTGGATCTCAGTGGGTGTGTTCACACCTGGACTGAGGACTGTCCACTGGTGACGCATGTTAATACCAGGTGTGAACGGGACCATCAGAACAGACATTAAAGCAGACATCCAGCTCAAAGTAACATCCATCAGCTGTGGACACCGTGAGCTGCTGCTGCTTCAAGACTCAAAGTCTGAACTAAACAAACATCTGGAGCACAGAGGGGAGAAGAAAGAGCCAATCACATTCAGGGTGGATAGTAGCAGTAGTGGTATGAGTATCAGTATCATCAGTATTTGTAGTTTTGTTATTTCCCTGCACTGTTCCTCTCTTCTTGTTCTCACGGACCCCTTTGGAAAGTCTTTTATTGTGAAACAACATCTGGCTCGTCTTTTATTGTGAAACAGGAGGCCCTGCTGCTCAGTGACCGACAGTAACCCCTCCGTTCAACTGCTGCGTCAATTCCGATCATTGACACCGGAAGTACGGCCAGACACACCTAACAAAATAAAAGGCCTAGCAGTTAAACAATAAATCTTTTCATGAACACAAACGGAAACTTTCTCGTGTTTGTATATCTTATTATAATTCCACATCTCAGAACTGCTGAGTCACATTAAACCTAGAAATATTTTGTTCAACAGCTGCAGTATTATAAAAAAACAGTAACAGCCAATAAGGTGATAATGATATTGAAACACTGTGTCGTCAGCTTTTACCATCACTGGCTGAACTACAGTCACATTAGATGATAACAACAGACATGTGACATCAGCAGCGGCACTGATTGGTCAGGCAGATCTGTAGGTTTGAGTCAGATGTGAAATATAAATAGCTCTGAATCTAAAATAAATAATTCAATTTCAAAATGAATCAATAATCAGTTCACAAGAATAGGAAACAGGCTGATCAGCAGAAATAAGAATTAACAAATCAATAAATAAGATAAACAGTCAAATCAATCAGTGAAATTAGTTTTATCTTTGAGTTTTCTCAGAGATTTAAATTATTTCAAACATTGGACAAACATTTAAATAACTGTGCTATAATCACAGTGTTGTTAAACAAGCCTACTCCAATCAATACGATCAATCAGACTAATAACCTATTGATTGATTGTACTGATATGAATCCTACAATCACTCTGTACATAATTATTTCAGCATAACATCTTGTAACTTTGTTGACCAAAATAAGACTCAGAATGAGAATTTTTTATTGATCCCTGAGGGGAAATTGATCACAGATGCTCCTGTTTCAGATCAGAAAATATACAAACACAGAGATTTTATATTTTATAAGCAAATAAAAATATATAACAACAAACGACACATGTTATATGACAATAATATAACAAAATAAGAAGTCTGTAAAAATAAAAACTGTGCCGTATTTTACAACATGACTGTAATATTTAAATATAAAAACATCAGTTTAGAAAATAAAAAATAGAGGAAGAAATATAAAAACTGCAGGAGTCTGCAGCACCTCCTCTTTGAGTCTTTGAGTTGTGATTACAACAAGATATTTGATA
>NC_139321.1:470000-472500 GCF_056507025.1 Lutjanus erythropterus | reverse complement strand
AAGGAAACAGACGTTTAACGAATCGATGAAATGATGACTCGTTCTTAAAGATTCATAAAGTTCAGATTTGATTTAATCTTTATGAGCTGAACTCTGAACAGGACTTCCTGTTTTTATTGATAAGAGATTAATAATCTGATCTGTATTGATCTCCTCTGAGAATGTCTCATTTGAAATGAAATAAACTCAGAAACGATGATGAATTGAAAAGAAGAACTGATAAACTGATTTTTGTTTGTTTATAACAAATATAAAGAATTCAATTCACTGATGAGCGTCAGATTACAAACTAACAGATTCTTAAATAATAATATAATCTTATTATAGACGACTTATTGAACTTTATTGACAACACGTTTTCTTTCACATCAGCTTTTTCATTTGACACCCAAACATGTTTGATATGAAGGAGGTCTGTGGTGGTCTGTGTTGGTCTGTGTTGTCTGTGTTGGTCTGTGTTGTCTGTGTTGGTCTGTGTTGGTCTGTGTCGGTCTGTGTTGGTCCGTGTTGTCTGTGTTGGTCTGTGTTGTCTGTGTTGGTCTGTGTCGGTCTGTGTCGGTCTGTGTTGTCTGTGTTGGTCTGTGTCGGTCTTTGGTGGTCTGTGTCAGTCTGTGTTGGTCTTTGGTGGTCTGTGTTGGTCTGTGTTGGTCTCTCGTGGTCTGTGTTGGTCTGTGTCGGTCTGTGTTGTCTGTGTTGGTGTGTGGTGGTCTGTGTTGGTCTGTATTGTCTGTGTCGGTCTGTGTTGTCTGTGGTGGTCTGTGTTGTCTGTGGTGGTCTGTGTTGGTCTCTGGTGGTCTGTGTTGGTCTCTGGTGGTCTGTGTTGGTCTCTGGTGGTCTGTGTTGTCTGTGTTGGTCTCTGGTGGTCTCTGGTGGTCTGTGTTGGTCTCTGGTGGTCTGTGTTGGTCTCTCGTGGTCTGTGTTGTCTGTGGTGGTCTGTGTGGGTCTGTGTTGTCTGTGTTGGTCTCTGGTGGTCTGTGTTGGTCTGTGTTGTCTGTGTTGGTCTCTGGTGGTCTGTGTTGGTCTGTGTTGGTCTCTGGTGGTCTGTGTTGTCTGTGTTGTTTCAGTATGAAGGAGGTCAAAGGTTATGACATCATGATAACAGCTGAGGCATCAGATTAGTCAGTTTTACTGTAAACTGATGCTTCTGTGTGTGTCTGTGTGTGTGTCTGTGTGTGTGTCTGTGTGTGTCTGTGTGTGTCTGTGTGCGTGTGTCTGTGTGTGTGTGTGTGTGTGTGTCTGTGTGCGTGTGTGTATAGAGTCTGCAGCTGATCGATTGATGACTCCTCATTAATTATGAATGACTTCTAATAATAAAGACACGAAGCTGCTTCCTGTTTCACAAAAACACACTTTGAGTCGAGTGTGTGTGTCGTTTTATTGATGGTGTGTCTTGTTGTCCTTCAGCTGCAGCTCCTGTGTGTGTGTGTGTGTGTGTGTGTGTGTGTGTGTGTGTGTGTGTGTGTGTGTGTGTGTGTGTGTGTGTGTGTGTTGGTGTGTGTATTGATTATTGACAAGGTGTGTGTGTGTGTGTGTGTTGATGTGTGTATTGATTATTGACAAGGTGTGTGTGTGTATTGATGTGTGTATCAATTATTGACGAGGTGTGTGTGTGTGTGTCTTTCAGCTGCAGCTCCTGGTGGAGATCATCTGGCCTCTGTTGATCTTCTTCATCCTCATCGCCGTGCGGCTCAACTACCCTCCATACGAACAGCATGAGTGTGAGTTCAACAAACTTTATTGATTACCAGCACAGCAGTGATCAGACTATTGATCAGTCTATCAGTTCTGCTTCTGATTGATTGATTGTTTGGTTTGTGAAACATTAGAAAACAGTTTGATAAACTGCAGGAGACGACTGAACAGATTCAGACTGTGGACGGACACACGGACAGACGTCTCTACTGAGACACCTAGAAACATCCTGTGATTGGCTGAAAGACTCGTCAGCTTTCTGAACACCTGCTGCAACTAAAGATTATTTTCATTATCAATCAATCTGCTGATTATTGAACATTAATCATCAAAATCTTTTCTTTTGATGGAGCGTTGGTTGCAGCTGTCTTTATCAGTCAGCAGCACGACACAGGAAGACATTAAGACGATGTTTGGACATGAATATTTAATGAGCTTCTTGTGAATCTCTGCAGCAGCTCTGATTCACTCAGTGCTCACTTTATTAGGAACATCTCAACAGTGTGATGCCGCTCACACACACTTTTGCAGGAGTGTCAAACTATCATTTTAAATGAAACATCGTGCAGCAGAAACGTCCTGGCCTGCACGTCAGAGTTTTACAAAGAAAACATCTTTGTTTGATACAGATTCCTGCTAAAATCACAGCATGATACGTGTTCAATGAAAATTACATTTCCTTCTAATATCACAAATCATATCATATTTGCCTTATCAGTTAAAATAATTCTAATTCTATATTTTTTCTAAATCATTCAGCCCCAGGACTGAGACAGACAGACAAAGACATGTTTAAAGAAACAATGGG
>NC_139321.1:427500-465000 GCF_056507025.1 Lutjanus erythropterus | reverse complement strand
AGCTTCAGTACATATATATTTTTATATATACACACTTTTTATTATTATTATCAACATTAAGATGAAAATTAGTATGCCGTTATTATTATTCTTAAACATTAAGATTTTTTAAATTTGACTTTTATTTATTTTATTTCATTTTATTTTTATTTTTTTGCCATTTTAATTGTGGTATTTTGTTGATTGGTTGATTAAAAGTTTAGTCTGTCAAACATCATAAATCATTGAAATCAGGTTGCTGTGACGACGGAGCAGCTGGAGGTTTTTCTTCATCAATGACTTTAATGATCAATAGGTGATTAACAGTTTAATGGACTGATTGTTTCGTCTTGACTTCGTGCAGGAGTTCAGAGGTCGTTCGTCTGTAGATGTTTTTGGATGATTTTGTGCGACGCCTCCTGACCTCAGCTGTGTTTGTGCAGCGTTCCTGATCAGCTCAGTCTGTGTCTGTTATCTTATCATAGTTTTGATTAGAAAGAGGCCCGTTGGCATCTTTAAGTCTTAAAGGTTCTCTGATAGCAGCTTCGTCTTCGCTGGGGGTGGAGGGGGTAAAGGTCGCGGCGTGGCCTGGCTCCGCCCTCTGCAGGATGATGCTCTGCTGCTGCTGCTGCTGCTGCTGCAGGTGATAATAAACCAGCGGCAGGTTATCTACCAGCCGACTGTCCTGCAGGTTGAACATATGGACAGTTTGTTCCAGCGCTGCAGGAAGATAAAGATGAAACGTCTTCAGCGTCTCTCAGATTAAATCTGGAGACTACACGTGCGTCTTTACAAACACGTGTTGTTTAGTTCAAATCTCACACGAGGGTTTCACCGTCTCCACAAAATTCAGACAGACGACAAAACACCAAAAAAAAAACTTCAACGGGAGAAATAATGACAAAAATATTCATCTAAAATTAAATATTCCAGAGATATTAAAGACAGACGCCTCAGAAATGTGACACACATCTCTCACTTTTCTGATGTTTGAAAGACCAAACAATCAAAAATCAAGACAATAATCAGCAGATTAATCAATGATGATAAATAATAAAATTCTTTAGTTAATATGTCCCATGAGTCTCAGCTGCAGAACTGCTGTCTGATGGAAGCATAAAAGTCTTTTTACTGCCGAATGTTTCTGTTATGTTGTTGATGCTTTTACTTTGGTAAAATATGTTCTGACTGCTGAGTCACTTCCTGTTTTGTTTTTTTTGTCTGCAGGTCATTTTCCAAACAAGGCGATGCCGTCGGCCGGCACGCTGCCGTGGCTTCAGGGAATCCTCTGCAACGCCAACAACCCCTGCTTCAGGAGCCCGACGCCGGGCGAGTCCCCGGGCGTCGTCGGCAACTTCAACGACTCCATGTGAGAACAGGCTTTTATTCTGAAAAACTACTGTTGAAACAAAAGTTGTTTTGTGTTTTTTTTCCCATTTTGACTTTTTTATCAGTGCAGTTCTAAGATGAGGTTCATTCAAACTTCTGACTGAAAGACGTTAAAAAAAACTTGAACTGACCCTTTAACTGCTTTAAATGTTGTTTAACCTGTGAACTGTTTTTAAACTTGAACTTTAATGATCGAGTTGATTTGTCTGAAATATTTAGATTTAAACGACTCCATCACATTTACTGTTTGTATTGATTAGATATTTAATTGATTTAATTGATTTGTGATTCTGTGTTTTCAGAATTTCTCGTCTGTTCTCGGACGCCAAGAAGATTCTTCTGTACAGTCAGAACGATAAGAACCTGGACGGATTTAAGGAGCTCGCTCAGGCTCTGCAGGCGCTGCAGGACAGCCAATCAGGTATGAGACAGCGACGACAACGACCTGCTGACTCGCAGGAAACACGGTCACTTCAGGCGCAACTTGACTCAACCTCGACTCGACCACTTTTCTGATTTCAGCTCGATGCTAAAAGGTGACGTGAAAACAAGACGGTTTTTTTCAGGTCACAGTTACGTCTGTTGAGTCGACGTAAAACTCAACAGGAAACGAAACGAGAGAATGAAATAAATCAATCAATCAATACATAAATGATAAGAAGAAAAGAGATGAAATAAACAGAGAATCAGTGGATTATTGATTATTGAGTGATTTCTCTTTGGTCATTATTAAAATAAATGAAACTGTCAACAGAATCATTAGTTGTATAAAACTGCAGGTTTTTAAAGGGACAGTTCGCCTCAAAATCAAAAATCCATATGTTTTCCCTCGTCTCTATGGAGACGTTTGTCCGTCCAGATAGTTTTGGTTGTTTTTGAGATTTCTGACTTCAGTCTAATGGAACTAGACGACACTCACAAAGAGCTACATGAAACTGAGTCTGTGGGTTTCTGTAAAGAGACGACGCTGCTGAGGTTTTTAAATCTGTTTGAGTCCGACGTCTCAGCAGCTCACACAGAAAACATCCAGACGTCTAAACAACACAACAAGGCAAAGCGGTGGAAAAGTGTTTTTTGATTTTATTTTGGGGTGAATTGTCCCTTTAAATGATGTGTGTGGAATCTGTGAGTCGCCCGACGTTCTCAGCTCTCAGTGAAGTTTTCTTCAGTCGTTCCTCTCTGGAGGATTTTCAGGCTCATTGAACAGGAAGAATTTTGCTCCTTTGTGTGTTAATTTGCAGTTTTATCTCTCTGTGGGGGGCGTTCCTTTTCTCTACCTGCTCCGACCTGCCAGCCCTCCTCCTCCTCTTTATTCTCTTTAATCACATCTGATCACACAAACTGAGCTCTTTGAATCTGGCAGAGGAGCGGGGGCGGGAGCAGGAGCGGGGGCGGGGAGGCGAGCCGCAGCAGGTCTACCTGTCGAAGGTGATCTCAGGTGATCTCACCCGGTCGCAGCTCGGCACTGACGCAGCAGTTTTGAGGAAGTTCACACCAGAACCGGAGAGCCGACGCCCAGCGGGCGACGGGTCAGCATGTTATCGTCCCTCTGGCCGCTCGCCTCCATCACACTGAGCGCCGCCCGCTGAGCGTCGGCGGGTTCAAATGTGTCATTGTGCAGCTGAACAAACTGAACGCTCCACTTAGATCAGATCTTCACCTCCTCTGATCACTGCAGCGTCTCTGAAATATTACATACTGTCCCTTTAAATTAATCTCTACTTCCTGTCTGTAAACATGTTCTGTATGTTCTGACATCATCACAAACATTCACGTTCATCTGTGGTCTGTTCGAGCTGAAAACACCAGGTGATTCGTCAGAGAGAAGTCAGTGAACGTGATGTGGGGGTGCGTTCCAATCACCTCATAGTTCCCTGCACAACTATTAAATTAATCGCCAACTATTTTGATAATCGATTGCGTCTATTTTTTAAAGAAAAAAAATAAATTTCAGTTTCTTAAACGTGATATTTTCTGGTTTCTTTCCTCTCTGATCTTTGAGTTGAGGACGAAACGAGACGTTTAAGGACGTCATCTGATCAACATTTTATGGACCAAACAATTGATTGATTAATTGAGAAAATAATCAACACATTAATTCACTGTGAAAACAACTGTTATGTTGCCTATAACAATATTAATTTGATTAAATAATCAATATTTTTATATTTATATTTACTGTATATCTGTGTTTGTTGTAACTGATGTTACCAGGCATTAATTATCAAAGACGACCTAAATATTAAATAATAAGTCTGTAAATAATTGATATAATATCATGTAATAATCAGTAGATGTGAGTAATTTTAGGGGCGAGACCACACAGCTTGTAAATGAATTAAATCACATTTATTCATGTTTTTTTTTTACATTTAACATTTAATTTTATTTGTGTAAAATTTCCCTCAAAATATCCAGGTGTTTTTTATGTGAATAAATTAATTCTGTTATTGAGATAAATAACAGTAACATAAAAACAAAAGTAAAAAGTATCAAAAATGAGTCATAAAGGCAAAGAAGTAAACTAAAACAGAAAATGTATCATTTTTAATGACATTAAAAATAATCTAAAAATAACTTTAAAATTGACATGAAATCAAAACATATAACTAAATAATCATGACACATTATCAATATTACATTTATTATCATGTACAATATTATATTTAAAGTGGATCCACAGGAGAACGTGTTCTCATCCGGTTCTCTCTGAGGTTGGACTGTTCTTTAGATGTGAGACTGTAAACTGGCTGCCGATTGGCCGACAGAGTCCTGTCAAGGTCGTCCGTGTCGTTTAATAACTTTTAACGATGAAATAATTTTCCGTAAATTCTCTGAGGATCGTCTCTGATTGAAGCGGACGTCTCTCTGCTGGACGTTTGCTCCTCATTTGACCAATCACATCACTCAGAGCTGCTGATGTCAGACAGCTCAGCAGGTCATCTGACCCGTCACCTTCAGCTCCGCCTCCTGTCTGAGTTTGTCCCTGTGAGGCCTCCGTACCTGCAGCCTGCTGCTCCACGCTGAACACACAGAAAGTGGACTAAACCAGCAGATGATATCAGTTAATGAGTTCAGAGAGAAACGGAATAAAACTCCTTTTATCGTCTGATAATATGGAATAAAAATCAGGTAATTAAGAATAAAGTCAGTATGAAATAGAAGTCATATAATGTGAGATAAACACCAGAGTATGGAATAAAAGTCCAATAATATGAAATAGAAATCAGGTAATGTGGAAAAAGAATTTAGATGATATGGAATAAATGTCACAATGTTGAATACAAGTCTGATAGTATGGAATAAAAGTAAGAGCAGATAATGTGGAATAGAAGTGTGATATATGAATATATGCCCCAATACAGAATAAAAGTCTGATGATATGGAATAAAGGTCAAGTAATGTGGAATAAACACAAGAATATGGAATAAAAGTGATATCATGTGGAATAAAAGTCAGATAATGTAGAATAAAAAACAAATAACTTGGAGTCACAATATGGAATAAAAGTCCTGTCATGTGGGATAAACAGCAGAACGTAGAACAAAAGTCCAGTGATATGGAATAAAAGTCAGTTAATGTTGAACACATCTTTGTGGAACAAATCAATCCTGTCTGAAATGTAAAAAAAAAATAATACATGAAATGAAACTAATAAATCTGTGATGTAATTTAAACTCCTGATAATGAACCTGACCTTTGACCCCCCGTCTCTCACCGTCCCTCTCTGGTTAATTTAAGTTTGGTTCATTAAATAAACAAATCTTTTTTAGTTTTAAATGATCAGAAGTTCGTTTTTAACGCTGAAGTTTCTTCAGCGGGTCAGTGGGTTTGACAGAGACAAACCGTCTTATTCCACATGTCTCATGTCTCACTTTATTGTGTTTATGGCTCAGAGACAGAAGCTGTTCTGAGGTCTGAGCTGAACCAGTAAAATTAAAACATAATCTATTGATTATTCTGCCGATTAATCGAGTAATCAGATCAGATGTTCTGCATTTTTTTCTCTTACATTACTTTTGCTTTATTTAAGAACAATGGTAAAATACAGAAGAGAAGATCAGACAGGTCCATTAAATGAACAACTGTAAAAAAATGAAACAACATGCAAGATGTTTAAATTGTAATGAAGTAAAAACACTAATACCACAATGTAAAATACCTAAATAAAGGATGTGAGTATTTTTTCCATCACAGCAGGTCAGAGATCAGTGTTTCAGTGAATAGTGTTTTATTGATGGCGGCCGCCACATTAAAAACATCGACACCACCACATGGTCTGTGCGTTTCCTGATCAGATAAACCAGCGGCGGAAAGACTAGAAAAGTTGTGCCAGTTAAAATAGAAGCGTCTCGTCAAAATTTAAAATCTCTTAATAATTTATTGGTTATAAGTCCAGGTCTGTAAAGGACAGCGTGTGGGTGCAGACTCAGAACTCACTCCGCCTGTTAGGGACTAAGGCTCTATACTGTCCTCTGTGTGTGTGTGTGTGTGTGTCTGTGTGTGTGTGTGTGTGTGTGTGTGTGTGTGTGTGTGTGTGTGTGTGTGTGTGTGTGTGTATTCCTCTTCAACATGTTTTAAACTGAATGTTTCTGTCAGGAGTTTGTCTTTGTTCCTCTTCACTCGCTGCATGTTTGAACCTGCAGAGGAAGAAAACACAGTGTGTGTGTGTGTGTGTGTGTGTGTGTGTGTGTGTTTGTGTGTGTGTGTGTGTGTGTTTGTGTCTTTGTCCATTAAATGTAAATCAGTGCAGTGATGCAGGTGGTTTCCTCTCAGACGTGTGACGACATGTGAAGTTGAACAGTGTGTTCGTCTTTATTCAAACCTCACAAATCTAATCTCCTCATTAACATATAGACACGCCCCCTGACGACCAGATATGGTCATCATGTCCCTCTGACTGTCCTGTAGCCTCAGATATCATCTCACCTGGAGAGAAAAGTGATCCAGAGTTCAGTTCATGTTCACACTGAGGAGGAGGAGGAGGAGGAGGAGGAGGAGAGAGGAGAGAGGAGAGAGGAGAGAGGAGAGAGGAGGAGGAGGAAGGGGACTGAAGAGGTGTCACGTTTCTGTGAGGAACTCAGGGTCTCTGATTTTCTCTCTTTCTGTGTGTTTTTGTCTCTCAGGATTCAAACTGAAGCACTTCCTGCGAGACAATGAGACTCTGTCGAGTTTCCTGCTGACAAACGCTTCGTTCCCTGAAAACAGCGTTGAGCAGATCAGAGAGGCCGACGTGAACCTGGAGAAGGTGAGCAGGACGCCGTCCGCACATGCTCAGTGTGAAGTTACACTCTGTGACACGGTCAACACCAGAACGCTTCATTCATGACAACATGGAGTAAAAAAAACATAAGACTATGGAATAAAAATCTGAAAAAATCAATAAGAGTAAAAAACATGGATTATAAATATAATAATATGGAATAAAAGTCAGGTAATGTGGAAGAAGAAATAAGACAATGTGGAACAAATTTCAGAATATGGAATAAAAGTCTGATAATATGGAATAAAATCTGATAGTGAGGAATCAGTCAGATCATGCAGAATAAATCCAGAAATGTGGAATGCAAGTCAGATAATGTGGAATAAAAACAACGGGAAATATGGAATAAAATTCTGATAATGTGGAATAAATCTATGTGGAACAAAAGTCATGAAATGAAACTGTCATGACATCACTTCCTGATAATGAACCTGACCTTTGACCCTCATCTCTCACCTTCCCTCTCAGGTCCTCCTGAAAGGTTTTGGCGTCCACCTGAGGAACATGTGTCCCAGGAACGGCGGACAGCGGAGTGTGGAGGACTTTGTGATGATCTCAGACCCACAGGTGTCGATGCTGGTACAGGAAGTGATCTGTCAGGCCCCGCCCATCTGGCTCGACCATGCTGAGGAGCACTTCCTGAACAACCTGGATTTTCTCAAACCCATCCAGGTGAAGATCCTTCTTCTTCTTCTTCTTCTTCTTCTTCTTCTTCTTCTTCTTCTTCTTCTTCTTCTTCTTCTTCTTCTTCTTCTTCTTCTTCTTCTTCTTCTTCTTCTCATTATTATTATTATTATTATAGCATGACATTATTATAAAAATATAAACCAAGTGTAATTTCCCAGAATGGGAAATGTAAATTTGTCTTTGAGTCATCAAAACTTAAAGGGACGTCACACGTAGGACGCTAAACGTACCGCTGTGGACAACATCACACACTAAACTAAATCAATATCAGTTTAAGTGAACACTATATTTAGAATATTTTCACCTCTTTATCTTTCTGTCAGACAGATGTTTCTGACAGGAAACCACCGTTATATCAGACAAATATCTCTACAAACCAACCAAACTCCATTCATAAAATCAGTGATTTTAGCTCAGAGAACACAGGAGCTGTTGGTCTGCTGCTTCATCTGTTAGTGTGTTTGTGTTGTTATGAGACAAGAAAAGAAAGAATTTGTCATGTTTAGAGAAAAAAGTCATTGTGTTTTTATTAAAAAAAAGCTGTCAGAAACATCTTCACAATCAGAGAAAATTGTCATTAAAACGGTTCAGCAAAAAAGTCGTCATATTTACAGAAAAAAGTTGTCAGACAATAAAGTCGTCAAAAAGTTTAAAAATCCGTCCATCACGTTTTCTAAAAATGTTTAGAAAAGAGTCATTATATTTACAGAAAAAAAGGTATCATGAAAGTCAAAATAAGAAAAAGAAAAAATCATTAAAGCACTTGACAAATTTAGAAAAAAAAAGCAATTTTACAACACCGAAGTCACACAATAATACAAACACAGAAACAGATGAAGCAGCAGACCAACAACTCCTCTGTTCTCTGAGCTAAAATGACTGATTTTATGAATGGAGTTTGGTTGGTTTGTAGAGATATTTGTCTGATATAACGGTGGTTTCCTGTCAGAAACATCTGTCTGACAGAAAGATAAAGAGGTGAAAATATTATGAAATATAATCCTGTGGGTGAAGAAGTTGGATGATCCCTTTAAAATCTAAAAAATCTGCGTCTGTCTCACTACTTTCACATTAAATCATAAATTAAATCTGTAGATTAGTTTGATTTCAATACTCCTTTAAATTCTTGTTGAGTGTTTTCAGGTTCAGACGAGTCGTCGACCTGCGACTGTTTGACTACTCGCTCACATTATGACTGAACAACCTTTAATGTTCATAAACTCGTCCTGTTCCAGTGATTCTCTCCATCCTGTTTGTATCATAAATAATCTCATATAATATTAATTATTTCTGGTTTTAACCACAGTAATGACTTTCACAGACAAACTTCTAAATTTACATTTCCTTCACCTGTTTCTGTCTTCAGACCTGACTGATGAATGTCTTTAAATCAACTAAACCTTTAAGTTTCAGCTCATTTCATCAAGTTTTTAACTTTTATGTCTCTTTTCTGTCAAACACACAAACATTAAAACAGTATTTAAACAAGTTGCATCAAACCAAAAAATATCCAAAAAATGGAGGAATGAGTTCAGAATGTGAAGAGCAACAAACTCCAAACACCTCACACACTTTTTTCTTTGTATTTTTATATTTATTTATTTATTGTTTACGTTTATTTAATCGATTCAAAATCTCTTTTACCGGAGAAACCAGGTCGAGGAAACAGCTGATCACGACATATTAAAAAACATATTAATGCAACAAAAACATGTTAAACAAACAAACAACAACATGTGAGGTTTCCAGAAAAGTTTGTGCACGGTCAAAACAAATTTCAATCAAATTACTGCGACAGATTTTTTGAGTTTTGGGCCCAAATGAAACATAAAAGTTTTAAAAAGTTTTACCAACTAATAATGTTTTGTTGAGATAATTTACTTTTCCGCTTGAATTTTCAAGCAACCAAATAATGATGAATCAAGTTTATTTGTTTTTCTATTTTTTATACTCAAAGATGAAACTTTATTCAAAGAAAAAAGTAAATTATCTCAACATTTTTTGGCAAAATTTCAAAATGTAGAAGTTGGATTTAAAACCGAAAAATCTAGTGTCGACAGCTGACTTGAAATTCTGAGTTAACATTTTTTTATAGTGCGCTTCTTTCTGACTCAGAATAATCAGCTTCTTTTGATCTGAACTCTGACAAACAGCAGAAAACGTTTGTGTGACGTGAGAACAGAGAAAAACATCACTGGAACATTTCAATTATTTCTTGTGAACTTTTAAAAACGTGTGTGGACACACAGACTGGATTTCTGGTGTGTGTGTGTGTGGGACGGGATGGAGGGTGTGTCCACCTGTCCTCAGGTGTGTTTGCAGTGTTTTCAGGGTGTGATGTGTGTGTGTGGGAGGAGGCGTGTCTCAGCCTGTCTGTCCCTCTGTGTCTCTACAGTCTCAGTTTTCGTAGCCTGGAGACCAGTTTTTTTTTTTTCTTTCTTTCTTTCTTTCTTTTTTTTTTTACGGTCTGACAGCAGCCGTACGTCAGCGTCTCTTTTGTCTGAACGAATCTACGACTGACTGACGGACTGTGTGAACCCGTTCTGAACGCACCACGTTTCCACGGCAACACAGACAGAAATCTGGACAATTCCTGCAGACAGAGACTCACAGAGACGAAAAGAAAACACAAAACACTGAAGTTACAGGAAGAAAACAGGAGGGCGGGACTTAGTGATGAAAAATCAGCTGCTCCTCACTGATTGGCCCAATTATTAGATCAAAATAAAACAAAAAATGACTGTCCAGATTATTGATCATTATTGATAATGGAAGAGAAAGAGAAATGAACTTATTCTTATAGTGAAGAATGATTCTTTTCTTCAGACTTTAACTGCTGATCAATCGTGAAAATTAACAATTTATTAGAGCTGCAGTGATTGATTATTTTTTTTATTGATCGCCAACAGTTTAAATAAATCGATCAGAATGATGACATTACTGACATTTTATTGACCAAACAACTGATCGAGTATTGGAAAAATTATTGCCAGATTGATCACCAGTTTAAAAACAGGTGGAGCGCACAGACGTACGTATTTTTCCATTGATAAGATTGACAGGATCAATTGATCAGTTTCTTGTTTTGATATTTTCTGGTTTCTTTCCTCTCTGACTGTAAACTGATGATCTTTGAGTTGTGGACAAAACGAGACGTTTAAGGACGTCATCTTATCAACATTTTAGAGAAAAAAAAATTACTTTTCTTAATCGTGATTATAGTCATTAGTTGCAGCTGATCTTAAAATGATGTTTCTGTGTTTTTAAATCAACTAAATCTTTAAATTTCAGCTGAACATGTTTTTTCTGTCAAACACACAAACGTTCATGATTTAAACAAGTTGCATCAAACCAAAAAATATCCAAAATATGGAAGAATGAGTTCAGAATATGAAGAGCAACAGAATCCAAACACTTGACACACTTTTCTCTTTATATTCAAAATTTCAAAGCAGATTTCTGCAACAGAGTTTTAGTTTCAAACTCAAACTTTAAAGTTTTGAAAAAAGTTTTAACAAATAAAGTTTTGTTGAGATAATTTGCTTTTCTTCTTTGGATAAATTTTAATCTTTGAGTTTTAGAAACTGTTTTTGTTGTTAATTTTTTAATTATACTTATTGAAGTGAAAATGAGTTATGGTTCATAATTTAATATTTTCAAATGCAACAATTTCATTTGTGTTTGTAAAACTCAAACACTGAAGGTCAAAGCTGCCTGAATATTATGACGTAACTGAACTTTTTGAATCGTCTCTCGACACCAGCTGATCTTCTGTCGTCCTTTTTGTTTTTATTGATTTAGTTTTAATCCGACTCAGAGATGCTTCATCATCTGTAACTGTCTTTAAAACTGTCTCAGATATTAAAAACGCTGTCAAATAAATCCGTCCATGTTGTTTAAATCAAAGACTGACTGAAAGTTTGGAAGCTGGAAAGTGAAGTGTCTCTTTGTGTCTCTCAGAGGGACGTCCGGTCCGACCCTGAGGCCGTCCGAGAGGTTGCCAGGGCGACCAACAAGCTCCTGGACAGTCTGGGTTCACTGGCAGTGGAGGTAAGAGACACACCTGGTCACCTCATTCATGTCTGATCAGACGTGTCCTCAGAGGACAGACAGACGGACGAGGGAGTCCTGCAGCAGGCTGAGGGTTGACTGGGTTTATTTGGCAGGTCTCAGACTGTCTCTTTTGTGTCCAGATAAAAGCAGTTTTTGTCCTATAGAGACAGATTCAGAGAAGACAGAGAAACTAAGGACAGACAGATGAGACAGACGAGGTTGCAGCTGAACAAAGACGGGGACGTCTCAGCAGGTTTTCACTTCACAGAAACTGAACGAACAACAAACAGTCAGAGTTCATGTGTGTCCTGCTCAGTGTCCCGCTGAGACACTGCTGAGACTGCAGAGGACGTGTTGGACATCACAGCAGCACTGAGATGCTCTCAAAGGTCCTGAAAGATGCTCTGAAAGGTCCTGAAAGATGCTCTGAAAGGTCCTGAAAGATGCTCTCAAAGGTCCTGAAAGATGCTCTCAGAGGTCTTTAAAGGCTGTTCGAAACCGCAGACTTGCCTACTACTCATACTAACTCTGTGAGTTTGCAGTGTGTCTACACTGGCAGTATGCGAGAAGTTCCCGGATACATACTGCATTCGCCAGAAATGTTGAGTTTTCATCATCAGCTTACTACTCAAATTACCCAGGACGCAACGCGACGTGACGTCACCGCGAACAGGACAGAAAAAAAAGCGTTTTTATCAGTTTTTCCCTCCAATTTTTATGCTTGGAGGTTTGTTGTTAGCGATTTCTCATTGGATTTACATTTATTAAGAAAGTTTAAAAAATAAATACAACTTGCATCTGACGACGAAGATGCGACGGCGGGCCGATCTTCGTCTCATAGCCGACAAGACTCTCCGCCGGTAAGGCATCATGACTGGTCAAATTCCGTTAACGGGACGAGATCAGTCCAAACGGCGGTGTCAAGCAGGATGTATTGCGGGTTGGTTCGCTTCTTGTTTTCAAAGTAAAAGCACTATTTATCACCATGGTCTTTTGGTATGAGAAAGGGAAAGGGGTGTTTTATTTTGTGAATATAACTGGAAGTGCGTTGCTCACTGCAGCTAATTTAAATTTCGCTGAATTCGTCCGAACGAAATTGTAAACGGTTGGTATTTGGACAAATAAACGACACACTCGGGATCTAAACGGCCACTTTCTCACCTGATTTTTAAAAAAATCTCGATAAAGTGATATATTTAAAGAGTTTAGAGCTAAAGTGAAATCAGCTTCAGCCTGTCGATTTCGGCTCGGGTAGGAGCGCAGTGCATTGTGGGTTATCATGCAGTACGCTGTAGTGTAAACGCTTTGCATACTGTCTGATGGATTGGGTATGCAGTATGCAGTATGCAGTATGGAAGTATGTAGTAGTTAGTATGCGGTTTTGAACACAGCCAAAGAAAAGAAAAAGTCCTCAAAGATGCTTCAGAAGGTCCTTAAAGATGCCGTGAAAGGTCTTTAAAGATCCAAAAGTCAGTATTTATATTTATGTAAATTTACAGACGATTTCATCATCTGCTGCTCAGCTGTTAAACTAGACAAAGACTGGGGACAGACTGGGGACAGACTGGGGACAGACTGAGGACAGACTGGGGACAGACTGGAGACACTTTATTTTTAAAGTTTAGTGAAGACGTCCTCATCTTGTCTTCATCTTGTCTGATAATCAGAGTAAAGTTCAGTCAGAACAACCAAGTTTGTTGTTTCTCTCCCTGAGGTGAAACACACACACACACACACACACACACACACACACACACACACACACACACACACACTCACACTGGGATAAATTGGAAACATGTGACTGTATGTTTGGTTTATGTGGGTGCTGAGTCAGGAACAGGACGAGAGAGAGAGAGAGAGAGAGAGTGTGTGTGTGTGTGTGTGTGTGTGTGTGTGTGTGTGTGTGTGTGTGTGTGTGTGTGTGTGTGTGTGTGTGTGTGTGTGTGTGTGTTTTACAGCACACTGTAAATGTGTTTTTGTCCAAACAGTTTTCCTTCCTTCACTTTATGAGATTTATTTTGAAATCCTTGTTAAAAGGGAAGTGTCCCATAAACAGACAAAATAAAAGCCTCTCAGCTGATCAGTTTATGATCGTTTTCTTTAGTTGCCATGATGATGTCACAGTTTGAACCAACTGTGTCCTGTAGAAGCCTTGGACGTGCAGCGGTCTCACCCTGCTGTCGCAGCCTGAGGGGAAAATAACTTTTTACATCTGCACAAACTTCTGACCCACTTTCATCAGTCTCAGGTCAACATGTCAAACACCAGCTTTTCACAATAAAACTGCAACCTGAAACACTGCTGCTTTATTAAAATAACATGTATCTGCACTTAAAGGACAGGGACAGAGGTCTTCTGTCCGTCTCCACTGACTCCCTGACTTTAACAAAAAATTATACTGAAATACATTTTTTAACATTTTAATTTGCATTCATCATTGTTGTAGGTAAATATGACTCCGGGACACTGTCTGTCCAAACAGAGTTCAGCACAAACTTCTCGTTAGTTGTTGATAATACGACTTCTTATCTGTAAACACGTCCAGGTCCTTGTCCTCACACGAGTCTTTATTAATAATCTCACTGACAGATAAACAAACAAACAAACAAACAAACGAACAGACCGATTCAGAAAAACTGATCAGAAATGTGAATTTAGAAAAATGAATCATCTGTCCGTCATTTTCACACTGGGACGGTTTCACTTCTGCTGAAGTTTCAGTAAAATGTTGACCTGCAGTAACCTCGTCCTCCTCCTCCTCCTCCTCCTCGTCTTCCTCCTCATCCTCCTGCAGGAAACAACAACAGTGTTTGGAAATCCTCGTCTCGTCCTGACTTTAACTTTTCCTCCTCTGAACGTCTCTGACCGCTGGACTCATCAGACACAAACAGCTGCTGTCGACTCTAAACTCAAAACTTTAAAACACCAACTTTTCAGGAACTTTTTACTTTTCTTCCTCATTTTAACGATGAAAAATCCACACGTCTGGACATACGAGGTTTCATTAAAAGTCAGTTTCTATTCAGGACTTCATTAAATGTGTTTCCTGGAGTATTATTGAGTCTGGTGCACAGAGATCTGACCTGAGGCTATCAGAAACATGTTCCCAAGCTTTTATTGTGAAAGAGTGGTGTTGTGTTCAAGTGCTCTTTTTTAAAATCGTACATCCCAGAAAACTTTTCTTTAGTCACAAATTTACAAATAAAGTTCTTCAGTTACCTTCACTGCAACTGAGAGAAGTTTTAGTTTTACAGTTATATTTAAATTAAATGTTATATATATATTCTATCATTATATTTTAAATGTTTTTATTTCTCATAAAAATGTAAGATTTGTGGTTTTCTTGATATATTTCTGACAATAATTGAAGTCAGCATCAGTGGATGCAGGTCACATTATAAGAGCTTATGATAACAGGACACATGATGTCTTCATGCTTGACCTCTGTCCCTGGTTTGATTTTTCTATTTTAAAAAAGTTCATAAATCAGCAGGATGAAGTGTCCCAGACTCTGCTGAGGACACTGAAGTGGTCAGTCAGATAAAAAATGAGTCAACAGGAAGTCGTGACAGACTCGACTTCACTGTCAGCGATACTTTAATGAGAACAGAGGTCAGTTTATTCTGGAACAGCGAGTCATTCTGAGGACGGACGTCTGACTTTCTGTTTGTTTCATTAATAACTTCACCTGTTGTCTTGTTGGTTTGGTTAAACCTGCAGGTGCAAACAGGTTCAAATGTCTAAAAATTTTCATATTTGAATCAGTTAATTTGTTTTGGTCCTTATTTAGAATTTTATATCCCAAAATAAAATAAAGAATAAGATTTTAAATTAGGAGGAAAATGAAAATATTAACCAGACAGATGAAGGCCAAAGCTACCGCTCACTGCAGGCCCCGCCCACAAACTCACCTGTACTAGTTCCTCTTCATTGATCTTTATTCTTTCTTTCTTTCTTTCTTCGTCTCATTCTTTTCCGTGTTTTCTTTGTTCTTTTTATTCTTTTATCCATTATTTTTATGTCGTATTTTCTATCTGCTTCAGATTAATTGTCTGTAAACGCAGTAGTTAGCTGAGGAGTTGAGATAACAGGAAGTGGTTGTTGCGGTGTAAACCTCTGAGAGTGAAGCTGCAGCATCGTGTCGATACTCTGTAAGGAGTGAAGTTGAACTGACCTCAGAACTGACTGAATAAACACACGAGGTGAACGCCGTGACGTGTAACCAGCGTCCTCTGTGTCTGCCCTCTAGTTGGCTGGTATGAAGAGCTGGGTCGACCTGAGGAACGAGATCATCTTCCTGACGCACAACGCCACGTCGTCGCCCAGTGCCATGTACCAGGCGGTGTCCAGGATCGTGTGCGGTCACCCTGAAGGCGGCGGCCTGCAGATCAAATCTCTGAACTGGTATGAAGACAGCAACTACAAGGCTTTGTTCGGAAACTACAACAGCAGCGAGGACGAGCCCACGGCGCTCTACGACAACTCCTCCAGTGAGTCTGACACGCCCCCAAATAAAAGGAAATCTGTCAGTTTAAACGACGCTATATCTAGAATATTTTCCTCAAGTCAGTGTATTCACCTCTTTACCTTTCTGTCAGACAGACGTTTCTGACAGGAAACCACTGTTCTATAAGACAAACGTCGCTCTCAACCAAACTCCACTGATAGAGTCAGTAATTTTACCTCCGTGAACTCAGGAGTTGTTGGTCTGCTGCTGCTGCCTCCATCTGTTAGTGTGTTTGTGTTACTGTGTGACTTCACTGACATCACACAGTAACACAAACTAACTAACAGATGGAGGCAGCAGCAGACCAACAACTCTTAAAAAATAAGATAATATTTAAATAATAAAATGACAGATTTTATCAATGGAGTTTGGTTGGTTTGTAGAAAGTGATATTTGTCAGAAAAGTCTATCTGACACAAAGGTAAAGAGGTCAATACACTGACTAGTACCAAAAATCTGAACTGTGCCTTTAAGTTAAGTTTTGTGCTGCTTTTATTTTGAAAGAAAGTGTTTGTTTTATTTTGTAATAAAAAGTCAAAACATGTCAACAACAAGGGCTAACATTTAGCTTAGCATAAAGACTGGAATCAGACCAAAGATCCTGGACCAGTTTAAGATCGATTCAGTAACCATGGCACTGGGTTAACGTGTTCACACCTCTTAATGTCTTTATAACCATAGCAACGGCAGCTGAGGCTCATGGGAAGTGGAGTGTTTACAGTCATTGAACAAACTGACAAAACAAAGTTGGAATAAGTTAAACTTCACTCAAAAATGAACCAGTCAGGATTAACCTCTGTCCTCCTGTGTGTGTGTGTGTGTGTGTGTGTGTGTGTGTGTGTGTGTGTTCGTGTGTTCGTGTGTGTGTGTGTGTGTGTGTGTGTGTTTGTGTGTGTGTGTGTTTGTGTGTGTGTGTGTTTGTGTGTGTGTGTGTTTGTGTGTGTGTGTGTGTGTGTGTTCGTGTGTGTGTGTGTGTGTGTGTGTGTGTGTGTGTGTGTGTGTGTGTGTGTGTGTGTGTGTGTGTTCGTGTGTGTGTGTGTGTGTGTGTGTGTGTTCGTGTGTGTGTGTGTGTGTTCGTGTGTGTGTGTGTGTGTGTGTGTGTTCGTGTGTGTGTGTGTGTGTGTGTGTGTGTGTGTGTGTGTTCGTGTGTGTGTTCGTGTGTGTGTGTGTGTGTGTGTGTGTGTGTGTAGCTCCGTACTGTAACAGTCTGGTGAAGAACATGGACTCGAACCCGATGTCCCGGATGATCTGGCAGGCTCTGAAGCCGCTCCTGATGGGGAAGATCCTGTACACCCCCCACACCCCCGCCACTCAGAGGGTTATCCATGAGGTATGACATCACTTCCTGTCTCGTCGCCTGCCTGCAGGAGGAGCAACCTGTCTCGCGTGTCTCACCTGTGTGTCTGTGTCTATGGTGCGTTCAGGTGAACCGGACCTTCCAAGAGCTCGGTGTGTTCAGGGACCTTGGTGGAATGTGGGAAGAAATGAGACCTAAAGTCTGGAACTTTATGGAGAACGGCGAGCAGATGGATCTGATCAGGGTAAACAGGCTCCACCCACCACCTCTCCTGTTTTAGTTCTTCTACATTAATCTTTATTCTTTATTTATTCTTTTTCTTTATTTTATGTTGTATTTTTTAATCTTCAATTTTTTATCTTTATCTTTTATTTTTTATTTTCTATTTTTTGTTTTTTGTTTTTTGTTTCTTTTTAGTTTTTCAATGGTTAGTTTCTAGTAATTTCATTTTAATTACTATTTATATATTTTTATTTTTCATTATTTTCTATTCTTTATTTGTATTCTTTATTAGTTTTCCTATTTTTTTTTACCTTTATTCTTCATTATGTTTTATCTTTATTTTTTAATTACTGTGTAATCCTTATGCATTATTCATCACACAGCATCACTATGACAAACCAAATATAAAGATTAGAAAATAACAGTAATAATAATTCAGAAATAAAATCTAAAGAGTCAAAATGAAAAACAACAAAAAGAAATAAACAACTGAAAAGCATTAGAACGGATCTTTACTCACCTTCACCTGTGAGCTGATCAGTCTTCAGTCGATCAATAACATCCTGCTCTGATGTGATGTGATCCAGACTATGCTGAAGAACAACTTCACGGCTAGATTCTTCCACGCTCAGCTCAGAGACACCGACTGGACCGTCGCAGACATCTCCAACTTCCTGTCGAAGCAAGCGGACGACCCGCGGCCGCCTGGCAGCGCCCTCACCTGGAGGGAAGTGTTCAACGAGACGGACCAGGCCATCATGAGCATCTCCCGCTTCATGGAGGTCAGTGATCAACACAACTACAGCTGCAGCAATTAATCAATTTATCCATCAGTTGATTAAGAAAAACGAGTTTGTGATTCTTTTCCTGCTGCAGCTTCTGAACTGTGAGAATCTGCTGCTTTTATTTGTGATCTGACTGGAAATGAAGAGTCTCAGGGGTTTTTAATCAATTAATAATTTATGGGTTAATTGAATAATTGATTAACAATGAAAATAATTGATAGTTGTAGCTAGCTTAGCACAAAGACTGGAAACGGGGCAAACAGTCGTTCAGCAAACAGAAAACAATGGTCACTTGCAGCCGTCACCATCGTCAGCTGTAGGTTTGTTATGAGTGTTTGTGAGGACACCGCCCCGACATCTCATCACGCTGTGGGGACCGCTGAGGTAAACGGGGCCCTAATCACATTACCTGTAATCAGGGGTGTGATTGGTGGGTACAGATCACCTGACCTCCTTCCCTGTGTGTGTGTCAGTGTGTGAACCTGGACAAACTGGAGCCGGTGTCCAGTGAGGAGCGTCTGGTGAACCAGTCCATGGTGCTGCTGGAGGACAGGAAGTTCTGGGCGGGGATCGTGTTCCCGGACCTCAAACCAAATGCCACCGAGCTGCCCCCCCAACTCAACTACAAGATCCGCATGGACATCGACAACGTGGAGCGGACCAATAAGATCAAAGACGCGTGAGGACACACACACACACACACACACACACACACACACACACACACACACACACACAGATGAAAGGGTTCCTGTTCCTGATTGGTGAGAAGACCTCAGTGACCCTGAAATTAAACCAATCAAAACACAGACACTCAGCATGTCGGTTCACAGTGACTGTGGGAACATTTGACCACAGGTATTCACAATGTGGGTGAAGGAACAGTTCAACATTTAGCTTAGCTTAGCATAAAGACTGGAACCAATTAGCAAATGTCAGCTTAGTTTAGCTCACATACTGGAAACAGGTTAGCTTAGTTTAGCAAAGACTGGAAACAGTTCAACATTTAGCTTAGCTTAGCATAAAGATTGGAAACGGACACACAGTTAGTTTAGCTTAGCAAAGGCAACAGGGGCAAACAATTAGCTTATCACAAAGACTGAAAACAGGTTCAAACTTTTAGCTTAGCTTAGTTTACAGGAAAGGCTATGAAGGTGCTCTATCAGGAGAAACTTGCTGTCATAGTTTTATTCCCAAACGTTTTACTGATGTTCCTTTAATGTTTGCTTCAGCTGTTGAAGTGTAGCTGAACCGCTGAACTTTAACCTTTAACATGTCGGGACTTTAACGTCCATCTGCTGTCCCTCCTCCTCCTCTTCAGGTACTGGGACCCGGGTCCTCGCGCTGACCCATTTGAGGACATGCGGTACATCTGGGGTGGGTTCTCGTACTTGCAGGACGTCATCGAGCACGGTATCATCAGAGCGATGACGGGCACCAAGGAGAAGACTGGCGTCTACATCCAGCAGATGCCGTACCCCTGCTACGTGGACGACATGTACGGATATTAACCCCCTCTCACCTGCTTTTTACTGTTCTGAATTATCTCACCACATCAGACACCTGTTCTGACCTCATCTGTTCTGACCTCACCTGTCCTGACCTCATCTGTTCTGACCTCATCTGTTCTGACCTCACCTGTCCTGACCCTTCTGTTCCACTGACAGCTTCCTGCGTGTGATGAGCCGCTCAATGCCGCTCTTCATGACTCTGGCGTGGATGTACTCGGTGGCGATCATCTTGAAGAGCGTGGTGTACGAGAAGGAAGCGCGGCTGAAGGAGACCATGAGGATTATGGGATTGAATAACGGCATCCTGTGGTTCAGCTGGTTCATCAGCAGCCTGATTCCACTGCTGATCAGTGCCGGACTGCTGGTACTGCTGCTCAAGGTGGGCGCAAGTAACACACCTGACAAACACCTGCGTACATACAACACAACAAATACAAGGTCACTAATAACGAATAATAAATACATCAGTATGAATAATACGCCACGCAGCCGAGCCATAGCCGGTCAACTCCAGCTTAGCTAGCTTAGCTTACAGTTAGCTAGTTGGTCACCTCGGCCTTGCATTTGGTCCTTGGCTAGTAGAAAGCAGTCATTTGTGTTTATACAGAAGTAAATATCATGGATCACGTTAGCTGGTGAAGTCATTTAGCAAGATAGCGAAGTAACAAATCCACTCAGATGGTGTTTTGCTAACTATTATGTTAGCAAGAAAGTTAGCAAGAAGCATCCAGATCAGCCCCGTAGGTTTGGATGAGTCAGCTGACATGAGTCACTCAAGACAGGATTTTGCTACATTAGCTAGCAATTCATTTGCATTAACTAGCAACCTAAGCTAAGCTAGCGTTAGCCAGCTCAAGCCACATTATCACAATATATTTGACATGCTTTGCCGTAACATCTGCTGTGACTCTGGACTCAATTTCTAAGCTAACGTTAGCGAGTGCTGCGCTCTGTTGGTGTTGCAGGGGAGCTGAAGAGAGGCAGGAAATGTCACATCCTGAATTTTCAAAAGAAAACGTTCTGAGTTGTTCATACAGAAATCAGTCCACAGGCTGTTAGAGAAGTTTCATTCAATCTTTTCACATATTGTCAACACAAATTAATACGTTTTCAACAGCTGCAGATTTGTACATATTTCTCCTATAAATTATTTAAAATAATCATAAAAGATTTAGTGTGTGAGACCTGCAAAAATAAACATATTTATTTATATTATTTAATGTTAATTTAATTTTTGGTTTAAATTTATTAAAGACAAACATGAGATAAAAAGACAATTTAACTTCTTTGACATATTATATATTATATTTATATAATAAATAAAACAGATAAACACATAAACATCATCAACTCATGATCACCTAAAGATTTTAAATGTCATCTGTCGTTAACGTGTCTTTGTCCTCGTCTTTCTCTTTGTGTCCACCGTAGGAAGGAAACCTGCTGCCCTACAGTGACCCCGGCGTGGTCTTCCTCTTCCTGGGCTCCTTCGCCGTGGTGACCATCATGCAGTGTTTCCTGCTCAGCACGGCGTTCGCCCGGGCCAACCTGGCGGCGGCCTGTGGAGGAATCATCTACTTCACGCTCTACCTGCCCTACGTGCTCTGCGTCGCCTGGCAGGATTACATTGGCTTCGGAGCCAAAGTCTTTGCTGTGAGAACGCCACGCTGTGATCTGTCTGTCTGTAATGCTGTCCTGTGATTGGTCAGAGTGAGTCACATGTCCCCTTCCCCCTTGCAGAGCCTCCTGTCTCCCGTGGCGTTCGGGTTCGGTTGCGAGTACTTTGCTCTGTTCGAGGAGCAGGGCGTCGGCATCCAGTGGAAGAACCTGGTGTCCAGTCCTCTGGAGGAGGACGACTTCAGCCTCCGCTCTGCCATCGCCATGATGTACGTCGACTCCGTCCTGTACGGCGTCCTCACCTGGTACATCGAGGCCGTCTTCCCAGGTGAGACACAACACTGTTTAGTCTATTACAAGATTTAACATGACAAGAGCAGCAACCATTAGTCAATTAATTGATTATTTTTCAACATTTTCTGACATTTGATCGATCAAACAACTAATTGATTAATGGAAAAAATAATTAAAAATAATCGTTGCAGGAAAGATTTGAAAAATAGGTTGAGTGTAAAGTTACCTGGCAAACAAGATGTTTTAACATGTTAGCTAACATTAGCTAGCAAATAAAGTAATGTTTTGTTAAAGTATACAGTAGTAGAAGCCAAAAGTTCATAATTTTCTTCCCTCTGTTGTATTTATTAGCTTGGTCCTGAAAGTACTCAGCTTTATTTCATATTGATGTATTTATTTTGATGAATTTTAATTTAAATCAGTAAAGTAGGATTTACTGAGATTAGATTTTCATTGTGCAACAGAACTCTGCTTAGTGTCAAATCTTGATTTATTCATTTTAAATCTATTTTTTAAACTCTGATTAGAACGAATTTTGGATGAAAGTAATCTTTGTTATGGCATCAACATCCTGTCATATTTCAAAACAGAAAATAAGCTTTGAAAGGTTGAAACTCAGTTTTCAGACAAATGTTTACAAGGTTTTAAACTTGGACAACAAAATATCGCACCAGGAGATCAAATGTGTCACGAAATTCATCCCAGAACACAGTTAAGTATTTTCTAAATGCTGTTATCTCCAATCATGAGTTGATTACGTCGTTATCTTCAGATAACGAAGCTGGTTTTCTCTTGAGAACATGATCATTTATCAGGTGGACTCTGAACTCACCTGTAAGAGAACAGCTGATCTGATCTGATCTTCTTTGTAACAGAAAGACACAAGTCAGCTTCTGTGTGTGTTAAAGTCTGATGTGTCGATCAATAATGGATACTCATTGATCTGACATGTTCAGACAAAACCAGCTGTCAGCATGCTCATGTTGTGGTGTCAGAGTTAATAACTTTGCTGTTTGATTATTGATAACCTTCAGCTCAGTCCTGATCAGTCCAGAGGAAGAATCACCTGTCTGCACCTTCACAGTTAAACATTACAGGAAGTCGACTGCTCCACCCTGTGGTCAAATTGTGTATGACAGTCAGTGAGGGAGTGTGTGTGTGTGTGTGCGTGCGTGCGTGCGTGCGTGCGTGTGTGTAATGAATGACTGCTGTCTTTATTCACCAGCATGTCACCTTTCACCTTCAATCAGCTGCTGCAGGTTTCAGACACAGCGTCTATACATGCAGTTTATCTGTTCATGTTTCTATATGTGCTTTCACTCATCTGATAAACATTATAAATAATAAGATTAGTAATTAAAATGATCTCATTTTCTCCAGAAAACAGCCTTTTTGTTTTCTGAATATCAGATAAATGAACTCATTATAATGAGAAAATTAACTCATGATCTCAATTTATCGACATTAAAAATACATTTACATGTGCAGCTGCTGTCTGTGTCTGTACAGTCTGTACTGCTCAACAATTTAAAGTCTTCATCAAATCTACGATGATGACGATGATGATGATGATGACTCTTCTTCTCTGACTTTAACATGTTAACAAGATGTCTTCCTGCTTTCCGTCACAACAGCAACATTTTCCAGCTTTATGAGTTTATTAAGTTCAGACTTTGGTGATAATTATTCTGCAAATGAGAAAAGCATTTTTTCACAGAAGAAGAAGATGTGAAAATGTGTTGACGTGTATTAAATCTATAGATGGCGAGTCGTGTTGACGTGTATTAAATCTATAGATGGCGAGTCGTGTTGACGTGTATTAAATCTATAGATGGCGAGTCGTGTTGACGTGGCATCTCCCTGTGTCTCTCAGGTCAGTACGGGATCCCGCGGCCCTGGTACTTCCCCTTCACCAAGTCCTACTGGTTTGGAGAGAAAGACGGGAAGTCCAATAAAGTCCCTCTGAGTCGGAGAGGAAACTCCGGAGGTGAGACTGCAGTAACACACAGAGACCACAGGGGGGAGACACAGAGCTGTGTATCCATCTGATCACTGTGATGAAGAAGACTTTTCCTCCTCAGTGCTTCAACAGTACAACACACAGGTGTTCTTTAGAGAAAATTAATAATCAGAATAAAACCAAATATATATTAATCAAAGTTCAGATGACAAAGGACCATTTCAGTCAATAATCAATCAGATATATGTTGTTGAAAACCGGAGGTATGGTGTCCATATCTTCATCAACTGTCCTTTTGTAACATGATGTAGACTAAAGATAAGATCTTCTTTTTATGGCACTGAATTCAATAATATTGTACACAATGTTGTAATTATTTTATCTGTCAGAAATTTTGACTCTTGATGATCCAGGAGCAAAGAAACAGGCTTCATGTTTCCCTCTCTTACAAAATATCAACTCATTACACTTGAATTTTGGGAATGTAGGTCCACTCTGACAAAGATTTGCAAACAGGACAGGATTGATGGCGGAGGCTTTTAATGTGAAAGAGCCTTCCTGTGTGTGTCTGCAGCTGTGTGTATGGAGGAGGAGCCTGCTCACCTGGAGCCCGGCGTCTACATCGAGAACCTGGTGAAGGTTTACAGACACGGGAAGAAGCTGGCGGTGGACGGACTGACGCTCGGGTTCTACGAGGGACAGATCACCTCGTTCCTGGGACACAATGGAGCCGGAAAAACCACCACCATGTGAGTCCAGAACCAAAGAAACCAGTACAGACCAGACTACATCAGACCAGAGAAACCAGTACAGACCAGACTACATCAGACCAGAGAAACCAGTACAGACAAGACTACATCAGACCAGAGAAACCAGTACAGATACTGAGATCCAGTTAATGCATCCAGTTTCTTCGTCTATGTCAAGTTTTTAGGAATTTAAATGTGTAAAATAATTAAACTTTTTATTTTTCTGCTTTATCAGTTTACACAATGTGACCAGAGACGTTTTGTACAAAAGTACAGAAAAAAAAAATTAAATTCTCTGCTCAAACAGCCTGAACAGTCAGAACCAATGAATGAGCTCACCAGCCTTTCTCTAATTTGTAGAAATAATTAGTTTATAAATTTTTAAATATTAAGAAATGATTCGGCTCTCAGGTGACATATTTAGACCTCTGAGTTCTCCTCTCGTCCCCCTTGCAGGTCCATCCTGACTGGTCTGTTCCCGCCCACCTCGGGCACGGCCTACATCCTGGGCAAAGACATCAGGACGGAGCTGAGCACCATCAGACAGAGTCTGGGAGTCTGTCCTCAACACAATGTCCTCTTCAGCATGTGAGTCGTCCTCCTAAAATATCAGTGCAGAAAATATTCACATTTAAGAAGCTGAAGAAGCTTTAATATTTATAATAGTGTCATTACATGCAGATATACTGTACGTCATATATCACAGCAATGTTGTGGCGCCTCCTGCAGGCTAACGGTGGAGGAGCACATCTGGTTCTACGGGCGTCTCAAAGGTCTGTCGGAGCAGCAGGTGAAAGGTGAGATCGAGCAGATCCTCCAGGACACCGGACTGCCTCACAAACGCAGGTCCAGGACCAGCGCTCTGTCCGGGGGCATGCAGAGGAAACTGTCTGTGGCTCTGGCCTTCGTCGGGGGGTCAAAGGTCGTGATCCTGGACGAGCCCACGGCTGGCGTCGACCCATATGCCCGCAGAGGGATCTGGGACCTGCTGCTGAAGTACAGACAGGGTGAGGCCTCCTGATTGGTTGGTTCATCAGTGGTCTTTAGAAGGTTTCTGCAGGTTTCAACAAGTTAAATTTGAGTCTTTTTAAGGCCTGTAGATTGATTTCACTCCTGTTTCACGTCCATACTGACAGTTAAGTACATGAACAGTTTGTATCTGTGCTAATTCCTTCTGTGTTGTTGTTTGAGTGATCAATACTGTTAATTTCACGAAAACACATTTAAAAGTGAGACTGAAGTTAAATCCAACTTTAAAAAGTAAGGCTAACTTCATATTAAGACCTGTATTTAAGAGATTTTAATGTCTAAAATTCAAATTATTGGATTTTAAACTTTTTAAGACCTACAGAAACCCTGTGTGGAGTTTTTTATAAAGTTGGAAACTGTTATTAACGTCGACAAAGTTTAACGTCCTGTCCGTCTCCGCTCAGGTCGGACCATCATCCTGTCCACTCACCACATGGACGAGGCGGACATCCTGGGCGACCGGATCGCCATCATCTCTCACGGGAAGCTGTGCTGCGTCGGCTCGTCTCTGTACCTGAAGAACCAGCTGGGGACGGGATACTACCTGACCCTCGTCAAGAAAGACCCCGCGCCGTCTCTCAGCTCCTGCAGGAACTCGTCCAGCACCGTGTCCTTCACTAAGAAGGTCTGAGACTTCACACCGCACATACTGGTCCATCAGATACTGGTTCAGTTAGTTAGCCAGGCTCGCTGCTTCAGGAGTTTAAGACCTCTTCATGGATCAGGTCACCAACAAACTGCACAAAAAACCTGTCAGCTGATCAAAGACCCTCAGAGCTGCAGATAAGAACAACATACAGAACACAGACGGCGTTCTTCTTCTTCATGTGTCAGAGTTATTAAGCAGCTCTAATGCTGCGTGCTGTTTGATCGCTGCAGGTACATGAAGGTACAGAAATGACAGCATCATCTGCGTACGTTCTGCGTATTTATATAAAGTCTAAACAGCAGGGGTCCAAGAACTGATCCCCGAGGGACACTGATATTTGGTGTAGTATTTTAATGCAGTATCAGTACTTATACTCTGTTAATTTCAGGAGGAGGGGTGTGCGTGTATTTTGTGGTGTATTGTGTGGTATTTTGATGCAGTATTGTGTGCGGTTTCAGTACTTATACCCAGTGTACTGTGTGTACTTCAGGAGGAGGAGGAGTGCGCGTCGGTCAGCAGCAGTGACGCAGGACTCGGCAGCGAACATGAAAGTGAGGCTGCGACCATCGGTGAGCTCTCTGTTCCTGTGGAGCGTTTGATTCATTCACCTTCAGGTGGCTCTGATCAGGTGTGTCTCTTGTCTCTGTCCTCAGAGAACGGCCCCGCGGCGTCCATCTGTAATGTCCCCTTCGTCCCGCCCGATGTGTCCCTGATCTCGGGGCTCATCCTGTGTCACGTACCCGCCGCCCGCCTGGTGGAGGACCTGGGACACGAGCTGACCTACATCCTGCCGTACAGCGCCGCGAAGGACGGCGCCTTCGTGGAGCTCTTCAAAGACCTGGACCTGAAGCTGCCTGACCTCGGCATCTCCAGCTACGGAGTATCGGACACCACGTTGGAGGAGGTGATGACGAGCTGACGGTTAAACCTGTGACAAAGACGTTCGTCTGAGGCAGCAAAGATTATCAATATAAATATCTCAGAGACTCCTAATGATGATTTTTAAAAAACAAAATTAATATTTGAATCTGTCAGATTTTGTTCAGAGAGAAGCACAATTGTTTGTTTGTATCTCAGATGTTTCCTGTATTTTAATATGAATATTACTTTATTAATCCTGAAGGAAATTCTCATGTCAGAGGTTTCAGTACAAAATATAGAGTGAAATATAAAACATAAAACATAAAGCAGAAGGCAAAACTGCAAAATAGACTACAATATCAGTAGATGTAAAAAAAAATAAGCCTGATTCTAAATGTAATATTGTACATGATGAATAATAATGAAAACGCAGTGTTGCACATGATGCTGAAAAAGTAATTCTGTACAGAATATTGGTGTTATGGAGTAAAATATTATATTTTATATCTCAGATTATTAAAACACAATTAGATATTTTTAAATAATATTTTTGATTGTTTTTAATACAAACAAGGCAACCACACAAACTAAACATCTGATTTATATAATTATATATGTAAAATATTATTATAATTATAACATGAAAGGATTGTTTCTTGGCAGATTTTCCTGAAAGTAGCTGAAGATAACGGAGTCGACACTGAAGTGCCCTCAGGTGAGCTCTGACCTCTGACCTCTGTGATGTCCTTCCAAAATAAGAGTCAGAAATCTTCACTGCATCCTGAGCGACGCGTGTTAAACATACTCTGGTGTGTGTGTGTGTGTGTGTGTGTGTGTGTGTGTGTGTGTGTGTGTGTGTGTGTGTGTGTGTGTGTGTTCAGATGGTACACTTCCTGTCAGGAGGAGGAGGAGGACTCATGCCTTTGGTGGCGGAGACACTCAGAGCTGTCTGAGACCTTTAACGGAGGACGACAACAACGACTGTAACGAGTCTGATGGAGACGCTGCCGGTACGAGACGCTCTCTCACTCTTCGATAAATCCACTGGGGCTTCATTGGCCTGTTTAATGTGACACACCATTGGAGAGCCGAGATTCTTGTGTTTCATTTGGTGTCAAACATGTTCAGATCCAGTCACAACAGCAGGTACAGTTACAACACTGAGGCAACTCACCATCAGCTCCAGTCAGCAACACATCAAGACAAAGGTCTGCAAAGGTCCAGTCGGTTCAATCCAGTAACATTTTCAGACCAGAACACACGACTACACCAGTAAATACTCACAAACAGCTCCACTTAGATCACCTCTATAGACGCCTCGCTGCTCAGATGTTGTTGTTTTGACAACTTTAGATGCACAAAGTTTCAACAATGGAAAAAGCTCTATAATGTGTTTCACTCACTCTGAAAACTCCTGATAAAACACGGAAATCTTCATTTTCTGTGTTTTTTTTTAATACAGTTGAACTTGGGATGAGGTTTGGTTAATCACTCAAAACAGTGTTCAGTGTTTCCTTTCAAAAGAGACTAAAAGCATGTATGTTCTGCAAATGGTTCAACTGAGTTGAGCAGAAGAGCAGATTTATGTATTTGTATACATGTTTCATAAAAATCAGACAGAGTGACACCTCCCCATCATTTATCTATGACCTAAACTCCTGCAGTTACATTATTAAAGACCAGGACAATGTTAGCATGCTGATGATAGCATCAACACAGCTACTCCATCATGTGACCTGTGTTGATCATGTGACCCCCTTCTGTCCTATCAGAGTGCAGGGAGACAGACTGGCTCAAGTGTTCTGGTGGTAAAGGATCGTATCAGGTGACCGGCTGGAGTCTGAAGAGGCAGCAGTTTGTGGCTCTGATGTGGAAACGATTTCTGTACGCGCGACGCTCCAGGAAGGGATTCTTCGCTCAGGTATGTCTCACCTGCACACACACCTTCACACACCTCTGCTCACACACCTGCTCACACCTGCTCACACAGCTGCACACACCTGCTCACACACCTGCACACACATCTGCACACACACCTTCACACACACCTGCTCATACACCTGCACACACACCTGCACACACACCTTCACACACACCTGCTCACACACCTGCACACACCTGCTCACACCACTGCACACACCTGCACACACACCTGCTCACACAGCTGCACACACCTGCACACACACCTGCACACACAGCTGCACACACATCTGTTCAAACCTGCACAGCTGGTCAAGTTCAGATTAACAATATTTATTTGAGATATAGATGTTGTCTTTTAATTTATATCAGTTTCCCGTCTCTGTCTGCTTTGTTCTCTTCACTGTTTTGTGTTTGTGTCTTTCTTGTCCTTCAGATCGTCCTCCCTGCTGTCTTCGTCTGTATCGCTCTTGTCTTCAGTCTCATCGTCCCCCCGTTTGGAAAATATCCCAGTCTGGAGCTGCAGCCCTGGATGTACGAAGACCAGGTCACCTTTATCAGGTACTCACCTGTCCTACACTGTGTCCCACTGTTCTTCACTGTCCCCAGCTGTCTCCAACTATGTCCAAAAAATGAATAATTATAAACTATTGTAACAGATATAATTATTACAGTGTTAATGTCTCAATGTTTCTGTTTTTAATGACTAAATGTGTGTGTGTGTGTGTATGTGTGTGTGTGTGTGTGTGTGTGTGTGTCAGTGACGACGCCCCTACAGACACCAACATGCAGCAGTTATTAGATGCTCTGCTGGACACTCCGGGCTTCGGGACTCGCTGCATGGAAGGACATCCCATCCCGTAAGACAACATGACGCCTTTAATCCATCATTTAAAAGATTTAGTCACTGTTTTAAGGACATCAGCACACAGGATTGTGGGTAGTGGAGTTTAAATCAAATGTGACTTTTTATTTATTGAAGATATTTTGTTGTAACTCCTTTCAGATTTTGGAGCCTTGATGAGACGTTTTTAAAATGAATAAAAGTTCAGACTCTTCAGTTTCTGTCAGATGTTTGATGTTTCGACCTGACAGATAAACTCTCGTCATGTTATCACTGATCGTCTCTCAGAGAGGCTCCGTGTACGATGGGCGACGAGGACTGGGACACCCCCGACGTCCCCGAGAGCGTCCAGCAGCTCTTCACCTCCGGCAACTGGACGATGGAGGATCCGTCTCCGGCCTGTTTCTGCAGCTGCGACGGGAACAAGAAGATGTTACCGGACTGTCCTGCTGGAGCCGGAGGACTGCCTCCACCTGAGGTCAGACTCACACACACACTCCTCACACACACCTCACACACACCCCGCACACACCCCGCACACACCTCACACACTCCTCACACACACCTCACACACACACCTCACACACTCCTCACACACACCTCACACTCCTCACACACACCCCGCACACACCTCACACACACACCTCACACACACCTCACACACACCCCGCACACACCCCGCACACACCCCGCACACACCTCACACACTCCTCACACACACCTCACACACACACCTCACACACTCCTCACACACACCTCACACTCCTCACACACACCCCGCACACACCTCACACACACACCTCACACACACACCTCACACACACACTCCTCACACACACTCCTCACACACTCCTCACACACACCTCACACTCCTCACACACACACCTCACACTCCTCACACACACACCTCACACTCCTCACACACACCCCGCACACACCTCACACACACCCCGCACTCCTCACACACACCTCACACACTCCTCACACACACCTCACACACACCCCGCACTCCTCACACACACCTCACACACTCCTCACACACTCCTCACACACTCCTCACACACACACACACACTCCTCACACACACACACCTCACACTCCTCACACACACCTCAGACACACTCCTCACACACACACCCCGCACACACCTCACACACACCTCACACACACACTCCTCACACACACCCCGCACACACCTCACACACACCCCGCACTCCTCACACACTCCTCACACACACCCCGCACACACCTCACACACACCTCACACTCCTCACACACTCCTCACACACACACTCCTCACACACACCCCGCACACACCTCACACACTCCTCACACACTCCTCACACACACCTCACACACACCCCGCACTCCTCACACACTCCTCACACACACCCCGCACACACCTCACACACACCCCGCACTCCTCACACACTCCTCACACACACACCGCACACACCTCACACACTCCTCACACACTCCTCACACACACCTCACACACACCCCGCACTCCTCACACACTCCTCACACACTCCTCACACACACCCCGCACACACCTCACACACACCTCACACACACCTCACACTCCTCACACACTCCTCACACACACCCCGCACACACCTCACACACTCCTCACACACACCCCGCACTCCTCACACACTCCTCACACACACCTCACACACTCCTCACACACACCTCACACACTCCTCACACACTCCTCACACACACCTCACACACTCCTCACACACACCTCACACACTCCTCACACACTCCTCACACACTCCTCACACACACCCCGCACACACCTCACACACTCCTCACACACACCCCGCACACACCTCACACACACCTCACACACACCTCACACTCCTCACACACTCCTCACACACACCCCGCACACACCTCACACACTCCTCACACACACCCCGCACACACCTCACACACACCTCACACTCCTCACACACTCCTCACACACACCTCACACACACCTCACACACACCTCACACTCCTCACACACACCTCACACACACCTCACACTCCTCACACACTCCTCACACACTCCTCACACACACCTTTTACTCTTCACACACACTTTTCTCACACACCTGGACACAGATGGATGTTTGTCCAGTTGTTCGTTATTTCACATTTTCTTATAAATTCTTTGTAAGTAATGACAAACTTTTTCATTTTTTCTTGATTGTCTGATTGAAATTTAAGGTTGAAACATTTTCATTTCTTCAAATCTTGATTTTGGTTCAGTTTTTTGTTCCACTGCAGCCTGTGAAGTTATTTATATGCTGTTTATTTGTTTTGCAGTACAGTGATATTGTTTTTAAAGTAATGACTCTGTCATGGTTGTTGTTGTTGTTGTTGTTGTTGTTGTTGTTGTTCAGATGAAGCTGAGCGCCACCGACACTCTGCAGAACCTGACAGGACGAAACATCTCTGACTACCTGGTGAAAACCTACGCTGAGATCATCGGCAAGAGGTGACCAGACTACACAGTACAAATACACACAAATCTACTGCAGAAGTACTGCAAATACACAGAAACATATTACAGGTTCACAGTAATACTGCAGTACTGCAGGTACATTTTGTCTCTAACAGTTTGTGTCTGTTTCAGTCTGAAGAACAAAGTCTGGGTGAATGAATTCAGGTCAGTTTGTTTCATTCTTCTTTTCTGCTTTCAATTTGAAAATCATAAACTCAGGCAGTCATCGTTTCCTGTTTGTCACTGTTTGGATCTCATGTTTTTTTTTTTTCTCTCTGCAGGTACGGAGGCTTCTCATTGGGCGCCAGGAGCACTCAGGTCCTCCCACCGGCCAATGAGATCGACGACGCCATCAAACGAGTCCGAAAGATCTTTGAGTTACAGAAGGTCGGTGTGATGAGGCGCCTGACGAACCAAATGTTTATTAAAAATATGACATCACAGATCTGAGTCACAACCAATCAAACGATGAGTCTGATGATGAACTGATGAGTCAATAACTGAAAGTAAAAAACCGAGACGTGTGAAAGTGAATCTGCGTGTTTGTTTCAGGGCGCTGCTGCTGATCGATTCCTCGACAGTTTGTCAGGTTTCATCAACGGTTTGGACACAAAGAACAACGTCAAGGTGAGACGCAGACCAGAGTCCAGCAGAGGCCGTCCTCTGTCCTCAGAGTCTCCATTCAGAGAAAGAAAATGTCCTTTAACAGGACAGAAAATGTATGTCCGTGCAGTCCACCTGTTTGGACCTATTTTTCAACCAGTGATCAATCTACCATTAATTTTTCCACTAACTGATCAGTTGTTTGGTCCATAAAATGTCAGACAATGTTGAAAATGTTTAAAAGTCACATGTCACAGCTGATTTGTTCTTCTCAATGGCTGCGTCACAACTTCCTTTTGCCTTTAAGAATAAAAGTTTTTACAGAGGGAACTTCTCCATGTTCACGTCTCATCAATGAATGAAATATGAAATAGATTCAAGTTTTGAGCTCTTCAGAGAAAAGTCGAGTTTCTGTGACTTCTCTTGTCACCTGAAACTGTGCAGGTGTGCTACTGAGCATGCTCAGTGAGAGCTCAGGTGTTCACTAAATATGCTATTAGTATTATTTCTATTATTATTAAAGTCAAGAATTAACTTAGATACTTTATCATCTGATCCAGTCATTAAAAACTCATTAGTTATTTTTCCTCTGATTAATTTCTGAATAAATTATTGAATAATAATTAGTTATCGGTTCCTGATTGGTTGCAGATCTGGTTCAATAACAAAGGCTGGCACAGTATTGGAGCGTTCATCAATGTGATGAATAACGGCATCCTGAGAGCGAACCTGCCCAAAGGAGCCGACGCCGCCAAGTACGGAATCAGAGCCTTTAACCACCCGCTGAACCTGACCAAGGAGCAGCTGTCCCAGGTCGCCCTGTGAGTACAACACACACACCTGACACACACCTGACAGGTCACACACACACACCTGACAGGTCACACACACACACACCTGACACACACCTGACAGGTCACACACACACACCTGACACACACCTGACGGGTCACAGATACACACACACACACACACACACACACCTGACAGGTCACACACACACACCTGACACACACCTGACCAGTGTGTTTCATTGAACACACTCGTGTGTTTGGTGAAGGGACAGTGAAGGACATTTCTCCTGACTGTTTGTCATTTTTCATCTTTCTTCTAACATCTTTTTTGTCTTTCATTTTTTTGCATCGTTTCTTTTATTTTGTTTTTGTCTGGTTCTTCTTGTTTTGAGTGTTTGTGTCTGACTCCTCCTCTTCCTGTCTGTCTCCAGGGTAACAACCTCCGTGGACGTCCTGGTGTCCATCTGCGTGATCTTCGCCATGTCCTTCGTCCCAGCGAGCTTCGTGGTCTTCCTCATCCAGGAGAGAGTCAGTAAAGCCAAACACATGCAGTTCATCAGTGGAGTTCAGCCGCTGCTCTACTGGGTGGCCAACTTCATCTGGGACATGGTGAGACACGAAATAAACGCACCCTCATACTCTCTGTGTGTGTCACAGGTAACAGGTGTGTGTATAATTACTGTTCTCTGTCTCTGCAGTGTAACTACATCGTCCCGGCAACACTGGTCATCCTCATCTTCATCTGTTTCCAACAAAAAGCCTATGTCTCCTCCACCAACCTGCCGGTGCTCGCCCTGCTGCTGCTGCTCTACGGGTCAGACACACAATCTATACATCAATACACAATCTATACGTCAATACACAATCTATACATCAATACACAATCTATACATCAATACACAATCTATACATCAATACACAATCTATACGTCATAATACACAATCTATACATCAATACACAATCTATACATCAGTACACAATCTATACATCAATACACAATCTATACATCAATACACAATCTATACATCAATACACAATCTATACGTCAATACACAATCTATACATCAGTACACAATCTATACGTCATAATACACAATCTATACATCAATACACAATCTATACGTCATAATACACAATCTATACATCAATACACAATCTATACATCAATACACAATCTATACATCAGTACACAATCTATACATCATAATACACAATCTATACATCAATACACAATCTATACGTCAATACACAATCTATACATCAGTACACAATCTATACATCATAATACACAATCTATACATCAATACACAATCTATACATCAATACACAATCTATACATCAATACACAATCTATACATCAGTACACAATCTATACGTCATAATACACAATCTATACATCAATACACAATCTATACGTCATAATACACAATCTATACATCAATACACAATCTATACATCAATACACAATCTATACGTCATAATACACAATCTATACATCAATACACAATCTATACATCAATACACATCTATACATCAATACACAATCTATACGTCATAATACACAATCTATACATCAATACACAATCTATACATCAATACACAATCTATACGTCATAATACACAATCTATACATCAATACACAATCTATACATCAGTACACAATCTATACATCAATACACAATCTATACATCAATACACAATCTATACATCAATACACAATCTATACGTCATAATACACAATCTATACATCAATACACAATCTATACATCAGTACACAATCTATACGTCAGTACACAATCTATACGTCATAATACACAATCTATACGTCATAATACACAATCTATATGTCATAATACACAATCTATACGTCATAATACACAATCTATACGTCAATACACAATCTATACATCAATACACAATCTATACGTCATAATACTCACTCTGTACATAGTCCAGTACTAGTCCAGCTGTCTGTGATCTGATTTTTAAAGTTTTCTCTCTCTCTCGTGTTCTGACGTTCTGTGTTCTCGTTGTTCTTGTTCTCAGCTGGTCGATCACTCCTCTCATGTACCCGGCCTCCTTCTTCTTTAAGATCCCCAGCACAGCGTACGTCGTCCTCACCAGCGTCAACATCCTCATCGGCATCAACGGCAGCATCTCCACCTTCGTCATGGAGCTGTTCGGAAACAACGTCAGTCGCCACAGAGACGCACCGACGCCTTAATCTGAACTTAAACTCTAAACTATCACACTTTAATCTAAAGGTTTAAGCTGAACGTGTGGTTTAACTCTCTGCAGGAAATCGGAGGAATCAATGACATCCTGAAGAACGTCCTCCTCATCTTCCCTCACTTCTGTCTCGGTCGAGGACTCATCGACATGGTGAAGAACCAGGCGATGGCCGACGCCCTCGAGAGATTTGGTAAAAAAAGAGAAACACACACACATAAATTTCTGCTCCAAATATTCTGTTTCTATGTGTTATATTTGACTTTTATTTTGAAGAGGTGTGTAGTTTGAAGAGTTGAAGTGAACCAGTCAAACTTCGCTCAGCTCACTGACACACGATGATCTTATATAAAATAATTTCATGTGAAATAAGACTATGAGTTTTAGATTTCACCAACTTCATTTTTCAGTTTGATTTAAAACATTTTCCACTTTTATTTTGAAAATCTGGCGCTTTAATTCCTGTTTCTTCCTCTTTAACTTTATTTTGAAACATTTTGACACAGAGGCTCTTTGATTCTCAGAAAATAGAAACATGAGTCAGCTGACATGCAGCTGGTCCTCTGATTGGCTGCTGTGAGTCAACACAAAGATTCTGATTGGTCTGTTTTCAGTGCAGATGTTTAGTTTCCCATGATGCTGTGCAAACATCCAGCACATTTAGTTTTATTTTGATAAGACCCAGTAACTTCCTGTGTTCCTGGCTGCTGATTGGACACTGAAAGTGTTTCATGGTTTTTGTCTAACAGTTAAACTGTCGTTTAAGGGTTTGGTTGAACCTTAAGTGTTGTGTGGACGTTGTTTAATGGTTGTGTGGACGTTGTCTCAGGTGAGAACAGGTTCCGCTCTCCTCTCGAGTGGGACATGGTGGGGAAGAACCTGTTTGCGATGGCGGTGGAGGGCGTGGTCTTCTTCATCATCACCGTCCTCATTCAGTACAGATTCTGTATCAAACCCAGGTATGTTTACACACACACACACACACACACACACACACACACACACACACACACACACACACACACACACACACACACACACAGAGGGAACTCTCTCTCTCTTTTTGTCCACTTGGGAGCAGCAGAGCAAATGGCTTCAAAATAAAAGTCTGATCTGACTGTGTGTGTGTGTGTGTGTGTGTGTGTGTGTGTGTGTGTGTGTGTGTGTGTGTGTGTGTGTGTGTGTGTGTGTGTGTGTGTGTGCAGATCTGTCAGTACTCTCACCAAACTGGGACCTCTTGGTGAAGAGGATGAGGACGTGGCCCGAGAGAGACAGAGGATTGTCCACGGCCTCGGACACGGAGACATCCTGGAGCTGAGACAGCTCACCAAGGTACACACACACACACACACACACACACACACACACACACACACACACACACCTGGACATAGTGATATCATGTTGATGAACTAAATGGAACGTGTCCTGCAGGTGTTTAAAAGGAAGCAGAAGCCGGCTGTGGACAGACTTTGTGTCGGGATCCCACCTGGAGAGGTGAGAGACTCATCACACACTCATCAATAATCAGTAATCACTGATCTAATCAAACATGATTCATAATGATCCTGTGTGTGTGTGTGTGTGTCAGTGTTTCGGGCTGCTCGGGGTGAACGGAGCAGGAAAGACGACGACCTTTAAGATGCTGACGGGCGACACGGTGGTGACGAGCGGGGAGGCGTTCCTCGCCGGGAAGAGGTCAGATAACAGAACATGAGGTGTTCTCTTATTGGTCAGCAGCAAAAATGGAAAAGCGCCAG
>NC_139321.1:370000-420000 GCF_056507025.1 Lutjanus erythropterus | reverse complement strand
TTTGAAATGTTTCTTCAATTAAAATGTTTAATGTTCATAAATGATAAATACTGAGTATAATTTAGTAACATGTTAATAAATAAACAATCAGTAACAGAAGACTTAATGTTCAGGTCTCGTTTATTATTCATTTATTTTTACATCATTGATCATTAGTCTGTTAGCCCCGCCCACCTCCTACATTCACACCACAGGATTGGACGCTGCTGCTGTCACTCACACACTCATTAACACAGAAACAACAACTCAATATGAATTAATGTCATTATTTTTCATGTTTTTCATGATGTGAAATGCTCCTTTACATTAGTCATGTTAGTAAAAAATACTTTTCTTTAACTGATCGTCATGACAACAGAATCAATTCTCAGCATCTTTAGCGTGTCTCTGTGTAGTTACTGTAAACAGTCATCTTCATGTGTTCATATGTTCATGTGTTCATGTGTTCATGTTCATGTGTTCATGTTCATGTGTTCATATGTTCATGTTCATCTTCATGTGTTCATCTTCATGTGTTCATGTTCATGTGTTCATATGTTCATGTTCATCTTCATGTGTTCATCTTCATGTGTTCATGTTCATGTGTTCATGTTAATGTGTTCATATGTTCATGTTCATATGTTCATGTTCATGTGTTCATATGTTCATGTTCATCTTCATGTGTTCATGTTCATGTGTTCATCCGCATGTGTTCATCTTCATGTGTTCATCTTCATGTGTTCATGTGTTCATCTTCATGTGTTCATTTTCATGTGTTCATGTGTTCATCTTCATGTGTTCATTTTCATGTGTTCATGTGTTCATCTTCATGTGTTCATGTGTTCATCTTCATGTGTTCATGTGTTCATGTTCATGTGTTCATGTTCATGTGTTCATGTTATATATTGATGTGTTCACGTGTTAGTATAAATGTGTTAATATAAAAACAGCAACTGAAGCTTTAAAGCAGGAAGTGTTCTGAGCTGTGATTGGTCCACTGAGAGAAAGGGGCAGTGTTTGGACCAATCATGTTAAGGGTGTTTGTGTGTGTTGCCATGGAGATGCAGATGTTGGACAGGAGGTCACTTCAGTGGAGAGAAGGAACATGGGAACATGAGTTTGTTCTCCTGAGACTCCAGATGGACAACGCTGTTCCTGACTGAGAGACACAGATCTGTTAGTGTTGACTGATTTTTGATTATTGATCAGCCTGATCACACTCTACTTTAACGATCACTTGTTTAGATTATCATCTTTATCCAGTCAGATCTCAGATCTCAGTGTCATGTGGGCGGAGCCTCACCTGCAGCGACCACTCTGGCGTCTGTGTGAGCTTTGTGCCGAATTTCAGCTCGCTGGTCGGCGCTTTCGAACCACCAGAGGGCATGAACTGACCGAGACACAGTGACATCATCAATACACACACACACACACACACACACACACACACACACAGCGTACTTCTGCTCAGTATGTGTTTTACAGTGTACAGTACGGTTCACAGTATGTGTGTATATTACTTCAGTGTATTTTTACAGCGTACCTCTGTTGAGCAGGCCGACCTCGCTGTGGAATGCTCCCACCAGCTTGCCGTACCCTGGTGCATCATGGGCCGTGACAGCAGCCTGGAAGGCGTCGCCCCAAACAGCTGGACCGCCGGGACGCATCAGGAAGGTGGTGAGCTCATACACACCTGAAACACACCTGGTGTTATGACGTCACTGTGATGTCACAGACAGCAGTGTTTACAGTGAGGGGGCGGGGCTTACCGCCGTCCCGCGGCGGCCTCTGGAGGCGGCTCCAGGGAACCAGGTAGGTGACTTCGTTGTCCTGAGACGTCAACATGGGGATCGCCTTAGAGATGTAGTCTGAGAGCCAGGAGGGGTCCTGAGACAGAGCTGCCCGCACGGCTGCCCGCTGAGAATAACTGTCTGTCAGTGAAACAGTGTTATAACAACATGTTATTACAAGTTTATCAGGTTATAACAATATTCTGTTTATAATATGTTATAAAGCCATGAGTTTATATGTTGTAATAACATGAAAATATCTTATTATAACTACATTCTTCGTGTTATAACATGACACTGATCTGTTTTCACTGCATATTATAATTATCATAGTTGTAATGCATTATAATCTCTGTTGTAATAATGCATTATAATATGATTATAAGTTACTCTATGTAGTCACTGGATATTAGTGAAACAGCCTTTAATTAAAATCAAACAGGCTACATTACTGTTATGAAGCATTATGAATGTTTATAAATGTTTATAACTGTTACTGTACAGTGCTATTAGCAGATTTTAATGTCTTATAAGTATGTTTATAAGCTGTGTATGTTGATAGAAAGTGTTTCTGAAGGATGTCCTCACCATACTTCCATATATGGAAGACCTTGTTCAGGCCGCCATACTCGACGCTCCAATAACCAATCAGCTCAGAGTGGGCGGTGCGCAGGTGGATCTTCTCATTGGTCAGTTTGAGGAAGGCGGTGTTCTGGTCTGGACGGATGCTGTAGGTGCGGAACTCATAGAAGGTTCTGTCTTTCTGCTGGGGACCAGTGGAGAGACGCACACGAGGCTGCAGAGGAAGAAGAGGACGAGGAAGAGGAAGAGAAGGAAGAAGAGGACGAGGAAGAGGAAGAGAAGAAAGAAGAGGACGAGGAAGAGGAAGAGAAGGAAGAAGAGGACGAGGAGGACAGATTTAAAAAAAGGAACATTTCCAAGAACAAACCGTTTAAAGGAACAAATGTTTCCTTCAGAGCTTTTCAAACTGTTCTTAGCCACAGGCTGACAGAACTCACACTGGCACAGTGGGACCTCAGGTGACCAGAGGAGGACGAGAGTCCACTGCCACTGTCCCGCCCTCTCTACCTGTCTTCACTGCCATCTGTCAAATATCCAGGAAGCATTCTCTGTGAGGACAGACAACATCCAGAGCTGCCTCTGGGACACGGCCTGTGTCAACACCCTCCTCTGTGTCCTTACAGCACTTCCATATAAACTGAACACAGTGCATCCTGGGAATTAACTGGAGTGATTGTGTTTCTCACACTGAAATATGCTGCAGTGGCTGGTCATGTGATCAGGATGTCCCCATGTTGGACAGACTGAGACTCTCCTGCTTCCTGAACTCCTGGATCTAAACGCCTGAGCTGTTGACGGAAACGGTTTCTGTCTGGTGTGGACGTTACAGAGACGTCGCCAAAGGTGCCGAATTAACGTGACAGAAACACTCGAGCAGCAGGTCGCCCTCCGTCAGCTAGTAGATATCGTGAACCAAACAGCCTACAATGTGGCTGTATTTCACTGGATGGACTCCAACAGCAGGTGGGACACACAAGACACAGAGGGACGCACCTGAAAGGGGGGCGGGGACGCACCGTGTGCTTGTATGACCCTAGGCCAAGAATATTAGCCAGAAATGTGGACATCCTGCACTGCCGTAGCAACGAAAAAGCTGTTCTTTAATTTTGTCAAATGTGGTTTTGTGCTTCGGTTCAGGCACTGTTGAGGCACCTACACTCTGTCTTACACGATGCACACCGCAGGTTTAAGTCCTGCCATTGGTCGCCTGCTCCAAGCGGCACTGTGGCGTCTGTGTTTTCAAAGTCCCCAGGAAACAACAAAAAGAACCTCTGAGCTGCAACCTGCTCGCTGAAAGTAGTGCCTATTGTGCAGCAGCAGCATCACCATCCTGGGCTTAGCTCCGCCCAAGATGTCTGTGATTGGTTTAAAAAAAAATGCAAACAAGACAGGGTGTTTTTTCCCCTATAGCAGAATGTGTCTGTGGGGAGACGTCTGGCTATGTGAGACTACGGCACCTATACGGTTTAAATTATTGCTGCATCATGGTCAACGCAGTGGGGGCCAAAGGACCAGATTAAGAAATGCAAAACTGGACCCGAGGACCTGGAGGACGGTGCTGATGACCACTTTATGATGGTAAAGATAGGGTTAGTATGCTAGAGATGGAGTGGACAGCTGAGGACAGCCAGGAGACATGCAGCCATGGTAGCCATGTAGGCTGCTGTCAGAGGTCTCACCTTTAAAGAAGTGGACGCAACTAAACAAAACTATAAACATGTACATGTGAAGAGACAAAGACAACCTGAGAGAGCATCTGTGTGAGTGTGTGTGTGTGTGTGTGTGTGTGTGTGTGTGTGTGTGTGTGTGTGTGTGTGTGCAGACTGAGGCCCATCTGAGCTGCTGGTTAATGTTAAACTGTAAGTTCTGACCTTCTCTCAGATCAGTCCAAAGATCAACAACGAACCACAAACTTCAGAAATCTGAACTCCAGACTCTCAGATCACAGACAGATAAATGTTTGTCTTCACACCAACACTGAGGAGTGTGTTAATGTGTGTGTGTTAATGTGTGTGTGTGTGTGTGTGTGTGTGTGTTAATGTGTGTGTGTGTGTGTGTGTTAATGTGTGTGTGAGTGTGTGTGTGTGTGTGTGTGTGTGTGTGTGTTAATGTGTGTGTGTGTGTGTGTGTGTGTGTGTGTGTGTGTGTGTGTGTGTGTGAGAGAGCTGTAAGTGGATGAGTGTGTTCACAGCAGTGATTGTTTTAGTGTTGAGCTGCAGTAAACTGTCTGTGTCTGTAGTTTCAGGCCTGTTGCATCCTCAAGATCAGGGTTGTGGTTAGTTTAGTTTCGGTTTAAGTTCGTTTTAGGTTAGTTTTAAGTTGATCAGAGTAAAACTCACCTGAGCAGGTGTGATGAGGGCAGCAGCTGACCTCAGTGAGAAGCTTCTGATCTTCAACATGTTGGAAGTGAAGTGACAGAAAAGAGACGAGCAGTAAGACTGAGGAAGTTCTCTGTCTATCAGAGATCCTCTGTAAAGACGAGCTCTCACTCGTAGAGGAAAAAAGTCCAACTCCAAATCTTACAGTGTTACCATAGCAACCACAAACAGGACAGTGATTCACCGCTGTGGAAGAAGTCATCGAGCAACTAGACTCAAAACTTATACATTTAATTATCACTTTCTGATTTTTATTCTATATTTACAACCATTCTGTAAGATAAGATATGATATTCCTTTATTAATCCCACAGAGGGCAAATTTACTGTTACAGCAGCAGAGTGGAGGAGAGGAGAAATAAAAATATATATAAAAAATATAAACAATTTGGACAAAGGAAATATAAAAACAGGAACACTATAAAGAGGATAAATATGAAAATAGGAACAATATATACAATATGAGGAGATTCAGCAGTTTAACACATTTGTCTTTTCTCATCTTTATCTTTTGTGTCTTTTTACATTTCCATTTCTTACTTAAATACTTTCTTCACTGCCATCTGTCTTAAATAATTTCACAGGTGTTGTAATTTATTGAGTCACTCTTTCCTTCTCTAATCTGAAAACAGACATAAACAAACATCCAAATCAACAGATATATACATACAGGTGTTTATAGATTCATGTTTGCATTTATACAGCAGAGTGAGACCTCCTGTCTTCTTTCTCTCCTCTCAGACGCCAGAAATCTGTGACGTCACGATGTTTAAATTGTTTTATTTTCGCTCATTGATCATCGGTTAATTTATAATATCACTCCTGTATTGATTTCATAAACACCTTGGTGAGAAATAGTCGGTTTTATTCTGTAATATAAAATAATTTTCATTTCGATCAAAAACGATCGATGAGTTTTACGTCACATCCGTCCAGGAAGTTGTCCGTTAGCAGCAGTGGAGTCTCGTGTGTGGAGCTCAGAGGTGAGCTCGGTGTGTTCCGGTGTGTCCAACATGTTCCAGGTGTTCCAGGTGAGTGTCCGCAGGGTTCTGTGGAGGGGTGTTTGTTCTCCTGCCCTGCGTGTCCCCGCTGCGGGCTGTGCGGGGTCAGTGTCCGGCTCAGGGGTCACGGCGGGTCGGGGTCTGAGCCGGAGGACGGTCCGGAGCTGCGCGGTGGACCCGAACCTGGAGGAACAGTTCGTGTTTGTGGACTTGACAGGTGAGACACTGAGACAGAAGACAGGACAGGTACAAAAACTACTCAAACTACAGATACTACAAATACTACGAAAACTACAGGTATTGAGAAATAAAGTACGATAAAAGTAAAAGTACGATAAAAACGACAAATACCATAAATAGTAAAAATATTACAGATACCGAGAAGTGACGTACAAATACACGTAAACTATAATAATAAAAAATAATAAAGAAAAAGAAAAATAATAAAGACCTCTTGAGCTGCTTGGAGGCTTTTAATTTGAAACAACAGGAAGTGTTCAGCTCTACTGACAGATATTAAAAACCACCAAATTAAAAGTGGTGACAGTTTTTAACCAGTCAGTGTTTTTGTCAGGGCGGAGAGAACAACTCAACTCTGTTGTTGTAGACAAACTCATTGTGACTGAATGAAGACGAGCAGGTGAGCATGGTGGAGGACAGGAAGTGACAACATGAGTGACATCATCATATATCACATTATAAATAAATAAAAAGAGCTGCTCCTCTTCAGGGAGATAAACAGGAAGATGAAAATTATATTACAAAATAAAATTCCACACATCAAGAGAACAGACAGGAACTTTTCCTCTTTGTGCTCAGATCCAGAGGACCACCACCATCGGGAGGACAGACACCTTCTTTCCTCCTCCTCCTCTACTCCTCCTTCTGGACCCCCGTCTCATCATCCTCAGGCTCCTCCCCCTCAGAGACACCTGAGGTCTCTGGAGCGACAGCTGCAGGTGTTGAGAGGTGTGTCCCAGCAGGAGGCAGAACCAGACTCGCTCATCCAGTTCCATGACGTGGACTTCCCGCTGGACGAGGACGTTGTCACAGCGAACAAAAAGAAGAAGAAGAAGAAGAAGGCGGAGAAAGGAGAGCACAAAGTGTTCGGCACGCCAGACGTGGATGAACCGGTCAGTGACACGTGCTGCTCGGGCTGCGGCGCCATCCTGCACTGTACCGCCACCAGCGTCCCTGGTTACCTGCCCAGTGAGAAGTTCAAGGTGCTGGTGGCTGACAGTCGTCTGAGCGGCGCCACCTGCCAGCGCTGCCACCTGCTGACGCACCACCACAAGGCTCTGAGCCTCCAGATGTCCCCAGAGGAGTACCGTGCTGTTGTCCAGCAGCTCCGCCCCCTCAAGGCTCTGGTGCTGCTCATCATCGACTTGCTGGACGTCCCTGACTCCATCGTCCCCGACCTGCCCGACCTGGTGGGCACCAACAAACACATCGTTGTCCTTGGCAACAAGGTCGACCTGTTGCCAGGAGACTCGCCAAACTATCTGCAGCGAATCAGACGGCAGCTCTCTCAGTACTGTCAGGATGCCGGCTTTGGCGGTCAGGTGACCGACGTCCACCTGATCAGTGCGAAGACCGGCTACGGCATCGAGGGTCTGATCACCAGCCTGCAGAGGTCCTGGAGGTACAAAGGTGATGTGTACCTGGTGGGCACCGCCAATGCTGGCAAGTCGACGCTTTTCAACACGCTGCTCGAGTCCGACTACTGCAAGTCCAAGTCCTCCGATGTCATTCACAAGGCCACCATCTCGCCATGGCCCGGTGAGCACACCAAACTCCAGTCACATTTTTATTAATTTAATGTTTCTTTATCTTCAAACACACCAAACTCCAGTCACATTTTTATTAATTTAATGTTTCTTTATCTTCAAACACACCAAACTCCAGTCACTTTTCTGTCGATTTAATCAGACGCATGGAGCTCCCACAGCAGGATGAGAAATGTCACCTGACAAGTGTGAACTTTTATGTGATTGGTCATCGTGTAACTGTTTGTTTTGTCCTGCTGTGGTGTGTTCAGGGACAACTCTGAACCTGTTGAAGTTCCCCATCATCAACCCGACTCCATACAGGATGTTCAGACGGCAGGAGCGCCTGAACGAGGCAGAGAGACAGACAGAGAGTGAGCTGTCACCAGACGAGCTGAAGAGACTCAAACACTTCAGCAGACAGGGGTACCTCGTGGGTAAGACAGGAGGAAACCAGTTGGGGGGGGGGGTGTCACTTATTCACCTGTCTTATTCACCTGTCTGCCTGTTCTCCTGTCCAGGGCGTGTCGGTAGAACGTTCCGGTCTGACGTCACATCCAGACGGGACGAGATCGAGTTTGATCCAGACAGTTTGGCTTTTGGAGAAAATGAAGACGGAGACATGGAGACAAAAGGTGAGGAGGGTCATCTGATTGGAAGAGTGATGTCTGATGTCATCAGCTCCAGGTGGAAGAGAACTGAAATCATTATTATTGATATATTTATTTTAAATGTTTCTTTAATGGAACTTCTGAATGAGACTGAACACCAATGATGTTGTTTCTGTCTCCAAATACTACAATACCCATGAGCCTCTGCTGCTGAGTGGTGGTGAATTCAAAACATGTTGCCATGGTTACTGAATTCAACCAAAACTGATCTAGAGTCAGAGACAGATTAGCTGTTTCTCAGTATGCGTTCTTCTCTGTTCTTGTGTTCTTGAGAAACGTCATCAGTCTCAGTCCAAGTACTGTTCCAGTTCAGAAGTCCGCATCTCGCCAAGTACAGTCAAATACCCGGAGGTGTTCTTGCCCCGCCCGTTTTATCGAGGATGCATCGGGTGGTGACTTGTGTGGACTTGGGGCAGCCACATATCCCAGAATGCATTTTGTAGCAACAATGGCAGAGCAGAGGACCCACAACTTTAAGTTACAGGTGTTGAAATATGACTGTTTTAGTATCACAGAATGAAATTTTAAGAGTATTTTATGTGAGAGTGTAGACGTTAAAACGCAGAATCTGTGGTCGATTCATCACGATAGCGTGTAGTTTAAAATTTGTTCCAGAGTTTTCGGAGACGTGTCGTCTAACTCATTAACCTCAGACTCCACCCACCTGTCCGTCTGTTTACCATCGAACACGCCAGACTCTAGTCACTTTTCGGTTAGAAGCCATTTTAATCTGACTGTGGTGCATTCACAGTCTTAACAAAAACCTCTGTGACCTCTGTGTGACCTTTGACCTCTGTGTCAGCTCCCAGCAGGTCGGCAGATGAGTTCACTTACAACGAGCTGAAGGACGCTCACTGGCTGTTTGACACGCCGGGAATCATCAAGGAGCACGATGTGAGACGCAGTGACTCACTACACATTCTATTATACACAATCCACCGACCAATCAGCTGTCAGCTTTCACGCTGTCTGTCCCTCTTTTCTCTCAGATCCTCAGTCTGTTGACAGAACAGGAAGTGATGTCAGTGGTTCCCTCTCAGGCTGTGGTTCCGCGGACGTTCGTGTTGAAGCCCAGTATGAGTCTGTTTGTGGGAGCTCTGGCCAGGATCGACTTCCTGCAGGTCAGTCTGTGTTTCTGTCTTCTGTCCACTTGTCCACATCCATCGCCTCAGTCTGAACAGAAGAAATCAGATCCTCCTCTTAAATCAACTCGCTTTTCACCAAAAACAAACTGGTTCTGAACCTGAAGAAATATCAGGTTTTCCTTGGGAACCAAAGTGGACGTGTCTTATCATACAGGTGGTTGCATAGCGCCCTCTGTTGACAACATCAGCGATTATAATGGTTCCAGTCACAACTGGTGGGAACGTGGGCTGGTTCACCAGACAGACACTGAAGAACCAGAAGTAATCTGATGGAAACGGTTCATGAGTCTCTTCAGCCTGCTACCTGTTAACATGCTAACATTTTATCATTGCATAATAATGAAAATAATAAACTTTATTAAAGGAGAGTCGATCATAAAAACACAGACATTCAGGTTTCAAATTCAGAGCTGGTTCCACAAAACATCTTCAGTTAGGATTTTCTTTAAAGTCTGGATTAATGTTCCCTTAAAATAAAAACAACTGAACTGCAACGATTAATCGATTATTAATCAATAACTAAATTAATCACCAACAAATTAGATAACTGACGGAGAATTTAAGGAGAGATTGAAACTGGTGTTTCTGATAAACTGAAGAGCTCGAGCTGTAAACGTCTCTGGTGGATGAACTGAGGACATTTTTCTGTCTTCATTGTTTTCTTTTGTTCAGACTGTTCACTGATTATTAGCTTCATGCTAACATTAGCATTAAACTTAAAGTCCAGGTGAGTCTGATGAAGGTTGGTTCAGTTAAACTGTGAGACTGTGAGATGTCCTCAACAGGCCACCGTACAGAGACACTGTGTGATGTCCCTTTAACGTCTCGAAACATAAAGACAAACATAAAGACCTTCTCTTTCTGATGTGTGGCTAGTCATGCTGCAGTGACCGCAGTCTGTCAGTCAGCTGTTACTGATTATTGATCAGCTGCTATTGGTCGTCCGTCTCGTCCTCAGGGGGGGAAGTCATGCTGGGTCTCCATTGTGGCGTCCAGTCGTGTCCCCGTCCACGTCACCAGTCTGGAGAAGGCCGATGGGGTTTACGAGAAACACGCGGGACACATCCTGCTGGGGGTGAGACTCCGAGGTCACATGACCACAGTCAGCTGTTTTAAAAACACTCTGAGGTCACACTGATGTGTGTGTATGGTGGTGCGTTCAGGTTCCTGTGGGAGGGTCGGAGAGGATGAAGACGTTCCCAGCGTTGGTTCCTCAGGAGTTCAGTTTGGAGGGTCGAGGTTACCTGGAGGCTGCAGGTGATATCAAACTGTCGTCTGCAGGTAAACACACCTGGCTGATAATCAATAATCACTGATACATCACATTAAATACTGATCAAATACCCTCACAGCTCACCTGGAACCTGTTCTGTCTGTCCATCTGCAGGTTGGGTGGCAGTGACGGCAGCGGAAGGAGATCAGCTGACGTTGAGGGTTCACGGTCCAGAGGCGGCGGCGTTCAGTCTGAGGACGCCGCCTCTGCTTCCTCACATCGTGTCTCTGAAGGGAGAACGCATCAGAAAATCTGCCGCCTACAGGACGGTGAAGCCGGCGGGGCTGCTGGACAGCGGCCTGTCGGCACGCGGAGCCGAGAGGCTGCAGGTGAAAATGAAGAAGAAGAAGTGAAGCGACCCCTGTGGACAGGTGGATGCACAGAGCTGCAGGTGAGAGGACAGAGCTGGTTTCCATGGTGACGATTGTCCTTCGGCTGCTCCCTCAGTTGACATGTGTTCCTGACAGGTTTGTCAGATTTCCCAAACGCTGGAAAAACATTTTGTCTGCAGACAAACTGACAGAACAGAACTGACAATCTGATGTTCTGGACACAAACTGACGGCAGGAGGATTCAGACTGTGTGTGACTTTTCCACTGCAGCGACACACCATAAAGCAGCGTGTTTCCATGGACACGAGATGTTGCGTGTTGTGTATCTACTGACCTGTAACTTTTACTCACTGTAACCTGGACACTCGACCAGAGACTCACAGGGTTATTAAAGGTGCAGCGATTCACATTTCTGGGAGGTTTATTGTCAGAAATATAATATTCAGGCACGGCCCTGCAGTCTCATGTCCTTATATGGGCATCAGTGAGGAGTTTCCAAAGACAGCAGCACTGACAAAGACAGCAGCACTGACAAAGACAGCAGCACTGACAGACAGCAGCGTTCACAATCATCACAAACAATTCTGTGGTTAAAGAACACGTCTGTGAATCTGAGTCAGATTTTTTTTTTTAAGTGAAAGTTTATTCCTGTCTTTTCATGTTTGTCTTTATTTGTCTGCTTCATTCCAACCAGCACATGAACGTATTTATACAAACACATATGAGTATTCTGGTCTGCACTCTTTTATGCTGTGAGGAGATTTGATAGTAAAAAGCTAAAGGTGTCAGAACAGAACCGAGGCCACTGCAGAGAACATGAGACCAATGAGCTGCCAGGAGGCGTCAGTGTTCACCGTCCTGAATGTGAGTTCTTTATTTATCGGTAATCAGACGGACACAGAAACAGATGATTTGATGAAGCTGAAAATCTTTATTTAAAAAAGAGCAGAATACAGTTTGATAATAAAGTTATAAAAGAGATTAAACTGCTGTTAGTCTGAGAGAAGAAACAAACTACACTTGAGATTTCATATGTCGGAGCTCAGTTCTCTCTGTTTACTGATCAACTAATTCTTCTTCAAGGACAAACATGATATTTGATTTGAACTACTGACCAACAACTGAATCTCTTTGGGACACCTGAAGACAAAATGATTAATCAATTAATCCTGAAAATAACTGATAGATTAATGAAGTATAATGAAAGTGATTGTTAGTTACAGTCACTTCACTGGAAGTTCTTACAGAAATGAAAAGCTAAAAAACACCAGTTTTACCCTTTAATGTTGACCTAAGTGCTGCGGCGTGATCACAGACGCACGTTAACATACAGAGAGAGGATGTTATTACCATGGAAACGTCCTGTAACAATGATGAAGTGTGATTTGGCAAATATCAACTGTGAAGCCTTTAATGTCGTCCTCAGAAACAGGTGAGACGTGAAGAAGGAAAAGTTTCTTTACAATCAAACATCTACAACACGAGTGCATCACAAACAGGAAGAGCTACACGTTCACTTTGGCTTCTCAACTAAAACAAATATTGCACAGAATTATTTACAGAGTTTCTTTAGACCAAACACAGATAAAGATTTTATTCTTGTCTGGATTCATCATCAGGCACCAAAACAAGACGACGTTTCACCGTAAACCTGTTTAATCTCGTTTATCCAATCAGATTCACACGTTCAGGAAAAGAAAAATGATCGTCTCTTTAGACCTGTGAGACATTTGTTCCTAAACAGTTAAATCTTAAAACAAAGAAAAAGTTTCATTTCACCCAAGAAGAGTTAAAGAGTCACTGTACACGACTGATTGTCAAAGGCACTGAATGTTTTCAAGTTAATATTTGGACAAACTACAGGATTTTACATCAGACCAGGGCAGGTTGTAACAGAGTCAAACATTTCTCTGGTGTTTTACAGCCGTTAGTCAGCGTCTAAACATCAAAGATCCTGCTGAGGTCATGACATCATCGATACGGTCCAATCACAGAAGTCTGATTTACAGAATCATCGTAATAAACTTTCATATTTAATTTGGAGGAATGAAAACTAACGACGTGGCTGCAGGTGAACATGACCTGATCATGTGACAGGTTTCTAGGACAACAAGGAAAGAAGTTGTGAAGTCACCAGTCTCACCTTCAATCTAAATTAAGGTGCGTTCACAGCAGCTTTGTTCAGTCCGGTTGCACTGAGCGCTGGTTCCTTTGGGTCAGCGTGAACGCTGCACCTGAACTCTGGTGCGGTCTGTCCTCCTCAGAGTCTCAGACCGTCATCATGTGACCTCTGGAACCAATTATTCTGGTGTCAACACCATTTAAACATAATCTTGAACCATTTGGAGCTTTTCCACCAAAAATAAAGTGTTCTGAACTTTAAAACTTGGTTGGAACTAAAAGAAAGGAGTGGTTTTCCTTCAGAACCATAGTGGGCATGTCATATTCTACCAGTTCTACAATGCCATCCATCGAAGACACATTCTTGATTACAATGGTTCCACTCAGAACTGATGGAAATCAAGACTGGTTTGCTTAATAGAATATTAATAGAATGGAACCATTCTAGAACCAGAGCGTATTTGGAGGAAAAGGGTCCTCATCACCGAAGCAGGTACAACAGAAGACTGGACCAGCGTACTGGGATCCAAGAACCCATCAACTCAGAACAAGAGGCTTTCCCACTACATGAGCTCTGCTTCATGCACCTGTTCCTTTCAAGATCCTTGGAATCTTGATACCATCTAGTGAACCATCAACAGAGGGCGCTGCACCATGATATGTAGAATATGACACGCCCACTTTGGTTCTTGATGAAATCTTATTTTTGGTGAAAATGTTTTGAACGGTTCAACATTAGGTGCCTGAAGTGGAACAGATCTTGTTACATGTTGGTGTTCTGGTTCAGAGCATGTTCTCTGGATGGACTCGAGCAGCCCTTTTCTACCAACATGGAACCATGGAACAGGTTTTGTTCGAGTTCACTCACAGAATGTTTTTTAACCGTTCCGAGCATTTCCACTTAAAAAAAACAAAAACAAAAAAAGAAGAGAGGAATCCAAAAACTTGGTTCCCAGATGGAACCCAAAAATAGCAGGGGACCCAAGGTGATGTGTCATATTTTACAGGTTGATGTACAGCGCCCCCTGTTGAAGACATCCTTGGCTATGTGTGCTCTGACTCACTAGATAGCACCAAGATTCAAGAACCAGCCTGTTCTCTGGATGGACATATTTTAGATCTCTGGATCAGATTTGAAGACATTTTAATGATAAATTTCTGGGCAAAAAACAAAATTGTGTCCACTTAATGTCAGATTTAGACAAACTGGGATGACACTTAAATTGAAGCGTCTAATCCTGAGACTACAGAGTCCATCTGTAGTTGGACCTACACTAACCTTGGATTTATCTGGATGACGTGTTTGACATTCCAAATTTGGTGCCACTGGGGGAATCTACTGGTTCTTGTTCGTCTACAAAGTTTCTCTAAAAATTGCACTGTGCAAACAAACAAACTCATGTAGCTTCAAACAGAACAATAAAAACAAAAAATGTGTTGAGCCCAGTTTGGTCTCTCTGACTCCAAAGGTCAGTGCTTGGAACCATTATGGAGAACCCTACAGTGAGTTTATAACCGTCTTTTAGAGTCCTGACACTCAGACTAATGATATTTAAAACTGACAGAGAACGAGCTGATAATGAGGGATAAAATGGTTTTTTTTCTGACAGCCAGTCTGGTTTCAGGGTGTCAGTTTCTAAATTAGGCAAAAACCCTGACAACAAGACATCCATGCAGGATGCACTGTCATGGATACAGCTCCTCATTTCTGTCCTTTGGCAGTGTTGTCCATGTAGTAAACGTTGACAAGATGGCGGTTCAGGTGGCGGCGGTATGCCACCTCCAGAGGGAACGTACGGTCGCAGAAGATGCACATGTGACTCTTGAGCTCTGTCGGTGTTGGGATCTCGTCGGTTGGTGTTTCTGGGTCGTTGGCCATCTTACCCGACCCGGCGCCGTTGCCGTTGAGGCCCGAGTCATCGCTGCCCTCTGAGGCGCTGTCGCTGATGTCACTTCCTCCTTCATGGCTGCTGTGGATGCCCTCGTCATCCTCAGGATCGGCAGGTTTGTTTCGCTGGCCTGGAAGCACCAGAGGAGGCGGTGATGTGGGTTTAACGAAGGTTGGGGCAGGGCGGTCCTCTGTTGGAGAGGGTGTGTCCTCACCTGAGCTGCAGGAAGGTGAAACTTTAGTCTTCTCAGAAGGTTTGATCAGAGTCTTCTTGGGTTCTGTTGGAACGGTGTTCTTCTGTATGGGGCTGTTCTCTGTCGGGTTAGGCTCAGGGTTGGTGGTCTCAGCAGGTCCTTCCAGAACATCTATGGATGGACCATCAACAGATCCTTTCAGATCATCTGTGGACAGACTTTTGACAGGTCTTTCTTGAGCATCTGTGGATGAACTTTTGTCAGATCCTTCCACAAGATCCATGGATGGACCATAAACAGATTCTTTTGGAGCATCTGTTGACAGACTTTGGTCAGATCCTTCCAGGTCCAAGGATGGAGGACTTCTGATAGATCCTTCTGGAGCGTCTGAAGATGAACCATTGACAGAGGTCTTGTCTTCAGCGGCCAGACCTACTGCTTTCTTACTGGTGTTCCTGGTCTTCTTCTGCCTCACGGGGGTTGTTGTCCCATTGGACTTAGTCAGTGCAAGAGTGGTGTCATCAGTCTTCTTGGTGTCTTCTGAAGCAGGTTTGGCTTTCAGCCGTCTGGTTTTGGTTGGAGTCTCAGATGAGGACTTGTTGGACAGATCCAAGGCCTCCACTGCTTTCCTCTTGGCAGGTTTTTCTTTGACCATCTTTTCCTTCGGAGTTTTCTCGGGAGTGTCCTCAACAGGTTCTGGTGTTTTCTCTGACTTCTTTGATCCAGACTTCCTCTGCTTGTTGAAGCTTTTGTTCTCTTTTCCACTGCCTTCGTTCTTCTGAAGTTCTTTCTCCTGTTCTTTTTTCTCAGGTTTTGACTTTTCTTCCTCTTTGTCTATTTTCTGTCTCACTACTCTCTCCTCATCTGATCTCTTTTGGTCAGATTTCTGTGTTTGGTCTTTTTCTGGTTCAGTTTGTCCTGCCTGATCTGGGACAGTTGGTTTCTCTGCAGGTGTCTTCTTGACTCGTCTCTTTGTCTTATTCTCTGTATTTACGGCAGCTGTTACCATCTCTGTCTGGGTTTCTTTAGCAGGCAGGTTTGCCAGAAAGTTCTCGTTGACTTTCTCAGTCTTCTTCTGTCTTGTTACGATCTTTCTTTCTGGTTCCAGCTTGTCCTTCACCTTCAGTACTTTCTCTTTGTCAGAGGTGGTGTTGGGTTTCTTCTGAGCATTGTCAGGTGCTTCAGTCTGCTCTGATTGGCTGAATTTGGGCTGGCTGCTCTGTTTGACTGATAGATTGATCGGACTGGAGTCCACGCCCTCGTCCCCGTCGTCCTCGTCCATGTCGAAGTCATCGTCGACGCTGGATGAATTGTCAAACTTGGCTGCTCTGTTGTTTTCCTCTGCACTGTCAGGTCCAGGTTTTTTGACACGCAGTTTGACCTTGGAGATGTCCATGGAGACGTTGCAGCCCGAGTGTCTCGACTTGATGTGGTACTGCAGGTTGCATTTCTTGGAGGCGGCGTACTTGCAGAGAGGACAGAGGAATTGACGGGGATTGAGGTGGAGTTCGACGTGCTTCTTGAAGTTGCTGCGGTCAGCCGTCTTGTACTCGCAGTATGGACAGGCAAGAGGTTTGGGGCCATCGTGGACCTGCCGGGCGTGGCGGGTCACCTCATGCTGATTGGCTGCCAGGTAGTTACAAGTCTCACACTTGAAGGGACGCTCACCTGCACACAGGAAGGTACACAGAGGTCAAAGTACTGCAGAAGATGATGTGACAGTGGACAGATAAGACACCACAGGGATTCATGCAGCAGGTGAGTCTGACTGATATATCGAATTATCAGCTGATAATGATTAATGTCAATATTTCAAAGCTGATCAATTTATAATCAAAGTTTTTACATTTAGTATCTCTGTCTAATCTTTATTGTGCAACTGTTTGACAAACTGCTTCAGTTCATGCAGTGATTTAATGTCCACATCTGATCAATCAGACTGAACTATTTATTCTTGTTTCTGATTATTATTGTCTGACTGACACTGACCTAAAACGTGTCGACAACACACGTCATTATTATTGATTTTAATCAGACAAACAGTCACTGTACTACTAGACTCTATCATGATAATCTATTCAGACGTTAGAGTCTGTTTTGTTTGTAAAATGTGTCTGGTTACAATATTTTAAATCAATCAGACTCATTTGAAATCATATAATCATATTTTATATAACATTTAGTCACAGCTGAAATCTAAAGTGTCCTCTGAGACAGGACTGGTCATGCAGGACATTTCATGTCCACAACAGGACAGATGAACCTGAAAGCACAGAACTTCAGTTCTCAGTCTGAGAACTGAGAACTGTTCTCACGATCAGATGAGAACATGTGTTTTCAGACCTTCTGCTTCAGTGTGAACGCCTGAGACAGGAACACAACACAACACAGGAGGTCACAGCATGGAGCTCTGATGCTAATCAGCATGTAGCTCTGATGCTAATCAGCATGTAGCTCTGATGCTAATCAGCATGTAGCTCTATGCTAATCACTTTACCATGTTGATCCAACATCGAGTGCTTCAGGAAGAACAACAACACAATCATGTTAACAGTCAGTGACAAGAAAACAAACACAATCATCAGCTTCACATCAACAATCACAGATAATTATTCTCAGTAAAAATCCTCTTGTGCTGCTGATGTTAATGTTACTGCTGTCCATTAGCTGCATCTCTTAGTATTTTAGGTTTTTTGTTTTTTCTTAGTTCCTACTGACTGTCCCTGATGAAGACCTTTGTTGGTCCTTTTTGACTCTTTTGGACACATAAAATGAAGACATTTTAACTCTATACAAACCTCACAGTGAGCCTTGGAGTGTTTTTGAAGGAGTTTTTACTGAGACTGTTTCACTGATGCAATGAACCCTTCACCTGAACAATCTTTTAGGTTTTTACTGCTGACTCACAGGTCAGTCGAGTCTCAGCTACGAGTCACATCTGATGATGATTTGTGATATTAGAGGCAGTGTTTCCCCTGTAGTGTATTTGGCAGGGCGCCCCGCCCCCCCAACAGACGCCCCGCCCTGCCATCAGGACCCCGACCCAGAATTCAAGTTGTTGATTTTTTTTATTCCATTATTTAATTTATATTTTAATCAAAAGGGCCTATAACAGCTGTTCTTTTTTTTTTTCTTTTTCTAATGTGTTGCTGTCGTTTCATTACATTCATTTCAATGCATTTCTCGTCTCCTCTGTGACGGGCGGGTCTCCCCCCTCGCTCCTCTCTCCCCCCTCGCTCCTCTCTCACCCATGAACCGGTACAGACTCACCCACCCACACTCAGAGAGCGGAGGAGAGAGAGTTTCTCACCGCTACTGTAAAAAACAACAACAAACAAAAACTATAAATGGACGATGGAGGTTCCCCAGCTGTTCACCCGCCAAGCAAAAATATTGGCGTTTTTCCAAACCAACCGTACGTGGCGAGGCGGGAAACACAGGTAGCTCTGCGGCCACTGTTAGCCAAAATGAGAGCATCTCTCTCAGCACCCACCCCCCCCCCCCCCAAAAGTAAAAAAACTACAGGAAACACTGAGGGGTAATGATCATTTTTACATCATTATTCTTATTTTGATTGAAAAACATGTTAAAATGACTCAGTGTGATTCTGTACCAAATGAAAATGTGTTTCAGTCTGTAGAATCTGATGTGTGGGACAGAGCATCTCTGTCTCGCCACATTCAGTCATTTAAACGTTTTTTGACACGTTTAGTCTTAAACTAAAATTACACCTCCTGAGATTTGAAAACTGCAGAAAGGCCAGATTGTGATTTCAATAAAGTTTTGATTAATTTTGCAGCCGGAACGTCTGTACCAGCTGACGGGTGACTGAGCTTCAACACCTTTCATCATCATTGGTCTTAAAATCAGAAGCAAAAGTCAAGTTGGTCGTCTTTCTGAAAGGACCAGATTCATGAGACACGTCTGTCTCTACAATCTATAATCCTGGCTGATAAATTATTGACCACCGTGTGTCTGTTGGTGTTCTGTCCTCTCACTGATGTATTCAACTGTTCTGGGTCCTGTGTTCTAACACCATGTTCTGCAGACTGACCTGAGTGAGTCCTCATGTGTCGGGTCAGGTGGGTCTTCTGTGAACTGGAATAGTCGCAGTACGGACACTGGAAGGGACGGACACCTGAACGACACAGAACACAACACGTCACATGACCTTTGAAGATGTTAAACACCGTTAGGTCTGTCAGGGTCGTGTTTCTGACATGATGTCATGTTTACCTGTACAGGAATATAACTGAGAAGGAGTGTGTGTGTGTGTGTGTGTGGTTCCTACCTGTGTGTGTCCTGATGTGTTGGATGTAGTTGCTCTTGCGGTCAGAGAAGTATGAACACTGGCTGCAGGTGTGCAGTTTGCTGGGGAAGTGATTCCTCAGGTGTTTTCTCCAGTGGTACTGACTGACCGTCGTGTACGGACACAGAGTGCACTTAAACACCCTGCAGAGACACAGAGACAGAAGCATCATCAGAAGGTTACAGTTTTAAAAACTAAAACAAGTTCACAGGGTCTGACTGTGTCACATTTATCGTCCACAGATAAATGCAGCTGGACGTCGTGCAGAATTTACTGGGATTGGTTTCATCTACATTATTTGTTGTGATCGCAACTTCCTGGATGAACTGATCAATTAATAATCAAAGTTTTTATATTTAATATCTCTGTCTAATCTTTATTGTGCAGCTGTTCGATAAACTGCTTCAGTTCACGCAGTGGATTGTGGGCCGTCTTACACCTGCCGTAAAGAGAAAGAGGTCTGTGTGCTTCTGTCAGAGCTGGTTGGATAGATCTGATCTCTGATTGTTTCACAGCGGGACAGAGGAGGAGGAGGAGCAGGAGGAGGAGCAGGAGGAGGAGCAGGAGGAGGAGGAGGAGCAGGAGGAGGAGCAGGAGGAGGAGGAGGAGGAGCAGGAGGAGCAGGAGGAGGAGGAGGAGCAGGAGGAGCAGGAGGAGGAGCAGGAGGAGGAGCAGGAAGAGGAGGAGGAGGAGCAGGAGGAGGAGGAGGAGGAGGAGGACAGACCACCACGTAACTGCTCCTCCACCTGGGGAACCAGGCAGCTTCAGTTAGACTGGATGGGTGCACCTCCTCTCTCTACTGCACCTCCTCTCTCTCTCACTCCTCAGCCAGCAGAGCTGCATAATAATCATGATGATGATGATAATTAATCATAAAATTCAACACAATGTCAAGGTGCTTCAGTGTAAAATATACACAGTTACACATCTGCACTTTATTCTGTTGGTTTTTGCAGGTGTTTTCCACATGAAGCCGTTTTGGAGACGTCCTGTTGTCTCCATATATTTCACGCTCTGGTGCAGAGGGCGGGGCAAAATATCACCCTGTGCCCCTGGAACAGGATGACAAAGGTGAATCTGGACACACCTTGAATAAATTAAATCCATTGTACCTCAGGCTTTCCACTTGTGTTTTAGAGAGACATCAGTGTGTGTGTGTCCTCTGCTACACACATCAGTATTATTGATTTTAAGAATAATTAATTAATTAATTAATTAACATTATATATTAAGTGTGTGGGTTCAGGGCGGACTCGGTTACGACTGTCTGAGACTCGAGTGGCGTCCACGTCGATGTGCATGACACAATGAAAGACACTGTGATAAAAACTTGACAGAAACTCTTTAACATCTGTTTGATTCTGAGCAGCGATCAGCAGATCGATCAATAACTGCTGCTGATGTCTGATCGGTTTAAGAGCAGAAGCTGAAGGTGAAGGGGGTGGAGTCTGTAGTGGTGTTACCTGTGGTCTTCTCCCTCCTTGCTGTGGTGCTTCAGGTGAGCGATGTAGTGGTCGTATCTGTTGGTGTTGTAGCCGCACCGTTCACACCTGATCAGCCCTTTGAGGTCACCTGTCATCGCTGCCGCCTCACTGCTGCTCTCAACCTCTCTGCCCGGCGGCGGCGGCGCCTGCGTCTCAGGTGATTCGGCCTCTTTGCTCCTGGTCTTGCTCCGCCCCTCCACGCGGTTCACCACCATCATCTTGCTGACGCCGTGCGAGCCGAGATGTTGGACGAACTCCTGCTCGTTCTGTGCCTGGAAGTGACACGGCTTACAGTGGAACGGCTTCTTCTTCCTGCTGCTCTCGAGGCCACTGACAGCAGCGGCCGCGGGGGCGGGGGCCTCTTTACGTTTGGTGCCCTGCTCAGGTGTTTTGGTGGCAGCAGAGGGGCGGGGCTCGGTGTTGCGGCGGGACAGGTCTTCGGCTTTGTCCCCGTCATCCTCCCGCTGCTTCTCCTCATCATTTCCGACAACCACGGCAACAATTCCCGGGCCCGGAGACTCGGGGTACTCAATGATACAGAACTCTCTGTGGTTCTGGTTGTCGTAACTGTACCTGTTCTCACACACACACACACACACACACACACACACACACACACACACACACACACACACACACACACACACACACACACACACAGGTGAGTCAGCAGACAGGTAACATCTTTAAAAAGGACTGATTTGATTTCATCCGATCAGTGATTGGTCTGCAGACCTGATGATGCTCTCATCCTCGCTGTCCGAGTAGCTGCAGCCGACTGTCTTCAACTCCATCATCTCCTTCTCGTCTGCTGTGCTGCCGTCACAGCCGGCGCCGCCACCACTACCCTCCGCCGCCGTCACAGCCGCCACGTTGGCCAGCATGACGAGCTGTGGGGCGGGCAGCGTGTTCCGCGGCATGTCGCTGAGACTCTGACTGTCCTCCATCAGAGGGACGCCCACAGGAAACATCTCCACAGAAAACACCGTCTGAGAGGACATACTGAGTTCTTCACCTCCAGATGGACGAGAAGCTGCACAGACGACAACACAGACGATCAATACAGATGACTGACGGTCTGTAGAAGAGTTCTTATAGATCACTCATATTTTTATTAGACATGCACAACAAATATCAGGGCTGATTAATTATCAGCCAATAATGGAAAATGTATATTAAAATGTATTAATCCAATTATGAAATCTACTGTAATAATAATATCTGATTTAACAGACTGAGGAAAAAACATTTGAATTCTTTGGCAAAATGTTCTATAAAGAACTTGAAAGAACCAGAACTGTTCTTTGTTCTTGTTGTCAGTTAGATTTGGATAATAAATCCTCCATCTGAAACTCAGCTGAGCAGAAATCAAAGTTTTTATCAATTTCTTTTTATCTTATCGTCTGAAAAACAAGTCGATATGATGCATCATTCATTTTTATAGTCTGGGTGTTTATTAAAAATGCAGCTGTTTGAATGAAGATCTGATGTGAAGGGCAGCAACTAGCCGTCATTTTTGTAGTCTATTAAGTGATCAATTATTTTCTCCAATTATTGATTAATAGCTGTTTGTTCTAAAATGTCAGAAAATGTTGATCGGTGTTTCCCAAAGTCCAAGATGTCGTCCTCAAATGTCTCATTTTGTCCACAACTCAAAGATTTTCAGTTTACAGTCAGAGAGGAAAGAAACCAGAAAATATTCACATTTAAGAAACTGAGATCAGAGAAATCTGAAGTGAGTGCAGCTGTCAGTCTGTGTTCAGCAGCAATAAATCACATCACAAACAGGAGCCTTCAGGGGCCCCGACACCTGATGAGGCCCCAGATTGAACTATAATATTACTATCATCTTCATTTAATATTTACTTTAGAAAATAAACAAAAAAATGTGAAAAAGTGACGTCTTCAAATGTCTTCCTTTGTCTAACTAAGAGTCAAAACTCTTCATTTACTGTCAGAAATAATAAAGAAAAGCAGCAAATCCTCACATTTAAGATGCTGAACCAGAAACTCAAAAATCAAAATAGTTGGCAATTAATTTTCTTTACATCAACTAATCAATTAACCGACTAATCACTTGTGTCCCGGGGACCACCTGTAGGTTCGTCCGCCAAATTATTAGAGTTCAGGTTTTAGTCAAATTCAAAGCAACAGTTTCATCGGGCCTCATAAATTAGAGGAAAGTTTTAGAAGTTTATAAAATGTAAAATCTTTTTCATGAAAATAAAAATATTCTTCAGTAAAACGAACTGAGATAATAATGAATGATCGACAAAAGTTACAGAATACAAAACAGGAAGTAAACAGTTTTTAAAGTATAAAGTGACAAAACCCTCAAATCAGTCAGATAAGAACAAAAATCTGATTTCATCTTAAATATAGTTCAACTCGAACAGAAGTTTGGTCAAATGAAGCTCAGTTTGAGCAACAACATCCACTTTATCTTTGAAAATGTATTAAAAAAACTGAGTGATTATTTGAATCTTCAGTCAGTTAAAGATTAAAAAGTGAAAGTTTAATTATCTGCATGTTTCTGAGGATTAAAACATAAACAGTCTTCTACTAAAGTGTGATTTAGAGGCATGTCTGTGTGAGAACATGCAGATGTTAGTGTGGTTAAATATAAAGTGATGTTTGCAATTTAGTTTCAATAAAGTTAATTTACAGAAGCAGCACAAACAGCGATATGTTGATGTTTCATTCAGATTCAATATGAAGAGTTAATCAGGTTTGAATTAAAGTAAAACTCTGCATCTTCAGATTAAATCACAGTTTCTGTTCAAATAATTACCAAACACACACACATAAACACACACACACACACACACACACACACACGTATACAGTTTAAACTGATAAAGTTTTAAAGTTTATAAAGTGTAAAATCTTTTTCATCAGTCCAGTTAAACGCAGTGAGATGATCATGAAAAGTTTGCTGTTAAACTCTGAGCAGAGTGAAAATGTCTGTCGGCCATTTTGAAACAGCACCACAGTTCAGTCGACAGCGACACGTTCAGAAGTTTAACCAGTTTGTCTGAACCAACACTGAAACAAACCCTCAACAGTCTGACACACAACTTACAGCACACAAAACAGGAAGTAAACACTTTTAACAAGAACACAGAAAGTGACGAAAACCTTCAAATCAGACAGAAAACAACAACAATCCGGTTTAATCTTAAATATAGTTCAACTTGAACAGAGGTTTTGTCAAAGGAAGTTCAGTTTGAGAGAAAAATCTTTTTAAAAAAGTGTTAAAACTGAGTGATTATTTGAATCTAAAGTGAGTTAAAGATTAAAAAGTGAAAGTTTGCTTATCTGAGCAGGTTTCTGAGGATTAAAACGTGAATGTTTTCTGCTAAACTGAGATTTTTAACCGTCTGTCGCTGTTAAATGTGCTTTAAACTGAATCCGGACAGTTCAGGTCCATATAAAGTCCTTTAGTTTGACAAAAGTTCGTTTGCGGAAGTCACACGGCGACATGTCGGTTTAAATGTTTAATAAAGTTTTAATATAAAGTGTTGGACGTGTTTGTGGCGCAGTGAGTTCAAGTTAAAGAGTGTTAAAGGTGGAGTGTTAGCCATGGTCCTGATCAGCCCCGGACAGCGCCTTCTTCTTCTTCACCTCCTCACTCACCGCCTCCATTTTACACCAACTGACAACAACTTTGAGCCGCTGCGCTCCGAGCAGCAGCGGCCAACGGCTCCTCTTTCTGCCCGACAAACAGCTCCGAAACACGGACACACTCACCGACACACTCACCGACTCTTCAGATCCAAACTTCACCCGACTTTCCGCGACTTTGTTCCAGCTTTGTCACTTTTTTTCTTCGACGACCAGCGCAGACAGAAAAGTGGAGGAGAAGTTTCCGCACATTCCTCCACAGCCAGCTACGTACGGCGGGTGACGTCAGCACGTCGTTCCGACTCGGCAGGGCTACAGTTTGGACTGTTTGATACGAACAGAATGAATGAAAAGAAAATAACATAAATTAATGAAATTTAACTACATGTTGGTGCTGAAAGATACTATTTATTTATTTATTTATTTATTTATTTCTCCGTTTATTTGCATATTAATTTCTGTGTGTCTACGTTAAATGAAGTGGCTGGTCCTGCCTCAGTGTAAAGATGGATTGTTTATAGTGGTGCGGTCGGATCTAATTCTAATCTAATTGAATCAATATAGGTAAATTAATTGATGTATAGATAATAAATAGATATACTATAAGTGTATACATAATCAACTGTATAAGTACATAAATAAATGCATAATAAACATGATAACGGTTTAAATGTATACATGAATACATGTTGAATTAAATAATAAATAAGTAAATATTTATTATATGTATTTATATATTTTATTATACAGTTTATTATGTTTGTGTCATTTTTTTTGTCATTCATAGTTTGAAGCTTCAGGAGGAATAAATACAATTAAATCCAGTTATTACAGTGTAAAAACAGCACAGGAAACTGACATTAAATTATGTGTGACTGACAAATTTAGAATGACTGAGTTGAGTAATAACAGATTACATGTAATTGGGATTACATAATCAGATTACAAAAAATAGTAAGTATAACAAGTCCAGAGGACAGTTTTAAACCATCCAGTTTTGAGTTGAAGTTGTAATGTTTTCAGTGATAGATTGTGGAGTAATCCCAAAGTATTTAGAATAAATTACATTTTCTGCAATCCAGTGGATTACATTACATCACAATTACAAAAACTTTATGTAATGTCATTTGTATTCAGTAACTGACTACAACCTGACCCAACCCTGACTATAAATATGACCACCAGTGGTGGAATGTAATGAAGTACATTTACTTAAGTACTAAAGTAGGCTACAAATTTGAGTAAGTACTTTACTTAATCTGAACTCAAGTAGAAGTACTGTCACAATGCTGAAATATTACTCAACTAAAACTACTGGTGTAAAAGTAAGAGTAAAAAGTAGACTTGTCCAAAACTATTCAGAGAATTAGTTACTTTTTAACAATTGATGTTTAATGCCTCATCAATATCAGCATTCAATCAAAGAGGTTCCTGTTTCTCCAGATCTTCAGTATAAATGATTCCTGTTCTGTTCAGTGGTTACACTCACCTCTACACACCTGCACCTGCTGTGGTTCCCAAATTTTATCTGGCACGCCCCCTTCAGACGCCAAAAAAAGGTCACGCCCCCCACCCCACAATCATTATCATTCATTAATAATAACTGGTGGAGCAACTAATAAAAAGGATTCAGGTTGAATTTTAAACTTTTAAACCCGTTTAACTCACCTGCACCAACTCTGGATCAGGGTTAGGTTACTGCACGGTCTCTGGAGGATCCAGAAGGGTATCTGGAAGAGGGGAAAGAACGTCTGATCCATCTTGCTGGGTTTGAGGCACACAGGCATGATCACCCAGCTGATCTGGGAAGACAGAGAGGACAAGGGAAAGCTGGTTGTGCTATGGTTGGGTCTCGCAAACAGACTATGGATCCAAACCCTATGAGCTGGTAGAGGAGGCAAGTTCAGATACCTCATTCTGGACAATTATAAGTCTCTGCTGGACCTACAACATCTGCATTTCAGATGCCATTTGCACTTTCCATGAATATTCTGGTCAAGTCTGTTGAAGTTCAGTACAGAGATCCCCTCACCAACTCTGGTGTCTGTCAGCTTTCATGGATGACCTGACTGTGACAACAACATCTGTCCAGGAGGCAGGTGGATCCTCAAGGGCCCAGAAGACTTCTTCACCTGGGCAAAGATGAGCTTCAAGTTGGTGAAGTCCAGATCCTTGGGGCTAAAGAAAGGAACAGTCATTGACAGATTCCACTTTGAACTTGGTGGTGCCCAGATACCATCCATTGTAGAGAAACTGGTGAAGAGCCTGAGGAAAGTGTTTGACTGCAGCCCAAGAGACACTGCATCCATCCAAGCAACCAACCAAGACCTGGAAGCCTGGCTAGCTGCAAACAAATCTGGACTACCTGGCAAGTTCAAGGCCTGGATGTACCAACATGGCATCCTTCCACAGATTCTCTGGCCCTTCTTGGTTTTTGAACGTCTGATATCCAAAGTTGAGGGCTATGAAAGGAGAGTCAGTAGTTTCCTACAGAGGTGCCCTGAACGGGCAGAACAACGAGCTGGAGCTTCCCATCAGCAGCCCGACTGAAGAATTTATGGTGTCCCATACTAGGGAGGTGGTACGAGTCCTGTGACACGAAGTCCCTCAGTCTGGTATCAAGGTCAGGAGAGAACAGAAGTTGAGGGCAGCAGAGGCTGTGGATGTTGCTGAGTCACGGCTAAGGCACAAAATGCTGGTGGGCATACTGGCACATGGAAGAGCAGGCTGGGCTAGCAACACTACACCCCGCTACAGTGAGGCACAGAAGAAGAAATGTGAGCAACAGTTGATGACGAATGAGCCAGCAGGATGGTTGTAATGTGGAACTTACTGTCCCATGGAAGGACTGTACTGAGGAGGCCAATGAGACGAAGAAGGGGAAAGGACACTGAGGAATGCTGAAACAACGGGTGGTGAACAAGGTGTGAGCCCATCAAGATCAGCTGGGGCCTGATCAGCCCCGGCTGGGCCACCTGGGTGAAGGTGTCTGATTGTTGAAAGACCTGTAGTCTAACACAGTGTTCCCCAACCCTGGTCCTCAGGATCCACTGTCCTGTCCACTGTTTCTCTGCTCCGACACACCTGATTCAAATGATCATTTTGTTGTCAGGCTTCTGCAGAGGCTTGATGTCGAGCTGATCATTTGAATCAGGTGTGTTGGAGCAGGGAAACATCTAAAACATGCAGGACAGTGGATCCTGAGGACCAGGGTTGGGGAACACTGATCTAACACACTGGATGTACACTGCAGGTATAAGTCCTGCCATTTGGCTGCAGTATTGCAGTGTCCACTATCTGCATTTTCAAAGTCCTCAGGAAACAAGAACGACTCTGAGCTGCAACCTACAAGCTGAACGTGTCAAAGTAGCTCCAGAGACACTAAAGGTGTGAATGTAAACAAGCAAAAAGCTGTTAGCTTTTCTTTTACAGTGATGGAGTCATCTTAATACCAGAGCTCACCTCCTGGCGTGCAAATGTTCCACCGAAACAAGTTCCCCCTCAACATGGTTTTACAGCAGCACCGTCACTGCATCCTGAGTTTAGCTCCGCCCAACACATCCGTGATTGGTTTAAAGAAATGCAAACAAGGCAGGGTGTTTTCTCTCTTATAGCAGACACCTAATGGCCCCTGATGGTGACATCACAGTTACATCACAAGATTAAAGTTATGAAATTAAGGTCAGCTAGATAACATCAGCAAACTCTTGTTTGTTTATGTCCCTTCATAAATCATATTCATTCAACTTTGTGTCACACTGTGTTCCTCCACAAGGAGGCCAAACCCGCCACTGTAGGATCCACCAGTGCAAAACAGTTTTAAGGGCTAATAACACACATATTCATAAAAGTACAAGCACACAAAAAATGACTTGAAAGGAAATGAAAGGAATCACTTCCACAGTAAAAAGAAATTTTGTGTGGAACTCCCAATTTTCTATTATTCATGTTGTGTACATTGTACATAATACAAAATCCACCAACAAACTTCTTATCAAGATTTATAACAAATAGCATTCTGTACGAATCAGGATGAAACAACTAAACGTCTATTTTATGATTGTCAGGGTCGTGTCATCAGGGCTGCGGAGAAAAAAGAGGATTATTTCAGTCCAATCATTAAATTCAGTCAGAAGCCAAAGATATAAAAATATATTATGAAAACAAAAATCAGAATAAAGCAGGTTCTCGGGGTCTCGTCCATCATTTGAATAAAAACAAACAAACAAACAAACAAACAAACAAACAGACAAACAAACAGACAAACAAAAAGTATCACATCAACTCAAGACGAGACCAAAAGCTCAGAGAAAATCCTATAAAGGCACTGAACAATATTTTACTTTCAATACTTTTTACTATTACTTTCTTTCTTTCTTTGGTCAAACTAGTTTCCAGGATGAAGATTATGAGAAAATAGAATAAAGAAATAATTAGAAGAGAAAAGAGTCAGAGAGAAAACTAAAAAGGATAAATGAAATTCTTTTTAAAAAGTTGTATTTAGACCTTTTCACCAGGAGAGGGCGCTTCTGCCTCACTTTCATCATCACAGCGCGTGAATCTGCTTCATAAATAAAATAATGGGCCTGAAGATAAATAAATAAATATATTAGTATATTTAAAGAAAAACTGATGATCAAGACACAATTTGTTCAGCTTTGTTTAATAAAAAATAAAAACATAGATTCAACATTTTATTTATATTATTGCATTAAAACAGGATTAAACTTATCAGAAGCCGATGTGATCTGAATCAGGACTAATCAAACATTAATCAGTAACGTCGATCAGCTGTATTGATCAGTACTTGTGTGAGAAGCTGATGTGACCAGAATCATGACTGATCAAACAGAGAGTGGGCGATAAAGTGTCGTCACAGATTGACACATAAAGCAGCCACGCCCCTTAATCGAAATATTTCAAAATGCACAGTGACAGCCCGGAAATGTGGTGTGAAAGCCTTCAAAATAAAGCGTTAGACCTGTAGTGGGGCTGGAATCAGAAGCTATTAAGAATACAGAACTGTAGGTGAGGGAATATAAACAGGAAATGTAGATAAAATCAGCACCAAACAGTTTTTTATCCAGTCAAACGCGCATTTTAAATTATCTGTATTACATATTATTCAAAGTGTGTCTTGTTTTACTGTATTTTTAGATTAAATCAACAATTAAAAAAAGATGTAGAGGGAAGTACAGATACATGTTCAGGTTATTCAACTCAATATTCTCATTAGTTTCAAACATATTTTGGGTTTGCTGGTTCATTATTTTGCAGTAATCTGTAAGAAATCATGATGTAAAACGTTTTATTTTATTTGAGCCAATGTGTACTTCCTAAAAATTATGAAAAATCATATTAAGAAAATTCAGTGGCATGCCTGCCATATGCTGCAGCTATTTTACCAGATTTCATAGACATAAAATATTTTACTTTGTATGAAAAGGACAGATCTTTAATAAAGTGTGGTCCACAAAGAGTCAAGAGGAATTATTACGGTCACTAAAATATTTTTGTGAATCTAGCCTTAGATTTTATTTTGAAAAGCGGAAGTTTAGCAGATGATTTCGTCAGCTTAATGCATTGGTGACTGAAGCAGGGACCGTGTGAACCGCAAACTTTGTCGAGTTTCTCCGTCACTTTGTCGAGTTTCTGTTTGAAAACAGCAGCTTCTCTTGACATTAATTGAATGTTGATTTGTAATAATTTTTGAAAGTATTTTGTTGAGCTGTGGGGAGACTTCTCATCTTTAAACAGACGTTTTTTTAAAGTAACCTGGTGGCGGAGACACTGAGTTCCTGAGCCGCTAACTCTGGGTAACAGTTAGCTTTTGGTGTTCATAGTTAACGTCACTTTAAAGCTAATGAAGCTAAATGCTATTTGACTGTGACAAAGTTCAAACTGTTGAAAACTCTCTGGCTTATTATTCGGACCCTTTTTGGGAACTTTTCCCTTAATTTTGACCGAGTCTGAAGGTTTTAAACTGTGAAACTTTGAAGTGAACAGAGTTGAGAAAATGGAGCCTGAATGCAGCAGCTAACGGTGAGTTCACGGCCATCAGTCCGGAAACAGAACAGGCTGTTCGAACTGGTTTCCAGTTGGATTTAAACATCGTTTCCAGTCCGTGAAGCAGTCAGGATGGCAGCAGGAGACTCGTCCGTCAACTTCAACCTCCTCCACCGGACCTGTAAGCTGGTGGTGCTGCTGTGTTTCCTCCACATCTCCGTCACCTTCGTCTTCTACGTCCGCTCTCTGGACATCAGGTTCGCCTTCGTCCAGAACCAGCAGTCCCACAATCATAATGTTACACAACCGAACCAGCTCAGGAACACCAGGTTCTCCTCCAGAACAGACCCGAAGAAGGAGGCCCAGACCCCCGTCGAGCTCAAACAGCAGGAGTCCAAATCCCCGGAGGTCCAGGCGGAGAACCAGACGACAGAAGAGCCGCTGAAGAAGCTGGAGAAGTGCCCGGATACGTCCCCTCTGCTGGGTAAGACTGCTGGACATGGAGGTTAAACTGTGTCTCTGTCTGTGTCTTTGTGTGGCTGGACATGGAAGAGTCTGTCTGCCTGCCTGTCTGTCTGCCTGCCTGTCTACCTGTCTGCCTGCCTGCCTGTCTGTCTGTCTGCCTGCCTGTCTGTCTGCCTGTCTGTCTGTCTGTCTGTCTGCCTGCCTGTCTACCTGTCTGCCTGCCTGCCTGCCTGCCTGTCTGTCTGTCTGTCTGTCTGCCTGCCTGTCTGTTTGTCTGCCTGCCTGCCTGTCTGTCTGCCTGTCTGTCTGTCTGTCTGTCTGTCTGTCTGCCTGCCTGTCTGTCTGTCTGTCTGTCTGTCTGTCTGTCTGCCTGCCTGTCTGCCTGTCTGTCTGTCTGCCTGCCTGTTTATCTGTCTGTCTGTCTGTCTGCCTGTCTGTCTGTCTGTCGGTCTGTCTGCCTGCCTGCTTATCTGTCTGTCTGCCTGTCTACCTGCCTGTGTGTCTGCCTGCCTGTCTGTCTATCTGCCTGCCTGTCTGTCTGCCTGTCTGTCTGTGTGTCTGCCTGCCTGTCTGTCTGCCTGTCTACCTGCCTGCCTGTCTGTCTGCCTGCCTGCCTGTCTGTCTGCCTGCCTGCCTGTCTGTCTGTCTGCCTGCCTGTCTGTCTGTCTGTCTGCCTGCCTGTCTGCCTGTCTGTCTGCCTGTCTGTCTGTCTGTCTGCCTGTCTGCCTGTCTGTCTGCCTGCCTGCCTGTCTGTCTGCCTGCCTGTCTGCCTGTCTGTCTGCCTGTCTGCCTGTCTGTCTGTCTGCCTGTCTGCCTGCCTGCCTGTCTGCCTGCCTGTCTGTCTGTCTGCCTGTCTGTCTGTCTGTCTTAGTGGTTAAAGTTCATATTCACAACAACAATAACAGAGGATGAAACATGAGCAGTCAGATCAGGTGTGAGATGTTATCAGGTGAGGACAGTTTGTGTCCTGAGACAGTGTCCTCCTCTGTTGTCTGTGGTTCACAGGAGGGTCTGTCTGTCTGTCTGTGTCTGTTGGTCTGTTCGTATTCACAACAACAACGGAGTGTTAATATCAGGTGTGAGACGTTACCAGGTGAACAGCTTGTGTCTGATGTCCCAGTGAGACGTGGAGACACGTCGCTACAACACTGATGTCAGAACTGTTAAAGACGTCTGTGTGAATAAAAACATTAACATTAAAGGGACAGTCCACTAGTTAAACTAGTTAAAGCGACACGTTAAACAAAGTGAACAAAGAGTTAAAGCTGAGCTCGTAGAGAAATCCTCTGTGCTCATCAATAATCAATAATTGATCCAAAACATTTAAACAACACCAGAGCTGCAACAATTAATCAATCAACCAATAAATCATTAATCTGACAACTTTAGTTAAAGTACTTTTTAGGTAAGTGTGAGGACTCACAGTTTGTGTGTGACAAACTGAAATCAAAGCTCACCTGTTAGCTTACCTGTGTGATGATGTCACAGCGTGTCAGGTCAGGTGACTCCATCTGTGTTGCGGCTGCAGTTTGTCATTTTGTTAAACAAATGAAAAGTGATTTTCATACAGAAACCAGCAGCTGAGTGCAGGAAACAGAAGAAAGATAGAACCAACAACAGGAAACGTTTCTGTGTGACCAGAGTTCAGATTGATCACACGGTGAGAGAGTGAGACACTCTGAGAGGGTTATTGATCCTTTATTGATGAAGCTTCAACACTGAAACATGACAAGTTGATTTTTATTAACACCTTTTTAACCGAACAGCGTTTAAACACAAAAGAAAAGAAAAGATCTTTATTGTCCACCAAAGTGAAAACAGACACGTCACGTCAGGAGTCTCAGACTCTTCTTTGTCTCGGGGCCACTGATGATGATGTCATCTGATCAAAAGAGCAACAAAATGTATTTGTTTATTTTGATTACAAACAAACTGTGAACACGCTCAACAAGAAGCATCAGTTCCTGTCGGTTCGTTTTAGATCTCAGCGCGTCGAACGAAGACCGTCGGTCTGTCGGTTGTTCTCCAGGACTCTTGGTGGTCGGTCGGTTCTCGGTCCGTCTCCTCTTCAGTTAAGGTTGTGTTGGTGTTGTTCCAGTGTTTCCTCTTTTAGCTGATTAATGCCGATCACCGTAGGAACAAACATGAAGATTGATTATTGATTAATTGATTACTAATACCTGTGAGCTCTGCTGTCTGCTTGTGTTAATGAGGCTGAAGAATTCGATTAATGTGAGAAACTATTCAGTTTGAATCAGTGGAGACACACAGACGTGCTGTGTGTGTGTGTGTGTGTGTGTGTGTGTGTGTGTGTGTGTGTGAGTTTATGTAGACGTGTGATATATGATGAGGTCATAAAGGCTCGTATACGTGTCACAGACATTAAAGAGGCTGATGAGCTGCAGCATGTGGAAACGTTGGACTCGCTGCTCTACATCAACAGTTCTGATTGGTTAATATTCAGCATGAACATGTTAGAGAACAATTAACCCCCTCCCCCTGTGGAGGAGGGGGGAGGGGTTAACCAGACATTCTGCACTCTGATTGGTTCTCTGGTTGATCATCTGAAGACTGAAAACTGAGTGGAGCCTCACTGATTCAAAGCTTTAGTTCATAGACTGAAAACAGCAGTAAAACATTTTTCAATAAGACACTTTGTTCTGCAGTTTTAAAGTTTAGTTTAAAGGAAAGTACGTCACTTTTCTTGGGTTCATCCTGTCAAACACAGAGTTCAACAATAAAGTTAAAAACTGTTGAAATGATTTTTCATCCAAAAACGGCAGAAAATGTTGTTTTCAGCTTCTTAAATCTGGAGGCTTCCTGCTTTTCTTTCTTTATTATCATATTAAACTGAAAACCTTTTGGTCATCCGGTCCTGCTCCAGAGCTTTAAATGGTCCATCAGTGAGACAGTGGACCACAGTTTGGACTGAGGACCAGATATTTCCCCACGTTAATGTCAGCTTTGATCACAGAGAGGTTAGCATGCTGCTGCTAACTGCTGTCTGTCTGATAACTGTTCGGTGTGGTTTAATGTTCTGAGGTATCAGACGTGAACCAATCAGAGGCTCGGTTGGAGCTCCTCCTCCTCTTTGTTCTTCTTCATGGTTCCCTTCAGTGCAGCTCAGTTTTATGTCCTGGTGTCGTCCTCTCAGCAGCAGCAGCAGCAGCTGTGTGTTCAGTGTGTCGAGGGGTTAACGCTGCGGGCTGCAGACATCCTGCTCTCTGATTGGCTGCTGCGGTTGTTCAGCCTGTAGTTTTCTGACTGTAGATCAGCTGTGTGCAGACGGCAGCAGCAGCTGACAGCGTTACAAGTCTGTAGGGAGACAGACTGCAGAAAAACAGATGTGAGACACACAACAGTGTCCTCAGTGAGCAACTACAGACAAACTGCAGACAAACTACAGACAAACTGCAGACAAACTACAGACAAACTACAGATGACTGATGTTTGTGCTGGAAAACTCGAAATAATTGAGTCAGTTTTGCTTTGAGATGTTAAAGAAACACACAGAGACAAACAGTAAAATGATCAAACTCAGATGAGTCTGACTGAAGTAGAAACTCTCATAGATCCTCAATAATCAGGATCAAAATGAACCTGATCAATAACCAAACTCAAACTAAAATGTGTGTCCAAATAAAATGAAATAAATGTTTTCTGTCCCACCAGTGTCCTCTGAGACGACTAACAGACAGTTTATTGTGTCCACGAGTTCTTGATGTGGTTCCTTCAGGTTATTAAAACGTCACCAACATGTGTTCTTTTTCTCTCCGTATGATTGAAACTTTTTCAGCTCTGAGCTTGTTGGACTGGAGATCAGCAGGTTGTTGGTGTGAAATCCTGAAATCATCATTTACAGTTTACAGATGTTTGTTGTGAGGCGAGGAGGAGAGAAAATACTGAGAGTCTCTGATTCTAACGTCCTTCTGATCAGTTATAGACACACACACACACACACACACACACACACACACACACACACACACACACACACACACACACACACACAGAGTTTTTATTAACATACTAGTGTGGACAGAGTGGACACAGTCTCACAGGACAGTTGTGGACAGTGCAGGTTGATTTATTTTATTTAGAGGGCATTAAAAACAAACAAATCAATATAAATAATTACTGATTTTGAGTCCTATTTTTCAGCACAGGTCTCATACAGATAATATGAAAATAATTAATAGAATGAAAAAAAGCAGAACAGTTATACAGTTATAAAATTTGATCAAAAATTGCTCTATTGCTCATCGTAATCTACAAATCACACACTTTAAAAGGCAATATGTGTTAAAATATCATTTAAAATAAAATATTGTCACACTGCAGAGATGTCCTGACCTACACTTTATATTCTGCACACTTAGGAGATTATGAATTGATCCAGAAACTTTATGATCGATGTAAACGTGTGCGTCCACGAGAGCTGCACAATATATCGTTTGAGCATCGTCATCGTCTTCACAATAGTCATGTGATGTAGGAGGAAAATGAACTAAACCTGTTCTCATCTAATTTAAGGGTACCTGACACACACTGCGCGCAGCGATCCACCAATCACAATCGTTCTTAATCAGTTTGCCAAAGCAGACCACGCCCCTCCATCTGGAGTGAGTCGCAAGATCAGTGCAGGTTAATCGTCCACAAGATGGCAGCAGTAACATAAAGTGCTGTTCAAGTCATCTGGTGAAAAATTCCTGTTTTTTTTCATATCGCAATATATATCGCAAGGTTAAAAAAAATCACAATGTCAGTTTTTTCCAATATCGTGCGGCCCCAGCGTCCACGTTCTTCAGTTTTGGAGATGATGTGTGAGCAGCTGCAGACGGATAGTTTACAGCAGTATCTGTCAAAATAATCACTATTAGATATCTTTAAAAAAAATCATTCAGCCCTGCGATCAACACAAAATAATCAGACCAAAATACACAAATGTCTCAAAACCATAAAGTTTCTCTGAGCTGATTAACAAAACTGAAAACTTTCTGAGACGCCTTTAAACACGAGGAACGATGAGAACGTCTGCCTTTATAATTCAACCAAGAATATCTCCAGAAACACTTTTAACAGATTTACAAGCAAAAGAAGCTGAAGCTTTTATTTTTTTTTTAAATTTATTTTTTTGGGCATTTTTTTGCCTTTAATGATAGTGACAGCTGAAGGTATGACAGGAAAGGGGGGTGAAGAGACAGGGGATGACATGCAGCAAATGGGCCGCAGGCTGGATTCGAACCGGCGGCCGCTGCAGAGGACTAACAGCCTCAGTATATGGTGCGCACGCCCTACCGACTGAGCTATAGGGGCGCCCAAAGCTGAAGCTTTTAGATGAGAAAGAGTCTGAGCTGTGATGATGATGATGATGATGATGGTTCCTGTGGTTCAGTGGCCTGATCTGACCTGAGATCAGGATGTTTATTATCAGTCTAATGGATCCATGTTTCCTCAGCTGTGACCCCGCCCCCCTCAGAGCGGTCTGCTGTCGGCTCGGTGACTCTCTGTCCTCTGGACACGTCCACCCTCATCTCTCCAGGACGGAGAAAATGTCCATCCAGCGTGAAGTTATTTCAGATTGTTTATTGTTTTAAGGAAACACATGACTTCAGTCATATTTACATCATAAACACATGAGATCAGATTATAAACAAATCAGAAAACTCACCACTTATTTATTTATTTATTTATTTATTATGAAATTCTTTGTTTGTGTGTCGAACTGGTAACTTCAGGGACATTGATATTCATTTTTGCTCTCTGCTCATGTCTGCAGCTGCAACGATTAATCAATGAATCGACTGTTAAATTTCCTCCTCTGTGACAGTAAAATGAATATCTTTGAGTTGTGGACAAAACAAGACATTTGAGGACGTCGTCTTGGACTCTGATCAACATTTTCTGACATTTTATGGAGCAAACATTTGTTTAAATCAAGAAAATGATCGACAGATTAATCGATTAGAAAATGATCATTAGCTTCAGCCCTAGAATGATATAAAAATACGTGACATGAAAATGAGGTAAAAAAAGACGTAACAAGATGAAAAGATGTAAAAGAAATGTCCTTCAGAGGACAGCTTTTTACTTTTATAGTTTGAGGACATTTCAGAGCCTGAACTTTTACAGTTGAATCAGTACTTCTACTTTTACTTCGACTGCAGTAAAGACTGAGAGGACGTTTGTCTCCTCTGACATCAATAATAATGAATCATGATATAAAGTTGTGAAGCAGTTGGACAGCGACGGACGCACTCGTCTCTCGTGTTTGCGATCAAACAGACACGTCATCCAACAGTCAAATAATCAGTCTGCTGGACTTTAGAGTCATCCAGTTACTGTGTGGTCTAACTGCAGCGGAGACGACCCTGAACGCACCACACACGCTCACATGTCTGTGAACACGTCACATTACAGAGACGTCCATGTAAAGCAGAGAAGACAGAGTCCAGATGTGACGTGAACAGTTTCCTCTGTCAGGATGGAAAAGTACCAGCCTCAGTCTGCGTGTTAATGAGCAGTTTGGACACAAACCAAACATATTTGTCTGATTACACACTGAAACGCTGCTGAAGGACGGAAACTTTCTGTCCTGCTGTTTGTCTTCAGCTCGTCTCGATATAAACTCTGAGTTTAGCTCAGAGCACGCTGAATAATGAAGAGTCCATCTCCTCTCAGGTGGTCACTGTGTCTCCTCGGGTGGACAGAGTCCCCGTCTGTCTCATTTTCATTATCTGTTAATAGAACGTCCTTCGCCAATAAACAGCGCAAATAATGACAACGTGAAAATGACTGCCGCTGCAAGAACACAGTTTTTTCACAAAGTAATATTATGTTTTTGAAAAAAGATGTAATAAGATGAAAATGATCTTAAACATGTAACAAAATGAAAATTACATAAAAAAACAAAACAAACGATGTAACACGACCTAAAAAAGATTTAAAGTACCAGACCAGTAAGAGACAACAGCATGTTTTTTTTCAGCAGTATTTATTGATTCATCTGTCAATTATTTTCTCGATCAATCAATGAATTAATTGATCTTGTCACAGTCTTGAGTTGAAAACGTGAAGATGTGGACATCAGTTCAGTTTACTGTAAAAAGAAACCATACAGAGGCTGAAATCTTTAAAATGTCAATAAACAGTGAAGTGATTGATTAAATAATTGACAGATAATCGTTGCAGCTCTAATAAAATCCTTCCTTCCTTCTTTGGTCCTCGTCCGTCCAGCTGTAGTTGGTGAGTTTGATTTTGATGTCTGCTGTGTCCTCAGTGGGTCCTCTGCGGGTGGAGTTTAACACTCCGGTGAATCTGGAGCAGGTGAAGAGGGACAACCCCAACGTGCAGGTGGGCGGACGCTTCAAACCCAAAGACTGCGTGGCGCTGCAGAAGGTCGCCATCATCATCCCGTTCCGTAAACGAGACGAACATCTCAAGTACTGGCTCTACTACCTGCACCCCATCCTGCAGAGGCAGCAGCTCGACTACGGCGTCTACGTCATCAACCAGGTACGCTGTGACCTCGCCGTGAGGTCATCACACCACCCTGCATCTCACTGGTCACTCAAACAACCATGTGACCCCAACAATAGGGAGGAGTTTCAGTGACTTTTGAAGAACTGGCAGATAAGTTCACTGCAGCAGCATTTTTACACTGAATATTTTTTTAGATTTTCTGCCTCAAACTAATATTCATCTGTTTTCTTTCATACATTTATGTTCTTCCCTGCACCTAAAAGAAAAATGCGGCAAATTTTATGAAATGCACAACGTTTTCCTTTGACTTTCTGTGAGAAACATGAGTTTTTCTCTCAGGGGAGTTTGGTTTAGTGCAGCTGTGTTGTCCAGGTGAGGCTGGGGGGTTAAAACACGCCGTGCACGGTCAGAAAGAGAGACGAAAAGTCTTCAGATTAGTCAGAAATCGAGATAAATAAGGAGGATTATGATCCTGGGAGGAAACAAATGATAAAAAAAAAAAAATGTGGTAAGGTCCCACAGAGGCGGAGGGAAAGTGGGCGGGGCCAGAGCAGCAGATTTAAATGAAACAGACTCTCAGCTGAAGCTTCACAACTTATCAGATTCACCTGCAGCTGCATCAGTTTCTGATCGATTCATCTGTTTCATGATCAATATGCATAATAATTCAGATTTTTTTCACATTTAAAGATAATATTGAAAATAAAGAAGCTGAACAGCACAACCACCAAATTAAATAACTGCTGTTATTCATTTATTTATTTATGTGGCATTTTCAGTAAAATATCAGTTTATTAATGATACTTTGATTAATAAAAATCAGTTGATCACCTGTGAGATATCTTTAATAACTGAGTGTGTATCTGTATACACACAGTTTATCTACAGTGACATACCTTCAATTCTCAAACGGATGAAAATGTTGATTTATGATCAAATTCCACATGATTAGTTTTACTGTTTTTTTAATTCATTTAAGTTGTTTGATTATTGACTTTTGAAAACTGACAGTAAATCCAGAGTTAACAGTCTGCAGCACGGACGCACGTTTGTTTTGTGTCGATAAAAAAACTTCACAACAAAAGACATGATGAGACGTTTTCAAAATAAAAGTCACTGAAATATTTTCAGTAAGTGTCTCGGTGCTTTTGAAACATCTTCAGAACATTTTCACAAAACCACGATAAGAATGAAAACTGTGATCATTTCAGTCACTGTGGATTTTACTACACTTTCATCTCTACTGTCAGTAGATCTGAGTGTGATCGAGTGTTAGAGCTGCTGTCGTTTAAAAAAAGTGTGATACCATTTTCCTTCAGGTCTGACCTGGGAAAAATGTGGCCTGGGGGCCAGATGTGGCCCACCGGAAGGTTTCATGTGGCCCTGCACGGTCGTCATGGAAAAAACAAAAATTAAATCTAACAAAGACAGCATTTTATTTTACTGACTGTTAAACTGTTATCAGACCTTTATTTTGAAAAGGGACAGTGCTGTGTTTATTTGTTAATGATAATGAACTGAATCTTCTTTATTAAAGAAGTTGTTTTAGTTCTTCTTCTGCTGCTGTGATCGTTGTAACCTGCACGCAGCCTGTATGGTACACTGTAAAAACACAAAACAAAATATTATCTCACAGTCCAACACAAAACACAACATGTGACCAACAGTAGAAGAGCTTGATTTGTTTCTGATGATACCTTAAAGGTGCTGAGGTCATAACCAGCCCTAATGAGTGTGTGTCTGTCAGTGTGTGCCACTATGTGTGTGACTGTGACTGTGACTGTGTGTGTGTGTGTGTGTGTGTGTGTGTGTGTGTGTGTGTGTGTGTGTGTGTGTGTGTGTGTGTGTGTGTGTGTGTGTTGAGGCGGCAGTGTGACATGGGTCTTTATGATGTGACAGTAATCGATGGGTTCAGGGTGTGTCCCTGAAAAAGTCCAGCAAACGTCCTGCAGTGAAATTCTCATTATTTCTCCTTAAACACTCACAGAGGGAGTGTTTTCAGAGTGTTTTCAGAGTGTTTGCTGTGTGTTTTCAGAGTGTTTTCAGAGTGTTTTCAGAGTGTTTGCTGTGTGTTTGCTGTGTGTTTGCTGTGTGTTGGCTGTGTGTTGTGTACTTATCTTCAGGCTCATTTCTTTAGTCAGACTGGAAACCAGTTCAAACACTGGAGCTCAGAGGGTCTCATTATTCTGCCTCTGTGTTTGCATCATTTCAATCATTCAGTAGAAACACTGCAAATATTTTAGTTTCCTTATTGTGAGTTTAAAGTGTAACAGAAAGACTGTTGGATCATGTCCAACAGGAAGACATCCACCCCGTCCTTTCTGTTCTCTCTGTATTTGTGGCATCATGAAACCTGAAACCACGTTTCCACGACTCTTGATACTCAAGTCAGTGCCACTGTGAAAAATGAAAACAAGAATAAAATGAATCTGTTGTTATCTTTGTTTGCCTCAGAACGTCTGTGAGCTTCAGGACGATTTCTTTATTGTGTCAGACAGACTGTCAGGTTCACATCAAATGAACTAACGTGATTTCTGCTGCAGTAGATTCAGGTTAAAAAACACAAAACACAACGTTTGTGTTTCTGATGACAGATGACAGGACAGTAGTCTACGAGCTGTCTTTACATTATGTTAGCCTTTAGCAGTTAGCCACTGAAAACCTGGTGGAACACAGCAGTGCAGCAGTCTTTATGCTAAGCTAAGCTAGCTTCATTCTTAATGCTAGGTTAAGCTAAGTCTTCATAAAAAAAAAAAAGAACTACTTTTACTGTTGAAACAATCAATTATCAGAACATTGACCGATTTTCTGTTGATCAACTGATTTATCAATAAACTTAGACTAATTGTTAAAGATAAACCAGGGCTCCACATTAACCATGGTGTGTGTGTGTGTGTGTGTGTGTGTGTGTGTGTGCGTGTGTGCGTGTGTAAATGATTTATTGTTTGAACTCAGTCAGTGTGTTGGTTTAAATCCTGTTTGTTAAACAGATGAACACAAAGTCAACATGTGTTTAATGTGAAGTGATTACACAACAGACACACACAGACACAAAATCAAGTACAGTGCTTTTCAAAATAAAATATGCTTTTCAAGTTAAAGTCCAGTCCTTTTTAAAACGTACAGATTCACTGGGATAAATAAGAAAATGACCACTGACTTTTTTCTCTTTGTTCTTCATTAATTGCTCCTAATGATCATGATGACGTCTCTGAAGAAGGATCAATTAAATTTGTAGTGTTTAAGGAATGTGATTGGCTCCTCCTCACATGACTGGTACGAACCAATCATTGCAAACAGCAGCTTTGACATTTGTTTAGACACTTAAAAAAATCTCCACGCTGCAGACATACTTGTGTCACATGAGCATTTTTAACGTGTCATCTCATCGGTCTGTCATATCAGCAGAAATATCAGTCTTTTAGGCCGATACTGAAATGTTATTTTAAAGCCTTTATCAGCTGATTTTGTGATGTTATCTGTATACTTAAAAAGTTCTGTGTGATTTTATTTCACGTGTTCATGTCAGCTCGGTGTGGACAGTCATGTAGCTCTGACTTAATGTGTGGTTCAGGAGGCTGCTATGCTACGCTAACTGTCAGTAACACTTCCTGCTGATGTTTCAAATTAAAAGCTCTCCATTCATCCTGCTGAAGAGTTTTAATGAGAAACATGTGTCCTTTTATCTGCAGTAGCTTGACACAGACCGAACTAACCACATGTTAATGTGTCACACGTGTGCTGTTAGCTGTTAGCTGTTAGCTGCTAATCCTTCATATTTTAATCAGTGAGTTTGTTAAAGTGAGGAGCTGCTGTCAGTCTGAATCTCTGATAAACACACCAGCCGTGTTTGAACCACAGACAGACAAGCTGCCACATGTTAGAATGAACGTAAACGATCTGCACAAAACATACCTGTCCTGTGTGTGTGTGTGTGTGTGTGTGTGTGTGTGTGTGTGTGTGTGTGTGTGCGCGCCAGCCACCAGGAAGTGTGTGCTCAGGGCTCAGGTTTTATTGCACATTCATGACTGAGTGGGTCAGATATTGGCTCAATAACTGTGGTGGTTCTGAAGAGTGTTACCTGAAGGTTTGCTGAAGGTTTGCTGAATTTTAGCTGAATGTTTGCTGAAGGTTTGCTGAATGTTACCTGAATGTTTGCTGAATGTTACCTGAATGTTACCTGAAGGTTTGCTGAATGTTACCTGAATGTTACCTGAATGTTTGCTGAAGGTTTGCTGAATGTTACCTGAATGTTTGCTGAATGTTTGCTGAATGTTTGCTGAATGTTTGCTGAATGTTACCTGAAGGTTTGCTGAAGGTTTGCTGAATGTTACCTGAATGTTTGCTGGTTGTTTGCTGAAGGTTTGCTGAAGGTTTGCTGAAGGTTTGCTGGTTGTTGCTCTCCAGCAGTGGGTTGAGCACTTGTCCTTCTTCATCAACCAGAAGTAGAGTTCAGACTATAACATGATGGACAGACGTGTCCACAGTCCTCTCAGTCTTTACTGCAGTAGAAGTAAAGTAAAGAAGTAAATACTGATTCAACTTGTTTTCTCCAGCAAAAGTGAAAAAGTTTCTGAAGGACATTACTACTGACTGTTTCTGTCCAAAGCTGAAACTGAACTGAACCTTTTCTCCGTCTGTCTCACAGTCTGACAGATTTTACATCATTTCAGTCTTGTTATAGTTTTTATGTTGTTTCTGTCTTGTTTCATCTTTTAAATCATTTTTGTTTTCATTGTGTTTTACTCTACTTAAATATGCCGACAGAGTATTTGTACTTGATTACTTCCCACGTCTGGTATTTAAACGGGGATCTGTTGTTTGTCAGTAATGTGACCTGTGTCATGTGACCTGTGTCATGTGACTTGTGTCATGTGACCTGTGTCATGTATCATGTTTCATGTCTTTCCAGCTGCTATTTGTTTGTCTGCAGAGTCAGAATGAAGCTGAAGAGATGATCAGAGATCAATAATCAATAGTTCAATAAGTGTGTGTGTGTGTGTGTGTGTGTGTGTGTAACTGCATGTTGTTGTGTGATTTCTTTATAACACACTGAGCTGAATTCTGCTGTGAGACTGTAATATCAGCTCTTCTTCTTCTTCTTCTGTGGTTTGTTTGTTTGTTTGTTTGTTTGTGACTCTGACTCACAGTTGTTCTTCTTCTTCTCTCTTGTCTGTGTGTCCTTCCTCCTCCTCCACCTCCTCCTTTATTTCAGTTTCCTCCTCACTCACACCTCCTCCTCCCCCTCCCTCTGCATGTCAGGCATTTCTGACCAATGGCTGTGGTCGCTGGAGATGCTGAGACCCGCCCCTTGCTTGGTCTCGGCCAATAGCAGCTGGCACTGGTAATACGGCCTTCTTCTACTTCTTCTTTTCTTTTTTCTGTCTGTCTCTACTTTTCTTCTTTCTGTTTCTGCAGAAGACAGACATTTTAAACGTCTCTCAGTGAATCTTCACTAACTTCTGTGTGTGAGTTTTAACTTCTGTGTTTTTTCACTCCATAAATCAAAAAGTTTTTCTTTTCCTCCTCGGACAGAAGCTTCAGTCACTGACAAACATCTGTCCAGATAAAAACACGTCTGTCCAGGGTCACATAAAACTCTGACCTGTGTTTATTATGGCTGCACAAGTAATGGAAATATTAGTATTTTTAGAGTATTTTTATATACATGAACACATGTGACAGACAGTATAATAATGAGGTGCTGCGGAGACGTGCAAACCATGAGTCTGACTGTTTCTTTAACCACCTGCTGATCAGACCTGTGATTGGCTGAATTTACAGCATGACGAGGTGTTTCTGTCGCCATGGGCAACCAGGTGATCCTTTATCCTACAGTGATGATGAGTCTCTGTGACACTGGACACTGACCTCCAGTCTGTCTGTGTCTGTCTGTCATGGTTAGTTGACATAGTGCTTCACAGGCAGTGAAATAGGGTTTGTGACACTCTTATGACCTCCATCATTTAAACTGTCAAGAGTGAAAAAAGATTCAAGCTGCTCAACATCTGAAAGAATCATATTTAATATTTAAAATATAATAAAATCATATTATATAAACAGCAGTGGTTGTCAAACACAGTAAAGAGTGAGCTAAAATGTCAGGACACGCCTCCCGCTCTTATCTTTGTTAAACAGCCTGTATATCACCTGTTATCACCTGTTATCACCTGTTATCACCTGTTATCGCTCTGTAAACCTTTATCTTTACTTACAATAACAAATCAAATTTGATTACACTGTATACTACTTATTGAATATGAATTAAAGGTGTAATCCGTAGAATTTGTCTGAGCTGTTTGTAAACTGGTTTTGTGTTGCGAGCAGCAGCAGAATAAGGAGAGAAAACCAGGTGAACACAGACGGAGAGCTGCAGGTACAGACAGCAGCACACTGACAGGCTGTCACAATCATTATTTATATCAGTCTATACGCTGATATTAAAGAAAATATTGCAGATTATAAACTTGGATTCACTTTGAAGGAATGGTTTTTAATGGTTCTTAATCTTTTAAATTGCTTTAGGATATAAATTTGTGTCTGTATTGAGAAATGTGTGCATACAAATTACTGATTTAGTAAATATATAGTTGTGTAATAATGTATGTCTGTTAATAGTAGTGCTGTCATTCCATTAAAATATTTAATTGCAAATTAATCACACATTTTTTATTTGCTCAAAATATACCTTAAATTGATATTTTTCAAGTGTTTAAAATGTAATTCAGATTTAACTTTATTAAATAAAATAAATTAACCAAAAACAATAATAAACATTGTCCAGAAACCCTCAAAGGACTTTTAGCATAAAAAATATGCTCAAATAATAACGACAAACCCATCAGTCCACCAGGCGTAGATGAACATACTGACCTGCTCAAATTAACATTGAGACCATTCATCCATTTTCTGTAACCACTTATTACTGAAGGGTCGCGGGGGGTGGAGTCTATCTCAGCTGACATTGGGTGAGAGGCGGGGTTCACCCTGGACAAGTCACCAGTTCATCACAGGACTGACACACAGAGACAGACGACCAACCCACACAGACACAAGGAGAACATGTAAACTCCACACAGAAAGGCCCTGATCCAGCCAGCCGGGGGATTTGAACGCTGTGAGGCGGCTGACCACTGCACCACCGTGCCGCCACATTGAGACCAAAACACACTAAAAACTTCAATAAAAACGTCAGTTGAAGTTTCTATGGTTCACTGCAGGCTACAGATTTAAAAGTCAAACACCACAGAACCTGCTGTTTTTTAGGAAAAGGTCACTATTTATATGCATTTATTTATTTCTTTAGCATTATTATTGTTAATAGTTTATTTCTTGAATAAAATCTGGTCCTCTGAAGAGAAAAGTCCTCTCCTTTATTCAGCTCAGTGTGTTTAATGATGAAACAGTGTTTTTGTATTAAAGCAGCAGGATCATTTCCATCAGTGAGGATGTTTTAGATCACAGCAGACAGTAAACTGCACACAGACACACTGAGGACATGAAGAGGACAGACAGTCTGGACTCTTCATCATGACAGAGACAAACGTTTCATGGAGACGAGCGTCTGTCAGTTTGGTCTTTACAGAGACAGATATTTTAATCTGTAGTGTTTAAACCACAGAACTGTACAGTAACATCAGGATTCATCATCAATAAAGTTTTTATATCAGTCAGTACTTCACTCACTCGCTCCTCCTCCTCCTCCCTCCTCTCTGCAGCTCCTCCTCCTCCTCCCTCCCTCCTCTCTGCAGCTCCTCCTCCTCCTCCTCCTCCTCCCTCCCTCCTCTCTGCAGCTCCTCCTCCTCCTCCCTCCCTCCTCTCTGCAGCTCCTCTCTCCTCCCTCACTGTTACCATCAATCAGCAGGAAGTATTTAAAAATACATGAATCAGATTTGGAGTTAAAAATCACAAACCACAGAAGAAAAGTAACATGATTCATGATCATAAAAAGTTTTTATATCAAGTCGACACGTCTGTCCATATTCTCTCTCTCTCTCTCCCTCTCTCTCTCTCTCTCTCTCTCTCTCTCTCTCTCTCTCTCTCCCTCCTCTCCCTCCTCTCTTTTCTCTCTCTCTCTCTCTCTCTCTCTCTCTCTCTCTCTCTCTCTCTCTCTCCTTTTTCTCTCTTGTCTCCCTCTCTCTCTCTCTCTCTCTCTCTCCTTTTTCTCTCTTGTCTCTTTCTCTCTCTCTCCTTTTTCTCTCTTGTCTCTTTCTCTCTCTCTCTCTCTCTCTTTCTCTCTCTTCTCTCTTGTCTCTCTCCTCTCTCTCTCTCTCTCTCTCTCTCTCAGTTTATCAGCTGCAGGATGAACGAGTGTGTGTGTGTGTGTGTGTGTGTGTGTGTGTGTGTGTGTGTGTGTGTGTGTGTGTGTGCGCGCGCGTGTGTGTGTTTTGTGTGAACATGTCGAGGCAGCTGCTCTGTTTCAGCCCTGCAGCCAGTAAACAACACCTCACACCTGAGAGCTCATCACAGGTGGTGGTTGCCTAGTAACATGTGGTGTGTTTACTGCTGCGGGCTGCCAGATACCTGTTAGGAACACCTGAGGAGGAGGAGGAGGAGGAGGAAGGCCTCTGCTTCATATCAAACATCTTTTTATCAACCAGTAGGAGACACTCAGATGAACCCTGTCAATGTGCTGTGAGGCGTTCAGGGACTCTCCTTAAACTAAATCCACCTTTTATTTTTCTACTTCTTTTTCTTGTTCTCATTATTAACAACCACTAGAGCTGCACAGCATGTCAGCAACATCTGAAAACAGGTGAAGCGTTTTCATGTAAACAGTCACTTTAACTGATTACATCACATTCATGATGTCACATTTAAACCTGGAGCATATCAATGATGAATGAGTGTGTAACTGTGTGTGTGTGTGTGTGTGTCGATCAGGACGGGGCTGAGATCTTTAACCGGGCGAAGCTGCTGAACGTCGGCTACATGGAGGCTCTGAAGGAGTACGACTACGACTGCTTCGTCTTCAGCGACGTCGACCTGATCCCCATGGACGACCGCAACATCTACAAGTGCTTCAGTCAGCCGAGACACCTGTCAGTGTCCATGGACAAGTTCGGCTTCAGGTGAGACGCACAAACACACACACACAGAGTCAGTAAAGTTCCAACAACAAAGAAAAGATGGAACCTGATTTTATTTTAACTCACAGTCTGATCTACTACAGTTTATAAATCACAGGATGCACGATGTTTGTTAAAGGTCAAATGTGTCAAAACCTCATTTTAAATGAAATATTGTGGTTCTGCAGAGGCTGACACATCTGTTTCTAGGTTGCCAACCTGGGGTCCAGGTCCCCCTCAGGGGGCGCCAGAAATCACAGTGTGTCCACGAGACTTTTTCTGCTCTGATGTCCTAAAATCAGATTTAGAAACGTTGACTAAAATCACAGTTTAAGCGTTTTTCTGCCTTTTCCAAAGGCAAGTTCAAGCTTTTCAAGTTCGAGCATTTTCAATCTTTTCCAGCTCTTATAGCTGACATCAGTGTTTCCCCTGTAGTGTATTTGGCAGGGCGCCCCGCCCCCCCAACAGACGCCCCGCCCTGCCATCAGGACCCCGACCCAGAAATTTAAGTTGTTGATTTTTTTTATTCCATTATTTAATTTATATTTTAATCAAAAGGGCCTATAACAGCTGTTCTTTTTTTTTCTTTTTCTAATGTGTTGCTGTCGTTTCATTACATTCATTTCAATGCATTTCTCGTCTCCTCTGTGACGGGCGGGTCTCCCCCCTCGCTCCTCTCTCCCCCGTCGCTCCTCTCTCACCCCTCGCTCCTCTCTCCCCCCTCGCTCCTCTCTCCCCCCTCGCTCCTCTCTAACCCCTCGCTCCTCTCTCACCCCTCGCTCCTCTCTCCCCCCTCGCTCCTCTCCCCCCCCTCGCTCCTCTCTCCCCCCTCGCTCCTCTCTCACCCCTCGCTCCTCTCTCCCCCCTCGCTCCTCTCTCACCCATGAACCGGTACAGACTCACCCACCCACACTCAGAGAGCGGAGGAGAGAGAGTTTCTCACCGCTACTGTAAAAAACAACAACAAACAAAAACTATAAATGGACGATGGAGGTTCCCCAGCTGTTCACCCGCCAAGCAAAAATATTGGCGTTTTTCCAAACCAACCGTACGTGGCGAGGCGGGAAACACAGGTAGCTCTGCGGCCAGTGTTAGCCAAAATGAGAGCATCTCTCTCAGCCCCGACCACAGCGCTCGTCAATCTCCTGCCGCTGTTAACGTCGCCACAACTCGACCCAAACACACCTGTTCAGCCCTCCAACCGAAGCACGCAGTAAAAACCTGCAGACGGGTCACCGCCATCAGTCTGACTTTGATCCAACATGGCTGACTGTAGATACTCCACATGGCTGGACAAGAGTGAACTGATTAATGAAGATGGATGGATGGATGATGGATGGATGGATGGATGATGGATGGATGGATGGATGGATGGATGGATGGATGGATGGATGGATGATGGATGGATGGATGATGGATGGATGATGGATGGATGGATGGATGATGGATGATGGATGGATGATGGATGGATGATGGATGGATGGATGATGGATGGATGGATGGATGGATGGATGGATGGATGGATGGATGGATGATGGATGGATGATGGATGGATGGATGGATGATGGATGGATGGATGGATGATGGATGGATGATGGATGGATGGATGATGGATGGATGGATGGATGATGGATGGATGATGGATGGATGGATGGATGATGGATGGATGATGGATGGATGGATGGATGATGGATGGATGATGGATGGATGGATGATGGATGGATGATGGATGGATGGATGATGGATGGATGATGGATGGATGATGATGGATGGATGATGGATGATGGATGGATGGATGATGGATGGATGATGATGGATGGATGATGGATGATGGATGATGGATGGATGATGGATGGATGATGGATGGATGGTGGATGATGGATGATGGATGATGGATGGATGGGTGATGGATGGATGGATGGGTGATGGATGGATGATGGATGGATGATGGATGGATGGATGATGGCAGCACAGTGTCAGGGTTTTAATTTTGGGTGGGTCACAGTAACTTCAGTTGGGTTTTAATAACAAAAGTTAACACTGTTTCCAGCTGGTAATCTGACTTTAACAAAAATCTCTGGTATCATTCTGTGGATGGCGACGAGCTCTTCCTGTTGATTATGACACTTTTAAAATCTTTTGAACAGTTTCAGTCTGCAGTTTATATTTATTTCAAATGACAGGATATCTCCTTATCATTTGTCATTTTATTCCTTTTAATGTATTTTCATTTGATCTGTCTGGATTACTCTTTAAATTGATTGTAAGGAGAGAAACAAAGCGATCAGAATAATGGGTGAGCTACAGTGACTTTTAACAGGAGAGAGAGAGAGCGCCCTGCGATGCGCTGTTCATTCATAAACTGAACTGTCTGTGCTGTGAAGGTCATCTGAAGACATTAAGTCAGGCAGCAACATTCAGCTCTACGTTCTCACGTTCTAGT
>NC_139321.1:357500-360000 GCF_056507025.1 Lutjanus erythropterus | reverse complement strand
CGTCAACGTTCATCAGACGTTTTAGGAAAAATGACATAATGGACAAAAGAACAAACATTAGTGTTTCATTTTCAGCCTCTCAGGTCACAGACGACACGTTCTGTTCTCTCCTGGAACCAAACAGAACAGTTTCCTCTGTCAGTCTGACTGCACACAGGTCAAAGGTCAACGTGTTCAGGACAGTAAATACATTTAATCAATTTCTTCTGACCATTTCTGTTTATGATTTTCAAACAGTTGTTTTAATGTGACTTTATTTCTGAAAATATACTTTTTCAAATGTTTTGACAAGCTGTTTTCCAGTAAAAGTTATTTTGTGAGTCTGTTATCAGGCTTCATCAGTCACATGTCACCTGTCTGTCACTTCACATGGCTCCCATCCCGTCACCACATCCAGGGGGGTCAAACGTACGGCCCGCGGGCCAAAACTGGCCCGCCAGAGGGTCCAGTCCGGCCCACAGGATGAGTGTGCAAAGTGTGACACATTAATTTTAGTGTTGAAACCATTTCAAGAGTAATTTGACTAATTTGAGAAATTAAATTACTAAAATCTGTTTAAATTCAAACTGTACAGAACGCTGAGTTTGACATGTGACGTCATTAAAGACCAGAGGACTGATGAGCGCCGACGTTCAAATTCTGATTTAATTTATTATCACACAGCTGCAGCATCACACACACACACACACACACACACACACACACAGTACAGACACACACACACACACACACAGTACAGACACACACACAGTACAGACACACACACACACACACACACACACACGTACAGGACAGACACACACACACACAGTACAGACACACACACACACACACACACACACACACACACACACACACACACGTACACACACACACACACACACACACACACACACACAGGACAGACACACACACACACACACACGTACAGGACAGACACACACACACACACACACACACACACACACACACACACACACGTACAGGACAGACACACACACACACACACACGTACAGGACAGACACACACACACACACACACACACACACACACACGTACAGGACAGACACACACACACACACACACACACACACACACACGTACAGGACAGACACACACACACACACACACACACACACACACACGTACAGGACAGACACACACACACACACACGTACAGGACAGACACACACACACACACACACGTACAGGACAGACACACACACACACACACACACACACACACACACACACAGTACAGACACACACACACACACACACACAGGACAGACACACACACACACACTCACACACACACACACACACACACACACACACACACACACACGTACAGGACAGACACACACACACACACACACACACGTACAGGACAGACACACACACACAGTACAGACACTCAGTGAGGTCAGTGATTCTCTGTCTGTATCTGGTCTGTTGACTTTCTTCATCAGCAGGATGTTTTTCCTTATTGATCGTCCTGTGGTTCAGTTTTCACAGCAGCAGAGAAGCTGCGTGTGGAGGAGACTGTTGTTAATGACAACACAAACTAACGTGATGGTTAATGACATCATCACCAACCAGATGCTCTTATAAAAGGAGAGGAGGGCAGACTGATCACTAATCAATCACTGATACCGTCGTCCTCTCGGACTCATTAAAAAATAAAAATGACAAATAAATAAAGTGTTTGTGTGAAACACTGCAGAGTTTAACGTCGTGATGTTTACAGACAGTCTGCTGTCTGTAGTTTGACAGACAGACAGAGGGTCGTGTCTAGAAGGGAACCCTAGACCTGTGAAAGATCGCGAGAGTTTGATTATTTCAGTAGAAATAACGAACAAATAAAGAGTTACCTTCTAGACACGAGTGAAAAAGGTGCGCAGCTCCAAAAATATAAAATCATGTGGAGTCGATGTTTTTAATAAATAAAACAATATTCACTGAAACTGATTCAGGTCAAAGAGTTCCTTCATCTTCTGTTTGTGGTTCTGCAGACGTTACTGCCTTTACTTTTTATTAAAAACAGTAAAAGTAAATCTACAGTAAAAGTAAAGTTACTTTACTGAGTATTGTTACTTTAGCAATTTACAGTTGTTCATTTAATGGACCTGTCTGATCTTCTCTTCTGTATTTTACCATTGTTCTTAAATAAAGCAAAAGTAATGTAATAGAAAAAAATGCAGAACATCTGATCGGATTACTCGATTAATCGGCAGAATAATCAATAGATTATGTTTTAATTTTACTGGTTCAGCTCACTTGAGATCAGATTGGTCTGAATGTGTCTCCTGAACCAGAATGAGTTTGACGTCCTGGTTTAAGATGGTAATATACAGTCAGAGCTAAATATTTCTGTTATTCAGTGAATGACAGAGGACTTGAACCTCTCTGATGTAAATGAGGGCAGCAATAATCAGTGTTGTCCCTGTAAGAGACACTGAACGTCTCTGGACTGAGACGGACGAACAGACGGAGAGA
>NC_139321.1:327500-350000 GCF_056507025.1 Lutjanus erythropterus | reverse complement strand
AGTCCTGAACGTTTCATCCTTCAGTCTCAGGTTGGAGGGAAAACTTTTCCTTTGACCTTTAAAATGTTCCTGAATGTGTTTTATAGTTTCTGCTGCTGTGATTGGTGACATGTGTCCTCCCCTCTGTCCCTCCTCCCCTCTGTCCCTCCTCCCCTCTGTCCCTCCCCCCCTCTGTCCCTCCCCCTCTAACAGTGTCTCTGCGTGTCTCCATGTCTTTATTAGGCTGCTGCAGCAGAAACAGTTTATATAAAGGTCATCAGCGCTCCGTGAGGAGCACGGGGAAATAATTTGGCTGTGAGTCACATAAACAAAATGTTTCTGAATGTTCAGACCGAACAAGGAGCTGAGACTGAAGGAGACGTGCTGGACGCCACCTGAACACAAACATGGCCGCCTGTGACCACAGCGAGTGGATCTGGGAGACTGTACAAACGTAGGAAACACGGTGATTCTCATGGTTTCTACTCACGCATCAGTCTGTTGAGGTCGGCTGGCGGCATGGCGATGAAGGCGTTGTTGGTGGGAGCAAAGAAGGTGAGCGCCCCCTGCTGGTTCAACAGCTCCGTCATACCTGCAGTCTGGATGGCTCCGACCAGGAGGCTGAAACAGAGACAGAGTGGGTTTGATTCTTACTCCTCTGTTAGACGGACGGGTGGAGACGTGTTCACTCCATCACCTCCTGAGGTAAACGGATTCAGATTCTCTCCTCAGTTCTACGAATGATTCTGGATGATCCATCAGCTCCAACCGTTTTTATGAAGATACCAAGGCTGACGTCAAATAACAGTCAGAATGTCTGCAATACAAATATCTGACAGTTTTTTACAGTGAACCGCCTTAAACTCCTCTACCAGCCTGCAGTGTGTTTCCTCAGTACGACTCACATTTGATGCTTTTCTTCATCATTATCAGATTTTCACAGTCAGAGAAAGTCAAAGTGTGTGTCCTGTAGCCAGCGTCTCTGTGATGGCGGCGTTCTGCGGTTATGGAGGCTTGAACAGCGTGTAAATCCCACTCTGTCCTGAGTCACACACCACCAACTATCTGACTGGTTTTGGTAAAACTGGATCAGACTTTATGGTTTCCTCTCTGGCGTTCTCCGGCTGCTCCGCCTCTGTCTGCCAGTGAACTGAGCGTCCCCGTGTTTGGACTGTTGGTTAGATAAGATGAGACGTTTAAAGACTAAATGATTAGTAGAAAATTAAAATAATCTTAAAGGAGGTGATTTCAAGTTAAAACTGGCTGAGTTGCTCTTTAAAGAGGCTGAAAATGAAGCTGTGAACTCGTTTGTTCACCGCAGACAAACTGCCAACATCAGTTTGGTGGTTCGTGGTCATTTTACACCAAACGTCATAAACTCTGCTGCTGAAATGCTTTAAGGAAGATTAAGAGACTTTAGAGATCCTCAGAGAGAGGAGGAGGGGGAGGAGGAGGAGGGAGAGAGGAGGAGGAAGAGGAGGAGGAGGAGAGAGGAGGAGGAGGAGAAGGAGGAGAGAGGAGGAGGAGGAGGAGGAGTAGGAGGAGGGAGAGAGGAGGAGGAAGAGGAGGAGGAGGAGAGAGGAGGAGGAGGAGAGAGGAGGAGGAGGGGGAGGAGGAGGAGAGAGGAGGAGGAGGAGGAGGAGGAGGAGGAGAGAGGAGGAGGAGGGGGAGGAGGAGGAGGGAGGAGGAGGAGGAGGAGGAGGGAGGAGGAGGAGGAGGAGGAGGAGGAGGAGGAGAGAGGAGGAGGAGGGGGAGGGGGAGAGAGGAGGAGGAGGAGGAAGGAGGAGGAGGAGGAGGAGGGAGGAGGAGGAGGAGGAGGAGGAGGAGGAGGAGAGAGGAGGAGGAGGGGGAGGAGGAGGAGAGAGGAGGAGGAGGAGGAGGAGGAGGAGGAGAGAGGAGGAGGAAGAGGAGGAACAGGAACAGGAGGAGGAACAGGAACAGGAGGAGGAGGAGGAGGAGGGGGAGGAGGAGGAGGAACAGGAGGAGGAGGAGGAGGAGGAGGAGGAGGAAGAGGAGGAGGAGGAGGAGGAGGAAGAGGAGGAGGAGGAACAGGAGGAGGAGGAGGAGGAACAGGAGGAGGAGGAACAGGAGGAGGAGGAGGAGGAGGAAGAGGAGGAGGAGGAGGAGGAGGAGGAGGAGGAACAGGAGGAGGAGGAGGAGGAGGAGGAACAGGAGGAGGAGGAGGAGGAGGAAGAGGAGGAGGAGGAGGAGGAGGAGGAGGAGTCTGTCTGGTTAAACCATCACAGGATCTGAGGTTTTTGTTAAACCTCCTGAACAGACGGTTGAAAGTTTCCTTTGTTTCTGTCGTCTGGCAGCAGTTTGGACCTCAGAGGAAATCAGTCTGTTTACTACAGAGAAACCACATGATCATCTGTCAGTAAACATGTCGCTGAGGTCACTCTGCTCTGTAACCATGACGACTGTTGTTGCGCTTGTATTTGTCTCTGCTCACCTGAAGCGGTCGTCCGCCTTCAGGATGTCCATGACCGTCCCCATTGGTGGAGTAAGGACTTTGTCCACAGTGAACATGGTGGCATAGCGTCCGGTCTTATCATGAGCAGCGATGCAGGCGTTCTCGATGCACAGGTTCTATGAACACACAGAAGAACAGACAGGTGAAAACTAGAGACAGAAGCGGTACCTGTATCGTGGCATCAGACTTGTCTCTAAGTGACGCCTTTTCATCCAAATTCACACTAAACACTGAATGCACATGTAAATGTAACAAGCCAGAATCCCACGATGCCCCACCATGGTTGAAGGATGCCGTTACACAAGTTACATTACACAACTAAACAAACTTTCCAGACTGAAGTTCAGTTTCAGCCTCAACATCATCATCATCATCAGATATCCATTTCCATGGATGTTCCTAGTGAAAACCTGAGAGGACGCAGGTGAACGTGTCACCTGACCCTCCACCTGCACCACACCTGTAATCTGTCATGTCTGAGCCAATCACAGTGAGTTTATGACTCGCTGATAGACTGCTGCGTCTCCAAAGACTAAACCACCACAGACGTCATCTCTGTTTTATATGATCAGGCCTCAATTTATTTTGATTTTTCTGCCACTTCAGCTGACAGACATGAAACTCTAATAAATGGAAATGATGTGCAAATGGTTCCCAAGAAATATGAACCCAATCAGTCAGATGGTGGCGCCGTAATAAACAGTTTGATTATCAATGGATCATTATTGGACCAAACTTATTATAAGTTCCACAAAGCTTTTTGAGTAAACAGCTGTTCAGTCATCACAGGAAATGTTGACAAACAAACCCTGAAGGTTTTATTCATCGTGAACACTGGGCGGCGCTACACGGTCCAAAAACAAATAGTTGTGATGTAACACAGTTTAAATGAAAAACAGTTCAATGTTTCACAACAGTGTTGAAACTCGTGTGTAAAAAAATAATTTGGAAATTTCTCAGTGACGAAAAAGTTTTTGGATCCTTAAAAAAATGAAAAGTGAGAAATGTGTTTTCTGAAGTGAAGAAATGAATGTAAAATGTTGAATTGTTTATTGTTGATATGATGTGAGGTGTTTGTTTTGTCGTCACTGTTGATTTTATTATTTACACTGTTATTGTCACATGATGCACATCTGTGTTCATCAGTCTGACATTTACTGAACTTTTTCCTACACAGATTTTCTATGAATAAACACATATTGTTGTTAAACATTGAAGAATAAGACACGTTTACATATTCCTCATATATATGTATGTATGTGTGTATTTCAGTTACACTATTCTTATATTATTTTCTTATATATTGTAGTATAATGTGCATATTTTTTATATCCGTGTGTTTCTTCTGTTTTCTCTGTGTTTACATGTTTTTCTTTTTATTTTACTTGTTAACTTTTGATTGATTTTGAAAGTGTTGGTATGTGACAGGTTTATATGTCAATGAGGCATCAGTAAGGAAGAAGATCCAGACAAGGGAGGGAAAACAAATAAACAAACAAACAAACAAATAAAATAAACCAAACAAACAAACAAATAAATAAACAAACAAATAAAATAAATAAATAAATAAACCAACCAAACATACAAATAAATAAACAAATAAAATAAATAAATAAACCAAATAAATAAACAAACAAACAAATAAACAAACAAACAAATAAATAAATACTAAAGGCAGAGCGAGGCAGAACAACAGGCATAATTCAGGGTTTTCAGACGGTGTAATACGATTCTAAAAATCTTTTATTCTTGAACAGGAGCAGCTGTCACATGATCAATTTCACCCCAGAGATCAATAAAGTGTTTCTGATTCTGCTTTTTGGACAAGCAGTAAAAAAACATGGAATGGAGCCGAGTTCAAACGGGTGGATGAAGAAGAAATTAGTACCTGAGAAACAAGAAAACATCCAATTCTGAATCTTTTTTTTTCTGCATGAAAAATAATAAATAATCTAAAAATCATTTTTCTGTTTCTGTTGAAAATGTTTCAAAGTCACAAGAACAAAGAAATGATTATAAGAGGAATCCTGGTGTGTGTGTGTCTGTGTGTGTGTGTGTGTGTGTGTGTGTGTGTGTGTCTGTGTGTGTGTGTGTGTGTGTCTGTGTGTGTGTGTGTGTGTGTGTGTGTCTGTGTGTGTGTGTCTGTGTGTGTGTGTCTGTGTGTGTGTGTGTGTGTGTGTGTCTGTGTGTGTGTGTGTGTGTGTGTGTGTGTGTGTGTGTGTGCGCGTCTGGAAAGATTTAGCAGTCGTGGGAAGCAGGAAACTTCTTGTGGTCTGCAGAGATCATTACTGAACAGAAACCTGAACCACCCACCAGTCCAGGACCTGAACCAGGACCTGAACCATGTGCAGACCCCCACAGACCCCCACAGACCCTCAGAGACCGATCAGTAGAGGATCAATAACACATGAACGTGTTGTTTTTCCTTTCAGTTGTTATTTTACATCACTGAAACCAAAATGAGCCAGAAACTGTAAAAATATAAACCATCAGCAGATTTTCACATTTCCAACGGTCCTTGAATGAATCATGTGCAACAAAAACTTCTGTCAGAAAAACAAAAACAAATCTGAGCTTAAAAACAGATATTTATTCAAGATGAGTTCATGTGTGATTCTACACATCCTGTGAAACACGTCTGCGACTCCTGGAGCGACTCGTTCAATCAGCTCAGAAACTGACCTGAAGACTGTTTGTACAGAGCAGAGAGGACGAGGACAGAGACACTGAGGAGGACGTACAAATGTAAATATGTTTAACATAAACAACAACAAACAAACAAAGATATTCCTGATGACATGGCGTGAAACATTTCAGTTCCCCTGACGTCCAGCCGGGACAGAGACGTTTCCACAGACGTGCAGGACTTTTATACGGTGAGAGACGAGACACAGTGGAGCGCTGAGCTGCTCGTCAGTGTTTCGTTTGAAAGTGAACTGAACTTGAATGTTTCACGATGCGTTCACTGACCGTTCCTCACAGTGAACAGGAACCCACCTGATTTCCTCTTTATGAAGAAGAGAAAATGTGTGAGCTGTTCATGAATCCACCTGCAGCCTGGAGGATTTCAAAAGATCTGACTTTCACAGAACGAAAATAACAAACTTACTTTGACTTTTAATTCTTTATCTTGTATATGTTGTTCTTATTTTTATTTTCATATTCCTTTGTTTAAATTATTTTTGAAAGATTTCCTCTTGCCTATATCTTTATGTTGTTATTTTTTTTATTGATGCTTCTTTATAATTTTGCTTTTTAACATCATTTTAACTCATAAAGGAATATCTCATTCTGAGGAGAGAACACAGAATAAGTCGTCTCTCTCTTATGAATTAAATCTCTGGCATAAATATTCATCAGTTTTCTGTCAGGCATTTACTTTTTGCTCTGCACCTTAAAGGAAACTGATGCAGTAGATTTTTTTTTTTTCTTTTAAAACTTTCCTAAAGAAGCAGGACTTCTTCTCTCCGGGGAGAGCGGCTGAGGCGTCGAGGTGAAACACACCAGAGGAGAAAAAAAAAACAAAACAGGTGTGAAAATGTGTCATAAATTGGGAGGAAATCAGGAGAAACACACGTCTTCTGGGAAAATCTGGAGGTTTGGCAAGAACAAACTAAACTCTCAGCTCACTGGCTCCTTCACTCAGCGAGCTGTGTTTCAGTCAGTGGGCGGGGCTAAACAGGCCAAGTTCCAACAATTCTGTGAACAAATGTTTTAAACGAACCTTTTTAACGGTCAGAGTGATTCTGCACACTGGCAGAAAACTGAGACTTCCTGTTGAACCAGATCTGACCTTCAGTCAGTCATTCTAACAGCGTCTGTCTGCCTGCAGCTGATTGGTCGATGCTTCACCAGTGGTGATGGTTGGACCCCGGCATCAGCGTGGGGCGCCTGCTCTGTCCTGGTGGCCCCTGTGTGGAAACCTTCAGGTCTCTGTGGTCATCTGTGAGCTCTGACTCACATGTGGATGACATCATCACCACATGTGGTCGCAGTAACGAGGCGACATGAACGCAGTCACCACATCTCCTCAAGAATCAGTGTTTTAAATAACGTCTCATCTCAGACGTTCCTCTGTGTTCTCTAAAGAAGTGGTGATGTTCCACTCTGTGTTTGTTACAGTTATTAATGAAAAGCAGATTTAAACTCAGTGACATCATGACATCATCACTGAGGATGAAGAGACAATATTTACAGTCTGTGAAAACAATCATCCGCCCGGCAACAGACGACACAGGCTCCAAAATATTCAATGACTGAATAACTGATTTGTTCTCAGCAGTTTGCAGCTGATTGTTGTTACATCATCAGATTTTAATCAAGTGGAAACTGCAGCAGCAGAGATTTGATCTGATGTGACGATAAAACAAAGAAACAAGAAAATAAAAATGTCTCATTACAGAAACAAACATGAAACTATGACAAGACATCCATCATCCATCCATCATCCATCTATCATCCATCTATCATCCATCCATCATCCATCCATCATCCATCCATCATCCATCTATCATCCATCCATCATCCATCCATCATCCATCTATCATCCATCCATTATCCATCTATCATCCATCCATCATCCATCTATCATCCATCCATCATCCATCCATCATCCATCTATCATCCATCCATTATCCATCTATCATCCATCCATTATCCATCTATCATCCATCCATCATCCATCTATCATCCATCTATCATCCATCCATCATCCATCCATCCATCATCCATCTATCATCCATCCATTATCCATCTATCATCCATCCATTATCCATCTATCATCCATCCATCATCCATCTATCATCCATCCATCATCCATCCATCATCCATCTATCATCCATCCATTATCCATCTATCATCCATCCATTATCCATCTATCATCCATCCATCATCCATCCATCATCCATCTATCATCCATCCATTATCCATCTATCATCCATCCATTATCCATCTATCATCCATCCATCATCCATCTATCATCCATCCATCATCCATCCATCATCCATCTATCATCCATCCATTATCCATCTATCATCCATCCATCATCCATCCATCATCCATCTATCATCCATCTATCATCCATCCATCATCCATCCATCATCCATCCATCATCCATCTATCATCCATCCATCATCCATCCATCATCCATCTATCATCCATCCATTATCCATCTATCATCCATCCATCATCCATCTATCATCCATCCATCATCCATCCATCATCCATCTATCATCCATCCATTATCCATCTATCATCCATCCATTATCCATCTATCATCCATCCATCATCCATCTATCATCCATCTATCATCCATCCATCATCCATCCATCCATCATCCATCTATCATCCATCCATTATCCATCTATCATCCATCCATCATCCATCTATCATCCATCTATCATCCATCTATCATCCATCCATCATCCATCCATCATCCATCCATCATCCATCTATCATCCATCTATCATCCATCCATCATCCATCTATCATCCATCCATTATCCATCTATCATCCATCCATCATCCATCTATCATCCATCTATCATCCATCCATCATCCATCCATCATCCATCTATCATCCATCCATCATCCATCCATCATCCATCTATCATCCATTCATCATCCATCCATCATCCATCCATCATCCATCTATCATCCATCCATCATCCATCCATCATCCATCTATCATCCATCCATCATCCATCTATCATCCATCCATCATCCATCCATCATCCATCCATCATCCATCTATCATCCATCCATCATCCATCTATCATCCATCCATCATCCATCTATCATCCATCTATCATCCATCCATCATCCACCCATCATCCATCCATCATCCATCCATCATCCATCCATCATCCATCCATCATCCATCTATCATCCATCCATCATCCATCCATCATCCATCTATCATCCATCATCCATCTATCATCCACCCATCATCCATCCATCATCCATCTATCATCCATCCATCCATCATCCATCTATCATCCATCTATCATCCATCCATCATCCATCTATCATCCATCCATCATCCATCCATCTATCATCCATCCATCATCCATCTATCATCCATCCATCCATCCATCCATCCATCCATCCATCATCCATCTATCATCCATCCATCATCCATCCATCATCCATCCATCATCCATCTATCATCCATCCATCATCCATCTATCTTCCATCTATTATCCATCCATCATCCATCCATCCATCATCCATCCATCATCCATCTATCATCCATCTATCATCCATCCATCATCCATCCATCATCCATCCATCATCCATCTATCATCCATCTATCATCCATCCATCATCCATCCATCATCCATCTATCATCCATCCATCATCCATCATCATCCATCCATCCATCCATCATCCATCCATCATCCATCTATCATCCATCTATCATCCATCCATCATCCATCTATCTTCCATCTATCATCCATCCATCATCCATCCATCATCCATCCATCATCCATCATCATCCATCCATCCATCCATCATCCATCCATCATCCATCTATCATCCATCTATCATCCATCCATCATCCATCTATCTTCCATCTATCATCCATCCATCATCCATCCATCATCCATCTATCATCCATCTATCATCCATCCATCATCCATCTATCTTCCATCTATCATCCATCCATCATCCATCTATCTTCCATCTATCATCCATCCATCTTCCATCTGACTACATCATTGCAAAAGAGAAGCTAACAGCTGTTAGCTTGTTTACGTTAGCATCCCAGGAGATAATTTGCAGTTTCCAGAGTGCAGGTTGCAGCTCAGAGGTTGTTCTTGTTTCTCAAGGACTTTGAAAACAGAAATAAGCCGACGCCATAATGCTGCTTGAAGCACGCAACCAATGGTAGGACTTATAGCAGCAGTGTGTATCCGATGAGTCAGACTACTGCAGTTGTGATCTTTTGTGAATTTGTAAAGTTACTGCAACATTACAGCAACAACATTATCACTAGTTACATTGTTGCCACGCTGTTGAAATGTTACAGTGGAACAGTTTATTTCTGCAACGTCTGTTCAACGTCCTCTGTGTGACATTTCATGTACTTTGTATGACAGCACTGCTGCAACGTTGCTGAAACTCCAATTGCAATAAAACTGTAATATGGCCAAACGCAACGTCTGTCAACATCTGTCATCCATTCATCTCAAACGCAACATCCAAATCACAGCACGAGAACCAAATCACAACTGTTTGAAAAACTGTGAGAAAACATCATTATAAAGAGGTTCTCTGACCTGAACTACAAATCTTGATCTCCAGATGGTTGTTTGGTTCAGATCTCAGTAAATGTCACAATTTATAGTGTTTGTTTTTCAGTGAACATGAAAATTGTGATGCAAAACGGATCATTTCCACTGATCGTGTCACAATCACAATTTCAGTCAAAATAATCACAATATGGCTTTTTTTTCACTAAATTGTGCAGACCTACAACACATCAGAAAGTGGTTGTATTGACGACAAAACAAATCACTGATGTTCTCTTTGTTTACATGTGAACAGTGTGAGTAAAACATGAGTCGTTCTGCAGCCTAAAATATAAACTATAGTCCGTCCTGTCAGACGTGATGGACGAGGAAAAACCGAGGCTCCACAGCCATGCTAACAGCTCTGTGATGCTTTGAGCTAAATGCTAAAATCAGCATGCTAACATGCTGCTAACACGGTTACAGTGTTTATCGTGTTCATCGTCTCATGCTGCATTCAAATGTAACTCGTGAACCCGTAATTACGAGATGGAAGTCGTGAACTCGGAGCCAACGGAGAACTTCGACATGAGGGGGGCGTTCAAGTCCGCTCATCTCAGAAACACTGTAAACACAATCCCATTTAGGTGCATCATCTTTTTAGGTGTTAGCATGCTAACATCAGCTAATTATCAGCTGAGGCTGATGGGAATGTCTGTAGTTCAGAACAGACAGACAGACAGACAGACCCTCAGGTGAGTCTCCACCTGCAGCTGCTGTTAGGCTGAAGCTGCCTTGTGATTGGCTGATCAGAAGTGTCATAAACCTGAGTCTGTATGTAAATAACATGTAAACAAACATGAGAAGAAACGTTTTAATTAAAGTTCTTACATTTCTGTAGACAAAGACTCGTAGTTTGAGTCCTCCGAGTGTCTCCAGCTCCTGACCGTGATACAGAGACTTGGAGGACAGCTGCTCCTTCAGCAGGTGATTGGTCATCAACTTCTTCATGTCAGGAGTCATCGTCACACTTCCTGTTACACAAACACAGACAGGTGAGAGGCCACTTTATTAGGTACACCTGCACAGTCTCTTACAACACAACACACGTCTGCATTCATGAAGTGTGTGATGTTCAGGTGATGCTGAGATGATCAGAAATGTGTAAATGCAATGATTCATTGATGACTGAGGTCACAGGTAAAGGTGTTCTAGATGACATCATACTGACAGCTGTTGCTTTGACACAAACATCTGGCATCATGAAAACAGTCTTTTTCATTTAGTTGTTCTTTGTGTGCTGCTCTGGAGGTCAGAGGTCGAGTCACCTTTGAAGGCGTCGTCCAGAGGAGCCAACATGGTCAGAGCCTCAGAGCCCGTCAGGTGAGGGGTCAGTCCGGCCTCTACAAACAGCTTGGTTGCCGTGGCAACAGATGAACCTTCAGCCAGCTCCAGAAGAACTTTAGCTGAAAAAGAGCAAGTTAAAAACAAAGTCACTGTAGTGCAAATACTAGTATGATACTAGTATACAAGCAAATACTAGTTTTAGTAAGCAGTATTCTCAGTGTTAGATGTAGTAGTATAAATTACAGTATTAGATGAAGAAGTTGCAGTATTAGCAGTGTTATGCCCTGCCGACAGTGACCCTCCTGGGGTGAACAACACTTCACAGTTGATCAAAGTTGAGACCTTTTTGTAAACAGTGGTCCCATTTTTAATCCTGAGGTTTGAAGAGTTGCCGTTTACAGAGAGCAGCATCAGTACCAGAGTCGGGGATGAGCAGCTCGTTGATGTAGTGCACCACTCCGTTGGTTCCCAGCTGGTCTTTCTTGGTGATGATGGCCTTTCCGTTCAGGGTCATCTGGTCTCCGTCACAGCCCACCTCCAGCACGGTGCCCTGCAGCGTCTCCATCGGCGTTCCCGACACGATGGACTCAGCGCACTGCATGTGCTTCAAGATGTGGTAGTTCAGCAGGTCTGAGGGGAAGAGCGGGTACGAGGTTAACGTGGGTCTAAAACTACAAATCAAAGAGTCAGTTGTCAGCTGAGTCACCTCTCAGAGCCACGGGGTCTCCCAGGATCCTGTTCAGAGTCTCCTGAGGAATCTTCTCGAAGGCCTCATTAGTAGGAGCAAAGACGGTGTACTGACCCTCGCTCTCCAACACAGTGGTCAGCCCTGCGGCGGCCATCGCCGTCTGGAACACAGAGTCATTCATATTGACCCTCTCACCCGCTCTGACTTATCGATTGACTGATGATCGATCAACAGGTTTACTCACACGCAGCGTCTCCAGGTCGTCATCAATGTCCAGCAGCGAGTTCACATTGTTGGAGACAGCGGTGATGACGCGATCGACCACGTGCACGATGCCGTTGGTGGCATGTTGGTCGGGTTTGATCAGACGAGCGCAGTTCACTGTCACAATCTGAGGAGGCAAGAAGAGATCTGATAATCTATCAATCATCAATACACAAAGTGACTGCAGTGCTCTGTAGATGGTCAATCAGAAAGTGAGCATGTTACAGTGTGTTACAGTGTGTGTTAGTGTGTTACAGTGTGTGTTAGTGTGTTACAGTGTGTGTCAGAGTGTTACAGTGTGTGTTAGTGTGTTACAGTGTGTGTCAGAGTGTTACAGTGTGTGTTAGTGTGTTACAGTGTGTGTCAGAGTGTTACAGTGTGTGTCAGAGTGTTACGGTGTGTGTCAGAGTGTGTGTTTTTGTTACAGTGTATTACAGTGTGTTAGTGTGTCTCAGAGTGTTACAGTGTGTGTCAGAGTGTGTGTTTTTGTTACAGTGTATTACAGTGTGTTAGTGTGTCTCAGAGTGTTACAGTGTGTGTCAGAGTGTTACGGTGTGTGTTAGTGTGTTAGTGTGTGTCAGAGTGTTACGGTGTGTGTTAGTGTGTTACAGTGTGTGTCAGAGTGTTACGGTGTGTGTTAGTGTGTTAGTGTGTGTCAGAGTGTTACGGTGTGTGTTAGTGTGTTACAGTGTGTGTCAGAGTGTTACGGTGTGTGTTAGTGTGTTAGTGTGTGTCAGAGTGTTACAGTGTGTCTCAGAGTGTTACAGTGTGTGTCAGAGTGTTACGGTGTGTGTTAGTGTGTTAGTGTGTGTCAGAGTGTTACAGTGTGTGTTAGTGTGTTACAGTGTGTGTCAGAGTGTTACGGTGTGTGTTAGTGTGTTACAGTGTGTGCTAGTGTGTTACAGTGTGTGTTAGTGTGTTACAGTGTGTGTCAGAGTGTGTGTTTTTGTTACAGTGTGTTAGTGTGTGTCAGAGTGTTACAGTGTGTGTTAGTGTGTTACAGTGTGTGTCAGAGTGTTACGGTGTGTGTTTTTGTTACAGTGTGTGACTGACCCCGTTGCTGTAGTGGTGGATGTGGACGTGGAAGTCCTGGTACATGGAGGCAAAGGAGGATCCGTGTCTGAGCTCCTCAGAGGTCAGTCGGCGGTTCACCATGTGGTAATGAAGAGCATTCAGCAGCTCGATGTTCACGTTGCTCACCAGAGCGTCCAGGATCTCCTGCAACACAGAAACAACAACCACACAGTGTCAGATGAAACAACATTTGTTGGGGACTACTTGCAGTGGCGGATGAATGGCGTGTGGTTGTACTGACAGTAGGCAGGGCGGCCCAGGCCTCATTACTCGGGGCGAAGAAGGTGAAGCTTCCTGGTCCTTCGATCTCCTCCCTCAGTTTGGCTCGGTCAGAGTACATCTGAGTGGTGGAGGCTCCGACCACGCCCAGAGTGTTGTAGATGTTCACCAGAGGCAGCGCTGCACACACACACACACACACACACACACACACACACACACGATCAACAAATACAGCAGAGGGATCGTCCTGTTTGTCTGAACAGCTTCAACAACAAACTGTCAGAGCAGAACACCCACAATGCATCTGTCATGAGTGTCAACAGGGCAGAGAACATGATTTTGTTCCCATCACATCTAGGTTCTGTTCAGAAACAAAGACAATGAACTTTAATGATGTTTAACGAGGAAAAACAGCTCAGTCACTGAATGCATCCTGTTTTTAACTCTCATCTAAACTTGAGGTCACTTTGTGTCTCTGCAGCTGTGGAGCTGAACTTATGTCTCCATCCTACTGTTTATGAATCAGTCTCTTTATAAGTAATTTACATTATTAACATTCCAGTAAATTGAGGCAGACTCAAAGTAAACCTGCAGCACAAACATGCTTTGGTTTCTTTTTAACGGAAATACTCAAGTGAAACACTGACTGACTTTCACTGGTCATCACAGAAACACACTGAAACTTCCACTGTCTCAACTTCTACGCACACACACACACACACACGCACGCACGCACACACACGCACGCACGCACGCACGCACGCACGCACGCACGCACGCACACACACACACACATGCGCACTGACTGACTGACTAAAATCTGATATAATAATAAACAGACTTTTGCATATTCCAAGCCAAAAGCTATCCTTATCCCTGGGCTTCAGAGTTAAGCTGAGCTTCAGGGTTAAGCTAAGCTCAGAGCTGTATGATTCACACTGCACCTCTTCTCGTTCTGCAGGATTAAATGTCTGATGGTGCAGCAGCTGACATGAACATGTCAGACTGCTCCTTTAAAATTTAACCCTTTTTCACACTGGCGGCTCTCTTTGGTGGGGGGGGGTCAGAGGTCAGAGGTCAGAGGTCGTACCAGCAGGACAGCCCTTCTCTCCAGGAATCCTCTCATATCCAGGACAGCACTCGTAGGTGATGACCCTGCAGCAGAGAAAAGAGGACACATGAGGATCCACTCGTCTTTCCTTCCTCACAGACAAACCCTCCCTCCCTCCTTCCTGTCTCACTCTGACCCTCAGCTTCCTGTCTTCCTGTTATACCCCCCACATGTTCGACATGTTCTGCAGGTTTCAGCCTGAGGAGGAAAAACCTCAACGTTTCCACATGAGAAGCTCGTAACTTCAGTGTAATATTTGTGCTGCAGGCAGACACATAAATTCCTTCTGTCCGTCTGTCTGTCGCTGTATAATGATGCTAATAAAGTTATGTGAACAATACGGCTGCTGCTGAACTCACTGTGAGAACCTGCACGTTCACCAACACTGTTTCCATGACTTCATCAAATGATCATCATCAGTTTACAGTAAAGTTATTTCAGTCAGAGGAAAATGTGGAGCTCAGATGGAGGTCTGGATTCTTCAGACTCACAGAGACTTCGTCCATCAGAAAGACATTAAATAAATGACTGGTCAGCAGTGAAAGATGCTCAGAAGTGGTTCAAAAGTGAACGGTGGTTGGAAGACAGTGATTCACAATTAGACCAGATTTCCCATGCAACCACTCTGCATGATGCAACTACATCCAAAAACCCACCAACCACAGGACATGAAGCCCGTCCTGCTGGTCAAACACGTGTACGTCCCAGATAGTTAAAGCTGTAAAAACACAGCGTTTAGCCCCAGCAGTCCCTACAGGAAGTTACCTTGTTGCACATCCTTGGAATTTTGTCCAAACTCTGGAACTTTTCCAGAAATTTTACCAATCATCGCAGCTTCCCACGGGTTCGGTTAATCACCGCGGTCCCATCACACACGTACGTCTCCATTAACCAAACAGTGTTTGATTATTTGCTATGTTGCTGTTTTGTCATTGGTCCTGACTACTGACACTGCTTTGTGCTCTTTTTAAAATGTATTTTGTGCTCGATGTTTTGACTGAGTGTGAACTCCAAAGACATTTTTCTTCTCTCTTCTTTTTCTCATCTACAAATAAAGAATATTTGTCTTGAACTGATAAAATCCTGAGCCTCGTTACTTCAAACATTCAGAACAGACTGTCGCTTCATTCTCTCTGAACAAGTTGCCTTTGATTTTGGATGAATTATTTGGTCTCTGGCAATGGCTGTAATTAACCATATACAACAAAGATAGCAACAGCCGTAACCATGGTAACTGTACACAAAAATGGTGATGGCTGTAGAAAGATAAATGATGCATGCAGGAAATTAATTAAACTAAAATGTTTTAAATTTCTGTTAAAAGAAGAGAATTAAATGATTCCAGCTAATAATCGTTTCAGTCAACAGACGAAAAGTGAAACTGAACAAAGAGTGAATCTGAACGAGGAGTGAATCTGAACGAGGACTGAACCTGAACGCTGCTGGACGGCGTCTTTATTTAGAGACGACCAGCAGCTGATTCAGACGGTTTCAGCTCGTCTGTAGAAACAAACTTTTCAAACCGAGGTGTGTGAGGAGGGCCGGTCTCTGAGCCTCAGTCAGCAGCACATGTGTGCTGTAATGAAGCGTGGCGTGGAGCGCAGCCCTTCATGACTTCCTGTAGAGATTTCCATAATAAATGTGGCTCCGCCGTCTGGCCTCATAAACCTCATTTCCTCAGAGAGAAGAAGAATCTGCAGCCAGACCAGACGCCTGACGGCCGGGGACCCGCCGCCTCCGCCAGGAAAAACATTCACCACCGGGAGCCTCACGGCCTCCTCACTTCCTGTTTCCTACAAAATAAAATGTCACTCAGCCTCTCGTACAAAGAGGAGTGTCTCAGAATACGTAATTCATTTGAATAATAACTTCTAATTAAAGTTTTCAGTAAAATGATGTTTTCTAATGCTGTTATGATGATTTTTCCCAGGAGACTCCTGTTCCAATCACAATCCTCCTGTATCTCTCCTCATTTATGAAACATTTTCACTTCTTTTTTCCGTTTTCATGATCACAGTCTGTTTCTGACGCTGTGCAGCGTGACAACAACACAGACGGAGAAGAATTCACGTGTCTCACTCAGCTGGTTCTTCACCCAGCTTTAGTTTTATATTTCTTTATATAAAAAGTGATGAGAATCACTTTAATTTTAACTGTGAGTTGATTCATGTCTGTTTCATAAAATCAGATTTAAAGTCTGGAGCCAGAAAAAGGAAAAACTCCTGCAGCCTCGTATCACTGCAGCAGTAAAATGTAAACAGATGGAGATCAGCTACTGACAGAGTGTGTGTGTGTGTGTGTGTGTGTGTGTGTGTGTGTGTGTGTGTGTGTGTGTGTGTGTGTGTGTGTGTGTTGGCACACACACTGCACTGATTATCAAACCAGATGGAAACTCGACTCCCGTTTGGTCTGCACATAAACAAAGATGGCCGCCATGGATCTGTGACTAAACAAACAGAGCGCTGGAGGGAAAAACGTTCGAGAAACATCCAGCAGAGAAAAAGAGAAAAAATCTTTAACTGGAGTCGAAGTCAAAGATTTATCATCTGGGAAAAGATTCTCAGAGTCAAACATGAAACTGAAGAGTCACTGAGGAAAGTTTGAAAAAACATCAGAGGAGACTGAGGAGACAGAGGAGACTGAGGAGACTGAGGAGACAGAGGAGACTGAGAAGACTGAGGAGACAGAGGAGACTGAGGAGACAGAGGAGACTGAGAAGACTGAGGAGACAGAGGAGACAGAGGAGACAGAGGAGACTGAGGAGACTGAGGAGACTGAGGAGACAGAGGAGACTGAGGAGACTGAGGAGACAGAGGAGACTGAGGAGACAGAGGAGACTGAGAAGACTGAGGAGACAGAGGAGACTGAGGAGACTGAGGAGACAGAGGAGACTGAGGAGACTGAGGAGACAGAGGAGACAGAGGAGACTGAGGAGACAGAGGAGACTGAGAAGACTGAGGAGACAGAGGAGACAGAGGAGACTGAGGAGACAGAGGAGACTGAGGAGACTGAGGAGACAGAGGAGACTGAGGAGACTGAGGAGACAGAGGAGACTGAGGAGACAGAGGAGACTGAGGAGACTGAGGAGACAGAGGAGACTGAGGAGACTGAGGAGACAGAGGAGACTGAGGAGACTGAGGAGACAGAGGAGACTGAGGAGACAGAGGAGACTGAGGAGACTGAGGAGACTGAGGAGAGTGAGAAGACTGAGGAGACAGAGGAGACAGAGGAGACTGAGGAGACAGAGGAGACAGAGGAGACAGAGGAGACTGAGGAGACAGAGGAGACTGAGGAGACTGAGGAGAGTGAGAAGACTGAGGAGAGTGAGAAGACTGAGGAGACAGAGGAGACTGAGGAGACTGAGGAGACAGAGGAGACTGAGGAGACTGAGGAGACAGAGGAGACTGAGGAGACTGAGGAGACAGAGGAGAGTGAGGAGACAGAGGAGACTGAGGAGACTGAGGAGACTGAGGAGACAGAGGAGACTGAGGAGACAGAGGAGACAGAGGAGACTGAGGAGACTGAGGAGACAGAGGAGACTGAGGAGACTGAGGAGAGTGAGAAGACTGAGGAGACAGAGGAGACTGAGGAGACTGAGGAGACAGAGGAGACTGAGGAGACTGAGGAGACAGAGGAGACTGAGGAGACTGAGGAGAGTGAGAAGACTGAGGAGACAGAGGAGACTGAGGAGACTGAGGAGACAGAGGAGACTGAGGAGACAGAGGAGACAGAGGAGACTGAGGAGACTGAGGAGACAGAGGAGACTGAGGAGACTGAGGAGACAGAGGAGACTGAGGAGACTGAGGAGACAGAGGAGACTGAGGAGACTGAGGAGAGTGAGAAGACTGAGGAGACAGAGGAGACTGAGGAGACTGAGGAGACAGAGGAGACTGAGGAGACAGAGGAGACAGAGGAGACTGAGGAGACTGAGGAGACAGAGGAGACTGAGGAGACTGAGGAGTCAGAGGAGACAGAGGAGACTGAGGAGACTGAGGAGACTGAGGAGACAGAGGAGACAGAGAAGACTGAGGAGACTGAGGAGACTGAGGAGACAGAGAAGACTGAGGAGACAGAGGAGACTGAGGAGACTGAGGAGACAGAGGAGACTGAGGAGACTGAGAAGACTGAGGAGACTGAGGAGACAGAGAAGACTGAGGAGACTGAGGAGACTGAGGAGACTGAGGAGACAGAGAAGACTGAGGAGACAGAGGAGACTGAGGAGACAGAGGAGACTGAGGAGACTGAGGAGACTGAGAAGACTGAGGAGACTGAGGAGACTGAGGAGACAGAGAAGACAGAGGAGACAGAGGAGACAGAGAAGACTGAGGAGACTGAGGAGACAGAGAAGACTGAGAAGACTGAGGAGACAGAGGAGACAGAGGAGACTGAGGAGACAGAGGAGACTGAGGAGACTGAGAAGACTGAGGAGACTGAGAAGACAGAGGAGACAGAGGAGACTGAGGAGACGAGACTGAGGAGACAGAGGGGACAGAGGAGACAGAGGGGACAGAGGAGACAGAGGAGACAGAGGGGACAGAGGAGACAGAGGAGACAGAGGTGTGGACAAAGCAGAAACATCACATTAAAATGGTCTCCAGGTGTCAAACAGAAGTTAATATCTACATGTCCAAGTGTCCTTCAGCAGAAGTGACACTGAACTTCACAGTGTTCAGACTCCAACGCTCTGATCACGACCTCGAGGTTCGTCATAAAAACGCTTCAGACAACGTCCCGGCAGATTCGCCGTCCACCTCGTAGGAGTTGATCATTAGGTCATAATAGCTATAGCGTTGTGTCTTAAGGGACGGGGTGTCCCAGCTGTGCCTGTCTAACCGTTTTGGCATGTAGTGTTGTCTTTATGTTAATTAGTCCTGATTGTTCCTCCTGCCTATTGATTGGTTCCAGTCGGCTCCACCAATCCCTGTCATCCAGGTGGGAGTGCAGATACTCAGTGGGACTGACGGGCTGACGGGCAGCTCGCCACACGTGGCCCTCGCTGTCTTTTGTAAATCAAGGGTTACGGCGAGCTTTAAGAAGCTTGTGTGTAGTTTTGGGGTTTTTATGTCCAGAACAGAAATACTGAGCTCTGTGTTTAACACAGTGGCTCCATTTATTCTCCTCCTGATCCACACTTCTCTCCATAATAGTTCCACTTTTGAAACACTTTGGAAACATTCAACACCTTGAAGTGATCCACTTCCTGCTCGCCAAAATAAATGATACCTCACTGCAAAACAGAGTTAGGCTGAAGACGAGGACAGGTCAATGGCTTTTTAATGCAGTTTAGTTTAAGAACTGAAGAGACAAACAGTCTGAAGTCTCGGGGGGGGGGGGGGGCGGAGAGGAGGACAGAGAGGAGGACAGAGAGGAGGACAGAAGAGGGGGGGGGGGGCGGAGAGGAGGACAGAGAGGAGGACAGAAGAGGGGGGGGGGCGGAGAGGAGGACGGGGGTTGAGAGTTATGTGTCTTCCTTATGCTGACCTCTGACCTGTTGATCCTCGTCCACAGAAACCCACTGACACACAAAGAGTCTACACACACACACACACACACACACACACACACACACTCCAACTTCAAACCCCCCACCCCACCACCATGAGTATAAATCTAATTAAACTGTCAGAGATGAGACCTGAGTGTTTCCACAGACTCTCTCTGTGTGTGTGTGTGTGTGTGTGTGTGTGTGTGTGTGTGTGTGTGTGTGTGTGTGTGTGTGTGTGTGTGTGGTGGTGGCGGTGGGGGGGGGGGTTGTGTTCAGGGTCATCTAACAGCTTCACTTCCTACAAACATCCACAGAAACTCTCACTTCCCCTGAGCTGAAAGAATCTGTGTGTGTGTGTGTGTGTGTGTGTGTGTGTCCCTGTGTGTGTGTGTGTGTGTGTGTGTGTGTGTGTGTGTGTGTGTGTGTGTGTCCTTAACAGCCTCAGACTGACTAATAATTTAAAATATGTGAATAAATAAACAGACTGACAGTATTCATAGTCTGAGACAAACTACAGAGTGTGTTTCTACTGTACAACACACACACACACACACACACACACACACACACACACACACACACACACACACACAGGATAGGATATCAAACCATCGATCGTCTGATCGGTGGATGATCTGATCTAAGTTAGCGTAAGATTATTAAAGTCAGCACAAAGTTCTGAAGAAGAAAGGATGAGATAAAAGGACGACAGAAAAGATAAAGAAAGGAAGAAAAATGTGAGAAAAACAGGAGGAAGACGAGACGAAGGGAGCTGAGCAGAGGAAGAATAAAGAGAGAAGAAGAAGTAAAGTAACAGGTCATAAAGAAAAATGAGAAGTGACAGAGGAGCAGAGGACAGAAGAAGAAGTAAATCGTCTCCACGGTGACGATGAATCACTTTGACCGTAACTGACAGTTAGTGCTGAAGCAGCTGTTTCCATGGAAACCAAAAACACTGGCCACCTCTGACCAAAATCAGTTTATATGATGAGAACCAACCAGAAAGATTTAAGACAGTCAATCAGGATCATTGATCACATGACGTCCAACATGTTGTTCGTCAGGTGACCAGCTGAATTGGACCAATCATAGCTCAGCAGTCTGCTGACACCAAATGTGGCCTGTTCCCCCAAAACACAGCTACAACAATTAATCAATTATGAATCGATTATTAAATTAACTGACAACTATTCTGATAATGAATTCACTTTTTTCTAAACATGGCGACCTCTTTGCAACGTTTCCTCTAAATATAATAACTTGTTTGAGAACTTTTCTCTAAACTTTTGTGACAACTTTTTTATCCAAACAACTTTTTTTGACAGTTTTTATGACTTTTTTCCTCTAAATATGACAACTTTCTTTTTGATTTCAAAAACAGTGTATGCTATATTTAGTAGTATGACAATCAGAGCGTTGTTGAACATTTCCAGCTCAGTTTTACAAACGGCTTCTTAAATCTTCATCATGTCAGTCACCCTCCTCCTCTTCCTCGTGTTCACGGCTCTGCAGGGAAACGTTCTAATTTACTCCACAGAGTGTTTACAGAGTGAGTTCAGCAGCTGCAGAACGTTTCCTCTGCTACAAACACGACCACACAAACACGACCATGAACGCAGCACAGCAGCGTCTGAAACACTGACTGGAAGATTTCAGGTGATTATAACGTTTACAAGAGGAACATTTTACTGCAACTTTAATCCTGTTCAGCTCATGCAGGGTGAGACCTGCGACACAGCTGGTCCACTGCTGCAGAGAGCCTCATTAATACTGTGTGTGTGTGTGTGTGTGTGTGTGTGTGTGTGTGTGTGTGTGTTTCCTGCAGGCTCTTTGTTTCTCACACACTTCAGATTCTTTACTTCAGTCACAAACACACTGCAGGACTCTGAGTCCAGATTCACAGGAACCTTCTGCACGCTTCTCTCAGGACTGTTTTCAGACAAAAGAACATTGGAGAACATTGGAGAACATTGGAGAACATTGGAGAATGTGCACAGTTTGGACACACACCTTTAGAACATCCTTCACTAATGTGAAAAAAACAGAAATCACAGTTTCACTTTTTGTTTAAGCTCGAGGGTAGATCTGGGTTTTATATCGATTTTACATCGTATGTTGATTTGAGACGATCGTGATTTCGTGATTATGGATATCGTTAAATCGTGATGTCATCAGTGTTTTTTTCTGATTTTAAAGGCTGCATTACAATAAAGTGATGTAATTCTCTGAACTAATCAGACTGTTCGAACTGTTCTATTATTTTTCTTTACCATGGCTGGAAGTAACTGATTACAAATACCCAAGTTACTGTAATTAAATTGTTTTTTGGTGGTACTTGTACTTTTATGAGTAGATTTCAAGTTTGTACTTTTACTCATACTTAGGCATTTACTATGAAATCTACTGAATTTTGGTAGCCAGTCAGGTGATCTGACGATGAAGATGAAGGTTTGTTGATACACGTGAAGCACATGGATTGTACTGATGGTTTTAATATTCAAGAGTTCATTATCTACATGAAGCAAGAAAAAGAAAAAGAAACGTTGCCAAAAAACAAAAAGCAGCTCCTCCACTCACCTGATCTGTTCTCAGGTCAGTCTGATTGGACCATTGAGACGGCAGCAGT
>NC_139321.1:320000-322500 GCF_056507025.1 Lutjanus erythropterus | reverse complement strand
GCTCAGAAAGAAAGAAAAGGTTTCCAGCTGAGTCTAATGAACGTTAAATTGTCCCTTGTGGCCACCGTACAGAAGAGTAATAAATGTTTTTTTCTCTTTATTTCAGCAAACACGATGTAAAAAGACAAAATCATCATCACACAAATAAAAAAATGAAAAACAAGAAGAAGAACAAAAAGCAGCACAGATCCGACATCAACTCTAATAAATAAGGAATAAAAAATAAAAGAAAGTTTCAGCTAAAATATTGAATCTAAAACTTGTTTTATGAAGATTCAGTCATAAATGTTTCTTTTCCTCCATTAAAACAAAGATTTGTAGTTTTTGTTGTAAACTTACATAAATCAATCAAACTTGATTTATATCACACTTCTCATACAAACAAAGTGGAAAATTCAGTTCCAGCAGCAGAAAGATGATTTCATCCCAGAATCAGTTTGTGTTTCTTCATCATGAGTTACTGAACTGATCAAACTGATCAAACTGATCAAACTGATCTGCACTTTCTTCAGAAAACCTCCAGTTCAGAGCCACAGTTTCAGTTTGAAGCATTCTTTCTATAAGTCTCACGTTTAGACGCTGAAACTAAAATACAAGACAAAACTTCATTAAATCACATTTTGTGGCAAAAGTTCGTGCGGAAAACAAACAAACTTAGACGACCAGACAACCTTTAAAGAACAAAAAGCTTCTGAACTCGTTTTGTCTCATTACTTCAATAAATTCTAACTTCGCTCGGCCAAACCAGCCGACCGTTCTTGTCTTGTTTTTTTTACCATGAGAGACAGAAAGACAGAAATGAGGTGTATCCTCTTTGTGTATCCTGGCACATCTTTGTGTTTCTGTTGCCATGGTGACAGTACAGTTTGCTGAGATCATCATGATGATGAGAAATGCAGAAATAAAACTAAAATCTGACTGATATTCTGGAGTAAACAGTCTGATAGATGTACTGGCAGATATTCTTACAATATAAACACAGGATATAGAATAAATACGTAAAACCTGATGAAAATCCAAAAAGAAATCACAAATAGAACAAAATGTAGATTCAATCTGAAGAAAAACGGGTCAAATATACACAGAATCACAGAAACACAGACAATCTGCATTATATTCTGTAAGAGCTCTGATAGGTCAGGATCAGGCTGGTAGTCTCTGACGAGAACATTGTGAAGTCCCACTGACAGTGAACACACCGGTGGTCAGATGGAGGTTCAGTGATTCATTAAAATCTCAGAAACATCACACACCACCTGTGAGGCGTTCAGGGACACAAGCAGCCACTGCTGATAATCATAAGGTCTTTTTATTATTGGTGTGAACACTTCAGGGACATTCTGGAAAAATGACAACTTGCTAAAATCTGAGAGAGAAGTTTTTATTTGTCAGTTTGTTATGCAACAAATGTCATAAAGTTATTGACCTGGATGAGCTGTCATCTGCACTAAACTACCTTCAGACTGTCTGTGAGCTGTGTGTACCCGTCCAGGTGAGTGTCCCAGTGATGAGGACAGAGTGTCTGTCCAGGATCACAGAGTCTCTGTCTGATGACCTGAACAGATCACATCTCCTCTGAGCCGCTCGCAAACCAAACAGTCTGACTCTTTATCATCACAGCAGCTGGTTTCTGTCTCAGACCATAAACACATCATGGATCCAGTCTGAGACCCACAGCAGAGACACAGACCTCAGTCAGCACCGGTCAAAGACACTTCAGACAAAAAAAATGTCAAAAATACAGATTTCTGCTCGTACCTGAGAGTTTCAGTGAGTCGTTTCTGAGACACAGACGGGAAAATAATGGAAGCAGATGAGACTCCGAGACAAATCAAGTTAATCAACACTGTGTAATATTTTCACCGTAAAACCAAAAGCTTATATTAATGAACTGTAATAAACAGAGAAAACTTAAAACTTCAACTTTTAAATTTAAGTTGTAAGTACAGATCTGTGACGTTATTTACACTCACACCGTGAAAAAATAAGAATAATTAACAGAGAAGCACCTTATTTTCAGCATCGCTGCAAACTTTTACCAAACAGGAAATAACTGTTGTTTAATCCTAAAATTAATCTGTTCTGTATGAAAATATTTCATAAATTATTGAGTAAACACAAAGTGAAAGTGAATAATGTTTAATATTCTAACATTTTCAATTAAAAACATTTAATTTTTAGACAAATCAGACTCACACCTGCATGAAAGATTCAAGTATGTATGTAGGATAAAATAAAGTGCAGAAATGTTCAGTTATGCTTAAATGAACTGTCCAAAGATTTATTGTGAACTGGGTCCTGATGGTTTGTAAAGTCACAGTAAGAGTCTGATCTCAGTGGACAAACAGAACTGCAGGGACGAGGAGAGTCTGTAGTTTTGTGGTGAACTGTCCCTTTAAACAGAGTCCTGATGGACAGTTTGACCTGTGAAAACAGGATCGTGTTTATGGATAAACACATTTCTTCTATCAGACCTCACAGACACATCAGCTGATTTGAG
>NC_139321.1:305000-315000 GCF_056507025.1 Lutjanus erythropterus | reverse complement strand
AGACAGCCAGTGAACAGCCAGCCAGTCAACAGACAGCCAGTGAACAGACAGCCAGTCAACAGACAGCCAGTCAACAGACAGTGAACACAGCAGCAGACAGTAAAGTATCTCCATTCATGTTTATATGGATATAAAATATATGTATGAAAAATCTGTCTGTCTCATCACATCCACTCCAAACTTAGCAGGTGAGTTGATGACAGTGTTGGGTTACTGAAAGTAATTAGTTACATTTAATAGTTACTTCTCTCAAAAACTAACTGAATTACTTTACTACTTATTACATTTTACAAGTAACTGAATACCTGGAAAAACGTTTAAACTTTGGCTGTAATTCTCTCATGAATGCAAACAGAATCAGAATTTGGACTAAACTGTTCTTTGATTTTTACTCAATTCTGCTTGAAAATATATTTTAAAAGATCAAACTCCTTTTTATTAAACCTGTGACAGGCCAAGTGATTCTTTTTTTTTCCACTCTGTCAGACACATTATTATAATTTATTATTTGGCTTTGTTAAATACTTGTTTCTGATTGGTCAGTTACAACATTCTAATCTCTGTTATTTCTGTATAACAGACTGTTGCTATGAAGAACAGGCCGTTGCTATGGATACTGATTTTTTTGAAAAATATATGTATTTAATTTTTCCAAAATTAAAACAGAAACAATAAGTTGAAGATTTTCATACGCAGACAAACACAACACTTCATTACAGTTTCCTCATTGTCAGACGCTCAGGTGATTTTCAACATATTTAATAAAATGTCCCCATATTTTTTAAAAAACACAAACTTCTGTATTTTCCCTCTGGTGGTATAAGTCATGTTTTCCAAGGCTGAGCAGTTAGACATCCCTTTAAACCAGAGTCCAGCTCTCGGTGCTTCTGTGCTTCCAGAGTTTAACCTGAAGTGAGCATCGAATGGCATTTTTTATTAGCACCTGTCAGTGTTAACGTTGGTGGAGGTGATAGACAGCTGAGGGCAGAAAGGGTAACAAACAGAGAAAATACCCCACACAGTTTATATGACCTCCTCCCAAAATGTTTTTAATTTTGGGGCATCTCAGTGGAATAATGTACCTTCTTCATGAATCTGGATTATTATTATCATAACGATGTAGCATGGACGGAGTTATATATGTACGCAAAATCCATTTAAATTATATCAGCTTAAATCTGGTATTGACTGTTTGTTTCTGTGCATCTTGACAGACTCGTCCAGTCATCTTCAGAGATTTCTGCCTCTAAGTCATGAGACCACGCCAATCTCTCGTTATCGGAAGATCCTTTAGATTCATTTTATACAAAAGGTAACCCTGGCTGCGGCCTTGAAGATGATCGAATATGGCTTTTTCAAGGCCGGACAGAGGAGGTCTACAAGAGGACTGTTTAAATGTGACTTCTTATTTGTAAGTATTTGAAAAAATGTTGCAAATCATTCAAACTGTAGAGTAAATCTTTGTCATCATACAGAACGTTGCTGATCCCTCTCTCAGCCTTAAACCAGGGTCGGCTCTGCCTGGAGAAAACCCACAGGTTCAATCTGACACAGTATTCAGGTGTGCTTCTACCCTGTACACACTCTTATTGTATTCTTGACAAATGGATTATGGGTATTTTTTAACAAGTATAGATTTAAGGAGATGTAGTGGCACGTTCTACTGCGACCCAGAGTACTGCAGCGTTATCTGAGAACCAGTGCATAGCCGCTGTAATCTGGGCTGCACAGTGATACCAGAGGAGGTCTGGAACTTCCTCTTTCACACTTCTGATCAGAGTAATAAGATCATTTTTAAATCCATGCAATTAAAAATCCATATTTTGTGTCAAATTATTGATTTAAAAAAGAACTTAAAAAAAAACATTAATGGGCTCCAACTTGTTGAAAACACTGCAGCATCAGTTCTGACTACAAACTGAAAATATGAGCACATTGATGTTGCCGCGCCTGTGATCCGGTTCAGAGCTGCACCGCTAACCACATGTGACACACTTCACTCTGTAGTACAAAACAAACGCACCCTTCCAATCAGCTGGTCTATGTTATGCCCCGGTCTAACTTGGCCTCCAGAGCTGTTTTCCACAGTTGTTGTGTCAAAGTACAATCTGCAAATCAACATATAATGATAATAAGTGACATCTATGAATTGTCCCGGTCAGGATGAAGGTTCACACCCACCTGGTGTGAACCATCCAATCAGGATGAAGGTTCACACCCACCTGGTGTGAACCTTCATCCTGACTGGATGTTTACAGCAAAAGAAGAAGAAGCTTCATTAAAACTCCATCTCAGCTGAATGTCAAACCTATTTTACAATTTATGTTGGCATCTCTCTCTCTCTCTCTGTGTGTGTGTGTGTGTGTGTGTGTGTGTGTGTGTGTGTGTGTGTATTCTCCTGTTACCTGTCAGCTCCTCGATCCCTCGCCCTGCTTCTACTCACCTCCTGCTCGTCCCTCGTCAGCGTCTCTTCCTGGTCCCGACCTTCCTCCTGCTCACCTGTCGTTGGCTCTGCTGCTTTGTCGGCCTGCTTTCCTGGTTCCAGACACCTCGCCTCATCGACCGTGTCTCCTGCACGCCCCTCTCTGATACCTCTGCCAGTAAACGAACTGAGGTGGTTGGGACTGAGGACGGGGACGTGAGTTCGACCCAGGTTAGGGTGGAAACTTCACAGAAGCCCTCTGTCCCTTTAGTCTATATTATTTGGCATCTTTGTCATTTTTGTTTATATTTTTAAATTGTGCAAAATAAAAAAAACTAGTCTTACATTGGTGACTTTGTCTTTAACTTATTTCATATAAATGTGCGCCGTATAAACTCTGAAGTATTGTTTAATGCTCTATATTTTGGTGTGCAAATATTAATGCTAACAATTTTGTACGTTTCTTGTAGTTTTCACTGAAGTAAGAAGATACACTGACCTAAGGCTGTCACTGTGTGTGTGTGTGGCAGATGGTGTGTAACACACACAGAGCTGCTTTGTGTTCAGGAACAGTTCAGGTTTCCAGCAGATGTTGTCAGAGGTCAAAGGTCTCGGCCGGAGCAGCATTCACCCACTGATGTGAAGAGCGAACACACACACAGACAAATGCACAGTCAGGTTTTCTTGTGCAGAGCGCCCTCTGCTGGAGACAGAAGACATTCATTCAACTATGACATGATGATCTGAACGTAGAACTGACTGATTCAGAAACAGCTGCACAGTGAAAGAAGAATTCAAGTCAAACTCCAAAACACTCCTACATACTTATACAATTAATGTGTTCTGAGTTTGTAACAAACTCACAGGAACATGTGTTATGACCCTGAATCATGAAAAAATGATCCGTTTTCTGTGCTCTGAGCACTGGGGGCGTGTCCACTGGCTCAGTGTCAAACACCACTACGACCTGAAAACCACCTGAAACATGGATGCTTTGTCCAGCAGCTTCATCGGACATGTCCAGGCATGTTTGAGCCACCAGAGCCAGAGGACGGGGACAGGATGGTATCTTGTTTCTTCTGTATTGGGTCATTGGAACTGAAGTGAGCTGCTGGACTGATTTGGACTGAGAGAATCACTGAAGGTATGTCTATAACTGACCATTAGAGAGGGGGGGGGGGTCGTTTGTGTGTCTCTTCGTGGGGCTTATATAGTGTTGGAGGACCATGGCTCTGACACATCACAGACACATGTTCCAGCTCCGCCCAAAAAAATCCTGAACACAGAAAATATGTTCTAACATTTAAAATGTGTTTTTCTTTTTCCTTGTCATGGAGCTTTGCGTTTGTCTCCATGTTGAAGGTGTGCAGGAGACTCTGAGGAGAGCAATTCTCAGCTTTTCATCAGTCTGGACGGTTTTGTTGTAAAACATAAGAGCAGACGTGTGGTGAATGAATTAAACTCTTCATCTGCTCTAACATAAGCTGCAAACATTAGCATGTCTGGCTAACTAACGTTAGCTTACCAGCTGCAGTAACTTTACTTGTTAGATCCACTGCATCATTTGTTCTGTGGAGGTTTGAGGAGGAGGATGTGGGCTGATGAAGAATCAAAGATGCGTCTCTCTCAGGCTCGCTGTCTCCGGTCTAAGCCGGGTTAGCTTAGCTCTTATCCCGGCTCTCTTCCTGTGGTGATCGTGGTCCAGCTGGTCCGGCTCGGTGACCCGTCTCAAGCTTAATGAGTGTATTTCTGTCATCTATCATGTACATATACCTGCTGTATTTCACCATCTGACCAATGTTAGCTGAGATGTAAGCTAGCTTTAGCCTCAGTCTGTTAGCATTAATGTTATATCATGTATACAGCTGTTAGCTAACTTTATATAAACACTTTCACAGGGTTCTTGTTTTAAAACGTGTCAGATGGAAACATTAAAACATCAGCTGGAGACTCTCAGCTGACTCAAAGAGTTAGCATTAGCATTAGCATTAGCTTACATCAGCAGCTACACTTATGAAATCTGCTTGTGAGTCTTTATTTTAGTGACAGAATCCACCGTCGTCAGCTGGAAATGAGAATCTGCTGTTTAACTTCTCTGAGGAATCACAGACCTCATGTTTCAACAGTTATAATTTACATGTAAACTGTATAAATGCAGTGAGAGAATGGAAAGTTTGGCAGTCATAGCAACAGTAACTAATGAGGGCGGGGCTTAGCGAAGGGTTAATATTGTACTTGATTTCATGTGGTGCATCTGCACACGTGGCCACTAGATGGCAGTATTAGAATATAAATGCCAGCCTGTTGAGTTTGGACTGAGGGAAAAGGAAAGACGGTGGTGGACAGTGAATTCCACAGAAACTGTTAAGAAACATCTTTGGTGGAGATAAGAGGTGTTTTTAATGTAATGGTGGAGTAAATTCTACTTGACATGTCTATAATGTCCAAATGTCCAAATGTCCAAAGGAACCCCTAGCAGCAGTTCAGTTCAGACCGGTTTGGTCTGTTGGGAACAAAACTGTCGGATTATTGTTCTGAGGTTCATCAGTCAGTGAACTCGTCCAAACGTTTGATCCCACAGAGGAAGGGAGAGTCGCCATGACACACACACACACACACACACACACACACACACACACACACACCCTTCAGTCAGCAGAGAAGGATTCACACACAGACATGAATAATCAGATTAGATGTTTTTCCAGTGAGGTTTTGAATGAGACACAAAGAAAAAACCAGGTGCTCACAGCTGGAGATCAATAAACTCCAGGTAAATATCAGGTGCTCCTTAAATCAAACTGGTCAGTTTAGAGAAAGAAGGAACCACTCGGTTTAATTCAGGCACAGCTGCACTGAGTCAGTGACGTCATTCAGGTTAAAAATCTGACAAAACACCGACTGGTTTGGACCCAAACTGGGTCTTCTTCAGGACGTGAATGGACAGAGGACTGTTGTGATTCTTTATGTGGACAATTAGTGGACAGGCGGTTGAATCACACCAGCCAATCACATGCTGAATACAGCTCATGCAAACAATCAGTGACCATGTGGCCAAATTTCACCGGAAATCACTGAGCAGACCGACAATAAGTCGACTGTGTGATAAAAACATAAGAAACAAACCATATGAATAATAACAGCAGTATAGAAGAAATAAATCAATAAATAAACCAGTTGGTGTTTTGTCAGATTTTAAAGCTGGATTTGCTCAAATCATTAAAGACTTTTGAAATATTATCCTGAGACGCTGAGGCTTTGACTCATGTTTACATTTCTACACTTGAAATGACGTGAACATGATGAACGTGACAGAAATTCAGTTCAAAATGATACAGACTTTATTGAAAAAGTTACAAAACTAATGAAGGAAAATGTTTCACAAAAGTTTTCTTGATACAAAACATTTTACAAAAGACTATTTACAAAGTGCTGTTCATCTGGACGGTAAAATAAGACAACTACAAATAGTTTGGATCAAAGTGACACCAATAACTTAAAGTCAACTGGAGACACTGATGTAATATTCCACCGTCAGGGTGAGACGGCAGCAGCGCTCCTGTCCTCCCTACACTCACTCTTTCTGTTTAGTCTCGAGGAAAAACAACAAGACGAAGACGTTTCCTTCTGGACGTTGGTCCTGTCTGCCGACAAGAAGACAAAGTTCTTACGTCCATCCAGACGGGATCCGATCCGTCCTGGTTTATGTGACTGAGTTAAAGTTTCACTGTTCCACAAGAGGAACCGGGGGAGGTTCTGGGGGGCGGGGTTAGGGTTAAAAGAAAGAAAAGAAAGTTGTGGCTGAATTGAAATTTACAAGACTGAAGTGTAAGTGAACGCAGCACGAGGTGACGCTCTAACACATAATTTAATGATCTGTTCTGGAAGCATTTTTAGGATAAATTCATTCATTTAAAATTTATAATCAGTTCTTTATTATTGTCCAACTATAATGTAATATTTTAGAAATAAAATGTATAAGTGTGTTTCCAAGCACATACTTCTATATGATCTATTGTTTACAGTTAAAGTGACATGTCACTTTGACACCTTCATCCGTCCCTGAGACGAACACAGACTTCTGACTTCACTTCCTGTTTTCCTTCACACCATTTGTCACTTTTCTTTCGGAGTAAATCTTCTGAAAGTAAATCCGTTTCTCTTCCAGTCTCTTCCATCCGTCCTTCTGTCCTTCTGTCCTTCTGTCCTTCCGTCCTTCCATCCTTCCATCCTTCTGTCCTTCTGTCCTTCCGTCCTTCCGTCCTTCTGTCCTTCTGTCCTTCTGTCCTTCTGTCCTTCTACCACACGATGACTTTGGTTCACTGTTTGTCAAACCTGAACTGAAGCCTGTGATGTTTTCTGAGTTATTGATGCTGTTTGGTTCTGTAGCATCATGTTTAACACATAGTTGTGAGGACGGTGACAGCGAGCGGCGTTGTCCATGATCGCACTGAGACAGCGCGTTCAGCGAAGACTGTTAGTGTTTGTGGCAGATCAGATGCAGCTGATCGTCTCCACATCGTCACATGATGGATTGAACCTGAAGTAAACAGGCTGATGTCACGTAATGCAGCTAAAAAAAAAATCAATCAATAATATTTCAGTCAAACAGCTTTTGTCCCTCCAGGAAGTTGTGACCTGCCAACCCTGCAAACTGGTTTGAACTGGTTTTGCATCTGTTCTTGTAGCTGAGTTTGAGTTTTCTTTCTGAGTCTCACAGTTTCATGAATGAATCCTGGAGGGACTGAATCCTCAAACACACAAACACTTCCTCTCATTTCTTGATCAATCAGCTCTCAGTCTTTTCCAGTGTTCAATGATCAGACTTATTGATAAAGTCCTGAGGGCGGAGCCACACCAGACCTCCTCTCAGAGCTCCCAGAGTTCTTTGCTGTGTTTCCCGCGGCAGCCGTGGCAGCGGCGTCCAGGCCCAGCGAGCGCCGGTACGCCGCGGAGAGGCGGTACAGGACGTCAGGTCGCGGGCCGGGGTGGGCGTCGGCCTTCTGCGTCATCAGCATCTCAAACAGCGTGCTGACCTCAGACAGCAGAGCCCCGCCCAGTGGGCCGTCCGTCTCTGGAGTTTTACCTGAGAAGAAGAAGAGGAGAAAAACAGTTCTACAGGTTCTAACGGGAACATTTGTTGGTTCTCTTTGTCTTCAATGTTAATTAACATTATGTGTTTCAGACTGTTGGTTGGACAAGAGACACAATTTTAATTTGCTTTTACAGTTTTTACAGACTATAGAACAATTAATGAACAATCAGTTGATTAATGAAGTAAATTATTGGCATATTGATCACTAATGAAGTTAAACATCAGTTTCAACCCTAAAATTAACTTCAGTAACATCTAAAGTTCTTCCATACACATTTGTTCCAAATATTTTTAATCAATACACAATCTGGATCAGAAAGACTTTGATGAGTTTTTGTTGTCAGCTGGGTTCATGTGGAAATGAGTTTTTTGTTCTTGCAGCAACAGAAATAAAAGAATCTTAAATATAAACACATTTGTTCCACAGTAAAAGATCTCATCTGAAAAAATATCTGTGATGTTTAATTTGACTAAATTAGTTTCTCTAAAGTCATGAAATGGATTCATTTCTGCCGTGAGATCAGCAGAGTTTCTTTCAGACGCAGCTCTTTGTGTTTTACCGAAGGTGGAGAAGGACGAGGAGTCCAGGCCGTCTCGGGGGAGGACTTCGCTTTCAGAGGACGGAGGTCCGTTGGGGACAAAGATGTTGTCGTGGTAATCAGCGGTGAGCGGCAGAGAGAGTCGAGCCATCCAGGCTGGATCGCTGACCTCCGAGAAGACGTCGTCTACAGAGAGAGACAGAGTCCACATCAGAAGTGTGACGTCCATCGATCACGTCCCAAATCAAACCAAATGTCAATCTTCATTAACTTTTAACTTACAGACATGAATTATTGTCAGTAGAGTTTTCAGGTATTTGTACTTTACCAGCTTTTTTATGTTTCTGACATCTGAACTCAAATATCTGATTTTCTCCTCCTCACATTTTATAAACAGACTCGTTACTTTAGTTTGAATGAATCTGAGGTGAATTATTGATTATTGATTATTGTTATTTTGCATCATTGTGTGTCGCCTTCCAACATCAAGACTGATTTCAACCTAAATGGACAAAACAATAAGACAGAAAAGACGATTGACTGGTGGATCCATCAGAGGACATCAGACAGGACAGACGGGATGAGACGGAGACAGAAAAGACAAAACATTATTACAACATAAACATGTCCTTGAGATGTAGCAAGACGAAAATGACGTAAAAGACGCAACAAGACAAATAGCATAAAAGACATAAAGGACAAAACAACATAGATGATACAAAAACGATATAAAAGCCATGAGAATGTGAGACAGACAGAGAGGGACACTGAGCTTCAGTTGTCTTTGTACAGACAGTCAGAGGACGTCTTCTTACTTCTGTACTCTGAGGACATTTCAGAGCCTGAACTTTTTCACTTTTACTGCAGTAAACAAGTCGAATCAGTACTTCAGTCTGTGTACTTGTACTGCAGGACAGACTGAGTGGACTGTTGTTATTTTTAGGTTGAGTTGAGTCAAAGTTCTTCTCAGGGACGTTTCAGGTGTGACGTCTGAACCTGCAGCAGGTCAACGATGAACGTTTCTCTCAGTCACTGTTTGTCTCTTCATGTTGAATCTGACTGCTTTTAAAAATGTCCTTTTCCAGGTCAGATTGTCTCAAGCTGCTGGATGAGACAGAGACAGGAAGAGAAGGAGGAAAGGACACAGCGGTTTTATCAGGCTGCTGTCAACAGGCTCTTCCTGTCGGCCATGGAGCGCCGCACGCTGCCGGCATACGGCCAAACATCACGTCCACACCGACGGTAAAAACAGCGCGTGTTCCTGCTGGCGGCCGCCCGTCTCACATTCCAGTCGGTGTCAGAGGCGTAAACACCGGGTGTGTCTGAGCAAACACACACAAACTGAGTGTGTGAGTCACAAACAGACACGTCCAACATGATTATACGTCTCATTTCATTTCTCCAACATGTTGCCTGCTGCACAGAGCAGGAAGAAGATCTGAGCTGCTCCTCATCACTTCCTGTTTGTTTCCTGTCGTCTCCTCGCATCAACACATTCCAACTATTTAAGTTTCATCTGATCTAATTTCATTTAGGAACCGTGACGGAGGATTATTGATGATGAGAGAAAACTGGGTCACAACTTTCATCTTAAATGGAATCACTTTTAATAAAGAACAAAAGAGCTGCTTCATATTCTCATTAAAATAATGATAATATTTACACACAGAGGAAGAAAGGAGCACATTTTACTGCAGTACAGATATACAGTCAAAGTACTGATTCAACTACAGGCTCTGAAATCTGCTCAGAGTAGAAAAGAAAAAGTTTCCTTACATCTTTTACATTGTTTTTGTCTTGTTCATTATTATTATTATTATTTTTATTATTATTATTATTATTATTATTATTATTATTATAAAGAAGATAAACAGATTCTCCTGCACAAACATTCTGCTCTCAGCACCTCTAATATCTTCATCATCATCATCATCATCATCATCA
>NC_139321.1:290000-300000 GCF_056507025.1 Lutjanus erythropterus | reverse complement strand
ACACTTATAAACTCAGCCAGGATGCACACATTAGTGTCCTGCAGAGGACTCACAGCTACATGAACAATTTGTGGACAAAACATTTGAGGATGTCATCTTGGACTTTGATCAACATTTTATGACCTTTCATGGACCAAACAGCTAACCGATTATTAGAAAATTATTGGCAGATTGATCCCTACTTGAAAAATAGGTCCAAACATGTGGAAACAGGTGGAGCACATGGACGTGTGGATGGATGTGTATCTGTGAACTCCACCTGTTTTCACATGTTTGGACCTATTTTTCAACTGACAGGATTGTGAGAGTATCAGTTTTCACCATTGTCTGACATTTTATGAACCAAACAACTAATCAATAAATGGAGAGAATGATCAATCAATAAATCAATGGCCCAAATAATGTCCATACATCCATGCACTCCATATGTTTGCACGTATTTCTGGACCAGTTTTTTAAAGTCTTTCCTGCAACAATTATTTTCTTTATTGAATAATAATTTTCTCCACTGATCGATTAGTTGTTTGATCCATAAAATGTAAAATGCATGAAAGCTGATTTCAGGTCAGCAAACATTTTGTTGTTTTTTTACAGTGTGAGAACAGAGTGTGTGTGTGTGTGTGTGTGTGTGTGTGTGTGTGTGTGTGTGTGTCACTGCTCACTGCTTTCTGCTGACAGATCTGTTATAGAGCGGATACACACTGGAGGAAACACACACACACACACACACACACACACACACACACACACACACACACACACACACACACACACTGCTGAAGGTAACTGTGTGTGTGTGTGTGTGTGTTAATATATGACTTTGTTTCAGCCGTGACATTTGTGTGTTTTTGCACGTGTGGCTGCAGCAACAGGAAACGGTGTCTACGTAAAAGCCTATTCTTCTTCTCTGGCCGCCATTTCCTTCAGTGTGTGTGTGTGTGTGTGTGTGTGTGTGTGTGTGTGTGTGTGTGTGTGTGTTGAGGTGGAGGTGAACAGTAAATCCCCCTCACTGGCGTCCAGCAGGCCTCTTCCTCTGCGACCTTGAGGGAGGAGAGTGCCAACTAGGCCAAGCAGGAGGGTGGAGGAGAGGAGAGGAGAGGAGAGGAGAGGAGAGGAGAGGAGAGAAGAGGAGAGGAGAGGAGAGGAGAGGAGAGGAGAGGAGAGGAGAGGAGAGGAGAGGAGAGGGGGATTGTGGGTAAAAAAAAGAAGGCCTCTTCCTCTCTTTAATGGGATTCACGTGAGGATGTGGGACCTGGTCGAGCTCTTTGTTCTCCGTCTGCTGGGCGTTGGCAGCAACTTTTGCCCTCAGTGACGCTGATCTGCAGCTCAGAGGAATTCAGACTGACATGATGCAAACATGCAAATAAAATCTGATCTGAATGTTTTTAGATCATTTATTCTAACTATATTTGTTCATTTTAAAGTTCTAAACAGACTTTCATCCTCTTTAACCAACAGTGGCTCCTTCTGTGTCAAGCATCGTTCAAAAACACCAAACCAGTGTTTCCTCTACGTTCATGTAGGAGTGGCGGCTCGTAACTAACGTTAATGTTTTATGTAATCGTACAAGACAAGTAACATCAGACAGGGAGCAGTGGAGGAAGGAGCAGGAGAGAGAGATGAGAGTGGAGGAGAGAAACCTAGAGGGAAGCTCAGGTTATCAGGCTGGGACTGATAATGTTGAGTGTTTCTGAACCTTTTTAATAATAAATAAATTCAGTGTATTTCCATTGTAGAGCAATGATCAATAATGCCACTTTACTCGCAGTGTTTCCGTACAACAGAGCTTTACAGCTCTTCATTGTTCTGAGGCAGGATGCAAACTGTGCCACTGATTCCAAGGCCCCGTAAAGAAATGATTATTTATTGATTTTACTTTTATTTTCATTTATATTGTTTTATTTATTTATTTTATTCACTTTTTTATTTTTACATTCAGTCAAGTGTCATTTGTTTACACCGCCACGGTTCCCCGGAACGCCTGCCCCCGCTGCTGAAAACACTCCCAGAGGAAACACTGACCACGCTTCGTTTTTATTGAAATTTGTTTAAAGAATTTTAGTCTTTTATATCTGATTTTTTTTGTGATACACTTCTAAATATTCTCTTCCAAGTGTACTGTAAAAATACTGACTGTAACAGATTTCTGAGTTTTAAGTCCTTCTCAAACTCCAGAGTTTTAAAATAAACTTCTTGGGGACGCTTGGCGAGCGCCGCATGTGTGGGGGCTGTGGGTCCTCTGCAGCGGCGTGGGTTCGACTCCCGCCCGTGGCTTCCTGTCATTCCCCCACTCTCTCTCCCTATTTCCTGTCACATCTTTGGCTGTCCTGTCAGTAACGGCATGAAATGCCCTAAAAAAAATATACATATAAATAAATAAACTTTTTGTCAGCATATAATGTTTAGTCAAGATAATTTACTTTTCTTTGTCTTAGTTTTAATTGAACATATTTAAATTTTAATATTTACTTTGTCTTCAGTGAATTTACTAAAAAAGTTGAAAGCTTTAAGTTTAGCTTATATCTAAGGAAGAAAAGTAAATTATCTCAACTAAAGATCAATAGTTGGTAAAACTTTTTCAAACTTAACAATCTGAGTTGGAGTCAAAACTCAAAAATCTACTGTAGTCTGTTTTCTCATCTTTATCATTTCTCATACAGTGGATGGACGTTACTGCCTGTTACTACAAGAACACTTCAACTGGAGGGAAGTTCTAAGAGCAAAGTGTCCAACCAGTGGAGACACGGTGAACGACGCGGTGAACGACGTGGTGGACGACGCGGTGGACGACGTGGTGGACGACATGGTGGACGACATGGTGGACGACGCGGTGGACGACGCGGTGGACGACGCGGTGGACGACGTTGTGGACGACGCGGTGGACGACGCGGTGGACGACGCGGTGGACGACATGGTGGACGACATGGTGGACGACGCGGTGGACGACGCGGTGGACGACGCGGTGGACGACGTTGTGGACGACGCGGTGGACGACGCGGTGGACGACGCGGTGGACGACGCGGTGGACGACGTTGTGGACGACGCGGTGGACGACGCGGTGGACGACGTTGTGGACGACGCGGTGGACGACGCGGTGGACGACGCGGTGGACGACGTTGTGGACGACGCGGTGGACGACGCGGTGGACGACGTTGTGGACGACGCGGTGGACGACGCGGTGGACGACGCGGTGGACGACGTGGTGGACGACGCGGTGGATGACGCGGTGGATGACGTTGTGGACGACGCGGTGGACGACGTTGTGGACGACGCGGTGGACGACGCGGTGGACGACGTGGTGGACGACGCGGTGGACGACGCGGTGGATGACGTTGTGGACGACGCGGTGGACGACGTTGTGGACGACGCGGTGGACGACGCGGTGGACGACGTGGTGGACGACGCGGTGGATGGGCGATGTGCTGCTGCAGACTTTCACCTGAATGACGTTTTATCTAGAACACACCCAGGAGGTTCTACCGAGAACCTTTTTTATTCCAAGGATTTTATCTTGAATCAAGCCAGGGGGTTCTACTGAGAACCAACTTATATTATGGTATAAAGAACCCTTAACAAACTTTTCTTCCAAAAAGGGTTCTTCAGAAGATGTTTCAGATGTAGCAGATCGATTAAATTCTTGATCATTCATTTTTTTTAAGATTATTTTTTGGGCTTTTTGGTTTCATTTTAGATAGAAGGAAGATAGAGAGACGGGAAATGGAACGAGTTACCACTGCAGAACAGAAGAAGAACAGACGGAACAGAAAGAACAGGAGGAACAGAAGAAACTGAAGAAACAGAAGAAACAGAAGAAACAGGAGGAACAGAAGGAACAGAAGGAACAGAAGGAACTGAAGGAACAGAAGGAACAGAAGGAACAGAAGGAACAGACGGAACAGAAAGAACAGAAGGAACAGAAGAAACAGGAGGAACAGGAGGAACAGGAGGAACAGAAGGAACAGAAGGAACAGGAGGAACAGAAGGAACAGAAGGAACAGGAGGAACAGGAGGAACAGAAGGAACAGGAGCAGCTCAGTGAAACAGTGATTCAGAACAGTGTCACTTTACACTACAAACACATCACAGCTTACTTTGGCTGCCCTCTGCAGAACCCCCCCACCCTGCAGAGCATGAGAGCAGTTCACCCCCCCCCCCCGGTCCCCCTCCCCCTCCCCCTCCTCCTCCTCCCCCCCCCCCCCCCCCCCGGTCCCCCTCCCCCTCCCCCTCCTCCTCCCCCCCCCCCCCCTCCTCCTCCTGGTTTCAATATCAATCTGATCTTCAGTTAAAAAGGGTTGTCACAGTTTCAGGAGGTGAGGTTACTGTCTGTGACACATGAGTGAACACCTGAATAAACTCACAGTCATCCATCACACCTCCTCCTCCTCCTCCTCCTCCTCCTCCTCCTCCTCCTCCCCCTCCTCCTCCTCCTCCTCCTCCTCCCCCTCCTCCTCCTCCTCCTCCACCCGCCTGCAGCCTTCAGGCTGTCTGAGTCAGTCATCAAACAGGAGGCTGAAAAAGCAGAGAGGCTGCTGGGAAAATGGATTCTTAGTGACTCCAAACACAAACTGTGTGAAATAAAAGTGTTTCAGTTGCAGGTGAATCATATCTGAACTGGAGTCAGCAGAGTTTCAGCATGAATGTTAAAGATTTTAACTCTTAGTCTGTGAAGCTGAATCCTCTGTTAAAGTTTCACTGGAATTCTGCCCCACAAAGGAAAAGGGCAGGAACTTCTCAGAGAGCAGAACTGAGAAAAATGACTTTAAAGTTTTAGATGAGATAATTGAATATGTGTCAGTTTTATATCTTTATATCAGGTTATTGTTTCTACATATTAATCCTGACCTCTGATTTGACCTTTGACCTTATTTGGAAGTTCCTGTATTCAGCCTTTGCAGAGCGAACCAAAAAATATTGGTTCATACCAAAATAAAAGGAGGATTTTACTGTTATTATTGACATTATTGTTATTATCATTATTTATTTACAACATTTATTATTATATTATTATTACACTTGTGATGTTCCAGGTAATTTTGAAAATCTAATTGTTTCAATGGTTTTGGGATGTTTCTGAACAACTGAAGATACTCATACTAATAAACTCCATACATTTTTGTACAACCTTGCAAGTTTTTTTTTTTGCAAGTTTTTCAGACATTTGATCAATCATCATATCTTCCTGCAGTTCCACCAATCACAGCAGTCCCCTGCACAAATACCACACATATATGTTTCACTGAACCAACTCAAAGTTTTATTTTTATTATTTTTTTTTGTATTTTTTATGTTTATATTTTGTCTTAGGTACCGAAAAGAACACAAGGTTTGTCATTGTTTTTGACATTTATCAGTGTTCTGTACATGTATGTACATTATATATTCTAGAATTTTGTGTTTTTGTGTCATTTGCTTCTGTGAGAACGAATGTTACAGGATGCAGATCTGAACAGAGGCACCTGTGTTGCTCAGGTGATTTACTGAAGTTGAACTAAGTGAAGAAACAAACAAAGTTAACTCATGTGTACTGCAGAATGAGACGTACTGTGATTGTTGTAGATAAGATAAGATAAAATAAGATAAAACATCACAACTCACCTGCACTTCTGGAGAAGCAGACGAAAGCTCGATGGAGTCTCCAAACGCCGCCATGGACAGTCGAACCAGGTTTTGGAGCATCTGACGATGCTCTGCATCGTGGCCGCCTCGTCCTTCGGAGGTCTTTGGCCTCCTGAGAGTCGCCTGTGATGCCAAACGCAGCGGTTCTGCCTCCTCCACTTTAGCGTGAGTCTGGTGCTTCAAGGTGCTTGAATGTGAGATGGAGGAAGACGATGAAGTGTTCCTGGATTGACGAAGAGTCTGGTAGGACGTGGCAGGTGTCAGAGGCAAAGTGCCATCAAGTTCGATGTTTCCAGGTTTCCAAAGAGTCCTGCTGTGGTGGCTGATGGGCTGAGTGGCGTCCACTTCTGGGTATCCTTGGGAATGGAAGCTTGTGTTCATGACTGATGGCGTTAAGGTGTACTGTCTCTCAGTTTGTTGATCCTCTAACATCGTCGAAGGTGGAGCCAGTGGCTGGGCTTCACTATCATCCTCAGGAGGCTCCTCTTTACGCCCTCTGATGACGGGAATCAGCTGGATGTCGGACTTCCTGATGTTCTTCTGTGGGCGCCGAGGGTGGCGGGTGTAGGTCGACTCCGCCTGTCTGCAGTTGTAGGCGTGGTGGTCCCGTTTCTCTGGGCGACAGAATGTCGTCACCAAGGCTATGGCCAACAGGAGCAGCAGGCAGGTGGCGCCCAGGCAGATGGCCAGCATCATGGTGAAACTGAGCTGTCCACGGTTACCAGGCGATGAGTTCTTCAGATGGTCCTTGAGGTTGATGAAAGTCACCTCCAGTGTGGCCTTGGTGGACAGGCTGGGACTGCCCATGTCAGACACACAAATGTCCACCTTAAAGGTCTTCCCGATCAGCTCTGTAGCGTTGGTGGTATTCACAAACAGCTGGCCTGTAGCCTTGTCTAACCAGAACAGCCCAGAGGGATTTCCGTCGGTGATGAGGTAGCTCAGCTGTCCGCTCAGCCCAGAGTCTGGGTCTTCAGCCTTGATGGTGGATGCAAGGAATCCAATGAGTCCTCCTCTGATTGGGTGATTGATCGGTAAGGTGGTGGATCCCTCCTCCAGATCGGTGCCCAGCTCGGTCACGATCTCCCCCCTGTCTGCGTTGACCGGTACGCTCAAAGAGGCTACTCCGTTCCTGGGTTTTGGCTCGGTGATGACTGGGGAGTTGTCGTTCACATCCTGGATGTCTATTTGCACCATGGCTGTGCTGGTGAGAGGAGGATGACCCTGGTCAATGGCCTCGACGATGAAGGAGTAGGTGTGAGACTCCTCGTAGTCGAGAGGACGCTGGACGCTGATGACACCGCTGGTTGGATGGATGGAGAAAGACTCGGTGTTCATTTCCACTTCACTGAAGTTGCGTATGAAGTAGGATACTCTTCCACTGAGCTCCAGGTCGACGTCATGGGCCTCGACTTTGAGAGCGTGGTATCCTGCCATGTTGTTCTCGTTAAAGGACACCTTATAGACGGAGGTGGAGAACACGGGGGCATTGTCATTCTCATCCAGAACGTGGACAGGCAGGTGTTTGACACAAGACAGCGGAGGATCTCCAGAATCCTGAGCGACAAGCGTGATGTTGTACTGCATCACCTTCTCTCGATCCAGGCTGCCATTGGTAACAATCATGTAATTGTCACCATGGATACGTTTAAGGCGGAATGGACCTGATCCTGGCTGGATATGTGCTCTTACTTTGCCATTTTCTCCTGAATCTGCATCAGAGACCATCACCAGAGCAAGGAACGTGTCCTCTGGAGCTCCTTCCAGCACCGTCGCCACAGGTGAGTTGGGTGGAGTCCAGGTCATGTGTATCCTGGGTGCGTTATCATTTATGTCTCTGAGTTTGACGTGCAGTTTGCAGTGTGTTGGGATGGCATTGGGCCCGCGATCACGAGCCTGTACGATCACTTCATAGGAGGGCTGGACCTCGTAGTCCAGAGGAGCTGAGAGACTCACCGCTCCAGTCTGTGAATCCACGAAGAAGAGCCTCTGAACCTCTGGACGTGTGTGTTTACTGAGTGAATACTCTACCTCCCCGTTGGCGCCCTGGTCCGGGTCGGTGGCTTTGAGGTTGATAATGGTTGTCCCGCGGGCTGTGTCCTCAGGTAGCTCCACTGAGGGCGTGCTGTCCTCAAATGTGGGGCTGTTATCATTTGAATCTTGAATATTGACACGGACTAATGTGCTCCCAGACCTCGGCGGGTTCCCTTTATCCCACGCCACCAGGATGAGATCGAAAGAGGCCTGAAGCTCCCTGTCCAGCTCTCTGATCACCACCAGCTCAGCCTGTTTTGTCCCACCTGGAGCCACCGTCACATCCAGAGCGAAGTGTTGGTTGACAGACAGCGAGTAGGTCTGGAGGCCATTTGGCCCCGCGTCAGGATCCACTGCCCGCTCCAAAGGGATTCTCATCCTGAGGCCGGCCATCTCTGAGATCTCCACTTCCTGTACCGCGCTTGGAAAGCTGGGACTGTGGTCGTTCTGGTCCATCACCTCCACACGAACCCGCAGGTAGTTCACAGCGCCACTCTTCCTGTAGAGGACGCTGAAGGCCACCTCGCACAAGTCCGACCCGCGGCACAGCTCCTCCCTGTCCAGCCGGTCCTGGGTGGAGACGACCCCGTCCCGAGTGCTGACAGAGAAGGGAAGGGCTTTCTCATGCTCCACCACCTGGAAATCCTCAAACGGACCGCCCTCGTCCCTCTGCCGGAGGTCATCCACCAGACGGCCGACCCGTGTCCCAGCTGGCTGCTCCTCCCAAACCCGGTACTGGATGGTTATTGATGATGGCTCCGAGCAAACGTCAGAGCACAGACTCAGAAGAAGAAGCAGAGCCAGCAGCATGGTGATGTGAAGTATTAATAATTTCCTCAAAAAAAAACAACTTTAAAAATACTTTAAAATGGTCTTCTTTTGAAATAGAAGAGAAAAATAACCCATCTATCTGCAGAAAACATGATAGAAAACCCAATTTTTCTTCAAAATAATCTTCTCACAAGACAAACAACTAACCAAGTGAAGAAAACTGTTGGTTTTTAAAGCTAAAACTTGACCGTCCAGCCTGGTCAGGAAACCTCTCGTTCAGATCTCATCCTCTCTCTGCCTTCCTGCTGCTGTTACTCACTCACACAGCTGCTGGCGTCCTGCCTCTCACTTCATCCTCTTCCACTCAGGACACTGAGAAAGTTTGGATGTGGGTTTCCACATGCTAGCGGAGCCTCGGCCAATCCGGAGGGAGGAGGAGGGTCATATGCAAATGTCTCCAGACTCAACACAAAGAGAAAAGCTCTCGTGCCCCGCGGAAACTCGCACCAACTCTGGAGTGCTTTTAAAGAAACATGACACCGACTCTCTGTCACTTACAGCTCCTCTCCCTCTCGTCAGTCTGCAGAAACTCAACACAACCTGCAGCCTGACAACCGAAATCATTTGGAAAATTTGTGTTCAGTCGAATCCCAGAGGAGCTTAAATCCACAGTGTGTTTGCACTTCATGGCAGCGACGAATGATCTGGGCGTCTGACAGAAACAGGCCGCCATCATAAATATCAGTCAGTCAGTCAGAAGCACTCTGGTTTGCATTAAACTTCAGACGATGAAGAGTAAATTATTATCGTGCATTTCTTGACTCCAGTCAACGTCCAACAAAATGACAGCTTTGTCTTCTTTGAACTAACTTTGTTTTTGTTGTTTGTACTCATGAAAAACAGTCCTCGAATCTTCACCCCACGATGCTGAACATTCAGACGCCTGTCCTCAATATGACAAAACTCACATTCCAGTTTCTTCCCAAGTATAATTATAAAGAGTCAGAGCGTTAATCTCCAACCACGTCAGAACATCTCCAGTGAATCTGTTATTCCTCTGCAGTTAAAGGTTTGAGTCCTTCATACCGAGTAAATCACAATAAACTCCTGAATCTGTTGAGTCCCAGAGGGAGGATGATGGACACGTGATGGGGACGTGATGGAGACGTGATGGAGACGTGATGGGGACGTGATGGAGACGTGATGGAGACGTGATGGAGACGTGATGGGGACGTGATGGAGACGTGATGGAGACGTGATGGAGACGTGATGGAGACGTGATGGGGACGTGATGGAGACGTGATGGAGACGTGATGGGGACGTGATGGGGACGTGATGGAGACGTGATGGAGACGTGATGGGGACGTGATGGAGACGTGACGGGGACGTGACGGAGACGTGACGGAGACGTGACGGAGACGTGACGGGGACGTGACGGAGACGTGACGGAGACGTGACGGAGACGTGACGGGGACGTGACGGAGACGTGACGGAGACGTGACGGAGACGTGACGGAGACGTGATGGAGACGTGATGGAGACGTGATGGAGACATGATGGAGACGTGATGGAGACGTGGA
>NC_139321.1:285000-287500 GCF_056507025.1 Lutjanus erythropterus | reverse complement strand
TCTAGGACCTGAACTCTTTAACTATGAAGACACGCTGTTGGAACACGTCCACAACGTGTCTCAGCATCGTCTCTCTGAAATAATCAGGGACGTCTCTGAAGAAGACGTCAGTGATGGCAGCATGTGTCTCTCTGAATCCGTCCAAACATCACAGCTGCTGTCTGTTGAAGTCAGTGCTGGGGACAATCTGGACGGTCCTTTTCCTCTTCAGCCCGGAGGACACGACGTCCATGATCAGTGAAAACAGTCTGAAATGTGGACTCGTCAGACCACAGGACACTTTTCCTCTTTGCGTCCGTCCGTCTCAGCTGAGCTCTGGTCCAGAGACGTCTGCAGTGTCTCTGGATGTTGTTGATATGTGTCTTTGTCTTTGAGTCTGAACTCACATTTGTAGATGCAGAGACAAACTGTGTCCCTGAGTCCATGAAGTGTCCTTTATACAATGATGAGGGTTTTTAATGCAGCACTGCCTGAGGGGTCAAAGGTCACAGACAGTCTGTTGGTTCTCAGAGATTCTCTGGATTCTCTGAATCTTTTCATGATATTATGGATCGTAGATGTGAAATCTGTAAATTCGTGCAGTTTTGTGTCGACAAACGTTCTTAAACTGTTGGACTGTTTGTTTGTTTGTTGTTTGTTGTTGTTGTTGTTGTTTGTTTGTTGGTGAATCTCAAACCTTCCATATTTGTGAACGACATTTTAAAATGAATATAAAGATAAATTGATGGAAACGTGTAATATTCCTTTAACACCCTTCCTCACCTCAACACCACCTTCACACCGTCCTTTCTGTCAGAACCTTCGTCTGATTGGTGGACCTATCATGACAACAGGTGATGACACGGGCCTGTCCACACCCAATCAGTGACCATGTTGAACCCGTTTACCTCCAACTCTATTGTTCTACAAGTTGACCTCTGACTCCTCCTCCTCACTCCTCCTCTCCTCCTCCTCCTCTCCTCCCCTCACCTCCTCCTTCCCCCTCCTCCTCACCTCCTCCTCCTCTCCTCCTCCTCCTCACCTCCTCACCTCCTCCCCCTCCTCCTCCCCCTCCTCCTCACCTCCTCCTCTCCTCCTCCTCTCCTCCTCCTCCTCCTCCTCACCTCCTCCTCTCCTCCTCTCCTCTCCTCCTCCTCCTCCTCTCTCCTCCTCCTCCTCACCTCCTCCTCACCTCCTCCTCCTCCTCTCCTCCTCCTCCTCACCTCCTCTTCCTCTCCTCCTCCTCCTCCTCTCCTCCCCCTCCTCCTCTCCTCCTCCTCCTCCTCCTCCTCCTCCTCTCCTCCTCCTCCTCCTCCTCACCTCCTCCTCTCCTCCTCCTCTCTCCTCCTCCTCCTCACCTCCTCACCTCCTCCTCCTCCTCCTCCTCCTCCTCCTCCCCCTCTCCTCCTCCTCCCCCTTCCCTCCTCTCCTCCTCCTCCTCACCTCCTCACCTCCTCCTCCTCCTCCTCACCTCCTCCTCTCCCTCCTCCTCTCCTCCTCCTCTCCTCCTCCTCCTCTCCTCCTCCTCTCCTCCTCCTCTCCTCCTCCTCACCTCCTCCTCTCCTCCTCCTCTCCTCCTCCTCCTCACCTCCTCACCTCCTCCTCCTCCTCCTCCCTCCCCCTCTCCTCCTCCTCCCCCTCCTCCTCTCCTCCTCCTCCTCACCTCCTCACCTCCTCCTCCTCCTCCTCACCTCCTCCTCTCCTCCTCCTCTCCTCCTCCTCCTCTCCTCCTCCTCCTCCTCCTCCTCACCTCCTCCTCACCTCCTCCTCCTCCTCCTCCTCCCCCTCTCCTCCTCCTCCCCCTCCTCCTCTCCTCCTCCTCCTCACCTCCTCACCTCCTCCTCCTCCTCCTCCTCCTCCTCCTCACCTCCTCCTCTCCTCCTCCTCCTCACCTCCTCCTCCTCCTCCTCCTCTCCTCCTCCTCCTCACCTCCTCACCTCCTCCTCCTCCTCCTCCTCCTCCTCCTCCTCCCCCTCTCCTCCTCCTCCCCCTCCTCCTCTCCTCCTCCTCCTCACCTCCTCACCTCCTCCTCCTCCTCCTCACCTCCTCCTCTCCTCCTCCTCTCCTCCTCCTCCTCTCCTCCTCCTCCTCCTCCTCCTCACCCTCCTCACCTCCTCCTCCTCCTCCTCCTCCCCCTCTCCTCCTCCTCCCCCTCCTCCTCTCCTCCTCCTCCTCACCTCCTCACCTCCTCCTCCTCCTCCTCCTCCTCCTCCTCACCTCCTCCTCTCCTCCTCCTCCTCACCTCCTCCTCTCCTCCTCCTCTCCTCCTCCTCCTCACCTCCTCACCTCCTCCTCCTCCTCCTCCTCCTCCTCCTCCTCCCCCTCTCCTCCTCCTCCCCCTCTCCTCCTCCTCCTCTCCTCCTCCTCCTCCTCCTCACCTCCTCACCTCCTCCTCCTCCTCCTCACCTCCTCCTCTCCTCCTCCTCTCCTCCTCCTCCTCTCCTCCTCCTCCTCCTCCTCTCCTCCTCCTCTCCTCCTCCTCCTCCTCCTCCTCACCTCCTCCTCACCTCCTCCTCCTCCT
>NC_139321.1:277500-282500 GCF_056507025.1 Lutjanus erythropterus | reverse complement strand
TCATCGTCTTCTTCTCTGGTTCTGCAGAACTTCCTGTGTGAGATTAAGAGAACAAGTGTTCTGCAGATGTTTCTCTCCTCAACTCAAATTAAAATGCACTTTTACACACACACACACACACACACACACACACACACACACACACACACACAGTTAATTAGCTGTGATCTGCTCTGTGCAAAATCAGAGGAACAAAAGCATGAATTTATGTTTGGATCAATTAAGTGGATTGATCACATGACAGGTTCAGCTGTTACACCAGGATGTGCCTTTCAAAATAAAAGCCTCCTGCTTTGTTCAGTGTCATTTCAGTATTAATGTGACGAGCATTAAAGTTTATCACAAATACACAAACCAACAGGAGGGCAGAGGTGAGAGCTCGAACCTGATTGGTTTGTTGTGGTTTGTTTGTTCCCTGGAGGTTCCGTCTTTGATCTGCGATGGAACCACAACAGAACCAATTAATGAACGTTCCCAGACTGTGAGCTGATTTTCATCAGCAGAGCAGCTGAAAACACATGTGACCGAGATCCTGATCCTGTCGCTCAGATCCTATCTGAGAACACAGCCGTGCAGGTCGGAGAACGTCAAAGAGAACTTCTTCTTTCTTCTCTTTCACATTTTTCATTTTTTTCACATTGCTGAGTGAAAAAATTCCAGTCGACTCTCAGGACGGTGCGCAGGTTCTCCTGCTGGATGTTCTAAAATGTTCTCCAGCTGCTGGATGTTCCAAACTGTTCCAAACAGAGGTACGCTGGACCACAGCAGCTTGTCGGCACTTGCATCAGTTTCGGTTGCGTCCTCGGTCCAGTCAACACGTTGAACATGTTGCAGACGTCATGGTTCTCTCTGAAACAGTCGTGATCCTGTCAGAATTCTGGATGATCTGATTTGACCGGTGGAACATTGGTTCTGATGTTCTGGTGATTTTGTTGCTAGTAGAAGGTTGAATTTTCATCTGGATGATCGGAGGAGACGATTCTTCTGCTGCTGAAACGCTCGTGCAGCTTTTTAAGACGTTGGCTGTAAAAGTGTCGATAAATAAAATAGTTTTGTCTGTTGCTTTGTGGTGATTGGATCCCTGACAGCAGAGGGCGGGGTCAGGATGAACGGACAGGTTGTACTTGTAGTTTCATTCATGTCTGTTTGTTGTTTTGATGTTGTTTCTCGATGAGCAGCAGCTAACAATTATTTTCTTTATTTATTGATCTGCAGATTATTTTGGTGGCTGACTGATCGACACCTCAGTCTATAAAAAGTTAAAAATGGTGTCTGTGTATGAAACATCTGAATACATTTACCTTTTCTTCACATACAGTTGAGATAACTCTGTGGACAGCATCATAACAGCTTCATTACAGCATCATAACAGCTTCATAACGGCTTCATAACAGCTTCATAACGGCAGTCTGAGCTGCAGGATTTACACTCAGCTCGTCTCCTCTGTCGTCCAGCTGCTGGACGTCATGTGGAGGACGTGTGCGTCTCCTTTGTGTGTAACTCCTCACTTTCCTCCTTTTGTTTTCTGTTTTCTTTGCTGCTTCCTGTGAACATTCTCGTCCACATTTCAAACTTCATTTTTTAAATTCAACCTTTATTAGAAATCAGACGAACGCCGAGGCAGAGACTTCATTTACAAACAATCAAATAAAAAAATCGAATAAAACCTCCCAGACACAAAAACTCCAAAGAGGAACTGAAGAAGAAGAAGAAGTCAAAAACAATAAAAGACACAAAAAAGAACAAATAAAAACATCAATAATAAATAAATAAAGTAAAACGTGACACAGTTAAAGATTTGAAATTGTTCTGCGTGTTGTTCCTCGATGCAGCTGCACTGAATGATTAGAAACCTGTGATCTGATCACATGACCGAGTTTGATAAGAGCCACATTAAAAGGAGGATGTTGTGTTTTTATGATTTCATCTCAAAGAAACAGACGTGTTTGTGTGTTATTTGTGTTTGTGGATCGGTTCCTCTGATGGAACCAGCAGCTGTTGACTTTCTGTTTGGGTCTCAGTTTGAGTTCTGCAGGTTTCAGATGATTTCTGTCACCTGCTGGTGAAACTTGGAGCTGCTGATTCTGGTTTTCTGTTGGACTCGACGCAACATGATCAAAGTCCTGAGAGGAGGATCAGATCCATATCGCGACATGAGAACCGATATCCTGATAGAACTGCAGGTCTGCAGCCTTTACAGTCAAAAGAGACACGTGACGGAGGTCAGCTGACCGACAGGTGAACTTTAACTTTAACCGAGTCCAAGTCTCTTTCATGTTTCATCTTTCAGGTCAACTTTCTGATTTTACTGAATATAAAAAGAAACATAAATATGAATTAAATCTCTGTGAAGCTTGTTGAAACAGTAAATAGTCATTTATCATCACAAAGGTGAAATTTCTCTTTTTATTTATGAATATTGAAACAAGTCTGAACATTTAAAAGAGCATTTATGTGATGAGTTTATTAAAAACTGTTCACAGTGTGGAAATAATCACAAGCATCATTTATCATCGTTATCATCATGAAAGAAAAACAATGAAACATTTATATTCAAATTAAAATCAGAACTAATATCCAATAACTAAAATCAGCCATAACTCTTTTTTTTATTTCATTTTTAGGCACTTATTAAAATAAACAGTCAGAATAATAATAAATTAAAATGTCTCTCATTCATCAGTGATGATCAGATTCATTCATCCCTCAGAGCTTCTTTCTACTGTTAAAACACCAAAAACCCTTTTTAAACCTTTTAAAAGTCAAACAAAGATTTGAAGTAAAGAGACAAAATAACTTTTTAAAAAATAAATCCAGCATCACACAGCGAAGAAAAAGCACAAGAAAAGTTTCCTCAATTATCTGAAACACTCTGAGAGCAAAAACAAACTGAATTATTTTGAGTATTTTTGGCATGAAAATGTCGCCCCCTGCTGATCACACTGGCACATCACAGCACAGACGTCAGGACAGACGGTCTGTGATCAGCTGATTAACTCAGCACTTGTTTGGTTCATAAAATATCAGAAAATGGTGAAAAATGAATCCTGTCAACATTTTTCATTATATATAATAATTTGAGGATGAAAATGAAAATTTCCTCACAATTATTCAATTAATTTGTGTAATAACTCACTGATCATCATCAAGTCCTTTTTTCTTTTATTCTGTTCACACGTTGAATTAAAACTATAAGAAAATATCTGTACGTCCTATTTAAAATCCCACACTTCTATAAAAACGGAGGAAAACGAAATCATTGGATCATTTTCTGAGTATTCTGATGAAAAACTAACAACCAATCAAAATCCACCCAGATTTACAGGGAACATCCAAACGTATCAAACACTTATGTGTCTGACATGACTGAATGAACTCTTGTGTGCCGAAGGCGCCGTCACACACCTGAACTGATGTCGCGTCAAATCAAAGAATGAAGAAAGTTTTATGTTTCATCTTCTGTTAAATAAACTGTGAGCCTGAATTAAACTGAATTAAATTCACTCGTCTTTTTCCTCAGTTTCATTAAAGTATTCAGCTCGTAAAACATCTCCGTCTCTAATTATGTCATCGGTTCATTAAGTCACGCTGTCTCTTTAAATGTGGCCGTGCTCACCTGCAGCAGGTGAAGTGATCAGTTACAGAAAGAAATCACTGGTTGTGATCAGAGGACAGTCAGCTGAAATGTAATAATCAAGTAAAATGACGGCTGCATCAGAATCTACAGGTTAACGTACAGGAAGTGAAATCTTCTCCATCTTGTTTTTAAACGCTGTGAAGTCGATCAAACTCTCAACTTTGTGCAACTTCTGCTTTTTGATCCCCGGTTTTTTGATCATCATTGTGTGCAAGTAAAGAAAACCTCGAACCCTCCTGATGGTCTGAGGCCGCCTGTGATTGGCTCAGTCGGAGTGCAGCGACAGCGCCACCTTCAGGCAGCCCAGCTCTTTCCCCTGAGCGCCCAGCACGCCCTGCACGCGGTAGTTTCCATTAGTCAGCCAGTAGGGCAGGTCCATGTAGGGCAGGTAGAAGTCAGACTGAGGCAGAGAGTACGAGCCCTGAGGAGACACACGGGACAAGAGGGTCAGAGCAGAGGCATTCTGGGTAATCTGAGCTGATGTAAGTCTCCAGTACCTGTTCTTAAAGTGTTCTAGTAGACAAGGAGCTCACGAGGAAAGATATCTAAAGACAGGCCTGGGCGTTATACCGGTTCGTACCGAAAACCAGTCTTTATTTTCGTTATGATATTAATTTTTCATATACCACCATACCGGTGAATAACCCAAACAAAAAGTGTTTCAGCAGGGACCCATTTCACTGCTGCACACCAACACCACAGGCGTGTTTGCTTGAGCGTGTGCTCTAGGGATGTTCCTGGTGACTAAAGTCGATTAAACACAAAATTTAATTTAGACTAGTCTAACACTCAGAAAACACTAAGAAAACAGTTAAATTTAGCAGAATTTATTAATCTATAATGTTAAACACTGTCTGTAAAAAAATAGTGTGTGTATTAAGAGCCATTTGAAGACGTTGGTCACAGTCAACAATCACCAAATCGTACTTTAAATGCCGCTGAGATGCTACTTTGCTCTGTGCAACACAAGCTTCATTAATGTACAAAACAAGACAACAACTCACTAAACGCTTCATCTTTTCAGACTGAAGAGGGTCACAGTGTCTGCAGGTAAAGGACCCAGAGCTAACGTTAGCTGCTAGCCTGACACACAGCGTGGCTAACGTTAGCTGCTAGCCTGACACACAGTGTGGCTAACGTTAGCTGCTAGCCTGACACACAGCGTGGCTAACGTTAGCTGCTAGCCTGACACACAGTGTGGCTAATGTTAGCTGCAGCCTGACACACAGTGTGGCTAACATTAGCAGTGCTAGCCTGACACACAGTGTGGCTAACATTAGCTGCTAGCCTGACACACAGTGTGGCTAACGTTAGCTGCAGCCTGACACACAGTGTGGCTAACGTTAGCAGTGCTAGCCTGACA
>NC_139321.1:245000-267500 GCF_056507025.1 Lutjanus erythropterus | reverse complement strand
TATGAAATAATGACATGCTCATCTCTGAATATTCGGACTTCATATTTTGTGAATAAAAAGCTTGAGAATCTACAAGCACAACATAAAATGACAGGCAGATAGAAGTAAAAAAAAAAAAAAAGAAAAGAAATAAAACTACATTATAAATGTAAAAAGAAGAGATAAAACTAATGAAAGTACAATCAGATAAAAAGTAAAAGTTAAAGATAAAACTACAGTGAGATAAAAATAAAATAAAATAAAATAAAAACTACAATATAATTGTAAAAAAAAAAAAAAAAAAAGAGAGAGAAAATTAATAAAACCATAATCGGATGAAAGTAAAAAATTCAAGATAAAACTACAGGAAGATCAAAGTAAAAATCCAAATAAACCTACAAGATAAATGTAAAAGGAAAGAGACAAAGGAAGAAAGCGATAAAGAGAAAAAGATTAAACTAATAAAACTATAAGGAAATTAAAAAAAATAGGCACAAATAAAATACAAAATAAAGTTAAACTGTTGTCAAATGTTTTTTATAAATAAAGTTGTGAAGCTGCTGTGGCTGGTCAAACAGCGCCACTCTGTCATTAGACTTTACTCAGTGGTCACTCCGGGTATTACACTTGCAGCTTCGCTGGTTTAACGGTTTGTTGTGCAGCTTCCCCGCTCCGCACGGTCACTAATTGCGCATGCGCAATGAGATGAATGGCCGCTGCACCTGACGGCCCACCAGGAAGTGTGGCGGACAAATCCTCGGCCGTTAATCCCGCTCTGCTCGCTCGGCACGGTAACCGGAGGAGCAGCGGGCCAAACCGCTCCGTCTGACCGTCCGGACCGCGTCCTGCAGCGGGGGCTGTGCGTCTCCTCCCCCCGCCTGTCGGGCTGCAGACCCCGCTGCCGCTCAGCTGAAGCTCCGCCGTGAAGCTCCGTGAAGCTCCGCGAGGCTCCGGGCTCGTCCACCCGCACTGACATGGGATGCTGCGGGAGCACGGAGGTAAGAACGGCCCGCTCCGGTCCGGCTCGGTACCGTCCTCCACCCCCGGTGTCCTTCAGCGGAGACCGGAGCTGGTTCATTCTGTTGCCGGGAAGAAGCGCCGGGTCCCGGGCAGCAGAGAGGCCGAGCTGGGATTAGAGCCAGGACAGGAGCTCTAATCCACTTAACGGGTTATCGGGGCCTGATACCGGAGCTCTGCTGCCCGGGTCAACACGGAGCTGTGAGGGGACGAGCAGGGAGGAGAACCGGGCCGAACAGAGCCTATCGGCCCGGCCCGGCTCGGCCCGGCCCGGTGTGACACCGTGTGTTCATCTGTGTGTGTGTGTGTGTGTGTGTGTGTGTGTTTCAGAGGACAAAGAGAGAATGGAGACCGCTGGAGGACCGGAGCTGCACAGACCTGCCCTGGTTCCTGCTCTTCACCGTCTTCTGCGTCGGCATGGTAACCACCCCGAGCCTCGATCTGAACACAGGCAGTCAGCCTGACATACAACGTATCTATGTGCTAATGTTCGATTAATGGATCAATAACTACTGAAGATACATATCAATACACCATCATCTCCTGTCATGTGTGACATCACAGTGAGCTCAGTGTTGAAAGGTGTGAAAAATCTTCAGGAAATAATCTGTCATTTCATAAACAATCAATTAATCAAGACAATAATCAGAGGGATAATCAATAAAAATTCTTATTTTAACAAATCTATGTTTTAATTATCAAATGTAGAATAATTTTGTGAAGAAAGTGTGTGAATGCTGTCAGCATTAAATCACAGCAAAACTGAGTTTTAGTTAGTCAGTGAACACATCTTAAAATGTGGTGTGTTCTGGATTAGAGGTGAAATAATTAGATGATTATTAAATTAATCAATTATTGTTTATTGTCGATTGATTGGTTTGAGCAACTTTCTAAGGAAAAAGTCCAAATTCTCTGACTTCAGCTTCTCAAATGTGAATATTTCTGGATTCTTCACTCCTTCATGACTCGACTGAATCTCTTTGTGTTTTGGACAAAACAAAACATTTTCCACCATTTATGGACCAAACAACTAATTGATCAACCAAAGAAATAATCGACAGATTAATTGACAATGAGGATAATCGTTAGTTTCATCCTTGCTCAGGTTGACACTTCAGTTAATAAACAGTTTACTGTGAGATTGTTGACAGCCAATCAGAACCACTGTTTGTTTTTTTAATTAATGTCTGTTGGACAGTAAACACACTGATTGGCTAGATGTCACAGGTGTAGCCATGATGTCACTTTTAAAAGTGACTCACCTCTCCGACATCATCAGGTGGGCTGGATAAAGCACCACCAGGGGGAGGAACCAGAACTACAAACGTGAAGCTAACTCAGCTACGACTGACCTGCTGGTCTTTGATTGGTTAGATCAGATCACATGGATCAAAGTATTTCACCTCTAGTCGATCAGTGGGATAATTTCTCACACAAGAACAAAGAACGGAGAACATTTACAGACAACACTGAGTTTGTTAATAGAACTGTTCCTCTCTGGATGCTGAGAAGTCTGTTATTTACAGCTACACTCACTGTTAGTGAACATGCTAATATTGAACATGCTAACATCACAGCGAACATGCTAACATTGAACATGCTAACATCACAGCGAACATGCTAACATTGAACATGCTAACATCACAGCGAACATGCTAACATTGAACATGCTAAGATCATAGTGAATATGCTAACAGTGAACATGCTAACACCATAGTGAACATGCTAATATTGAACATGCTAACACCATAGTGAACATGCTAATATTGAACATGCTAACACCATAGTGAACATGCTAATATTGAACATGCTAACATCACAGCGAACATGCTAATATTGAACATGCTAACACCATAGTGAACATGGTAACATCGCAGCCAACATGCTAACATTGTGGTGAACAAGCTAACCTCGTAGCCAACATGCTAAGGCCGCCCACTAAGAGCCGACCTAACCGTTAGTTGGTAATAAGAATCTTAGTCGACCAGATTTTCATTTAGTTGTTAGTCAGAAAGAAAAACCTCAGATGTCGTTTGGCAGCTGCAGCTCGCTGGTATTCCAGAGAGACTGTTGCAACACCAACACACTGCTGCTAACTGCTGCTAACTGCTGCTAACTGCTGCCATTAGCAAGTTAACTCAGTTAGCAGTCTGACAGGATACAGTTGGTTGACAGTGAACGCATCACCTGAGTCGATTTAAAGGTCATAGCAGCTCCGACTGGACTTTGACTGCAGGGACGAGGAAGACATGAGACAGGAGGGGACAGATAGGGATAGAAAGAGACAGGTGGGGACAGAAGGAGACAAGTGGGGACAGAAGGGAGACAGGAGGGGACAGAAGGAGACAGGAGGGGACAGAAGGAGACAAGTGGGGACAGAAGGAGACAGGATGGGGACAGAAGGAGACAGGATGGGACAGGAGATACGAAGCAGCTGAGGAGCGAGTTTTTAACGTAACGATTTAATTTGTAATCAAACATCAGGATGTTTTGACGAGTCCTTGAGTGTTAGTTATTTGTTCCCGTGTTTTAAATGAGATTTATTTGAGGTTAAACTGTTGAAATAAATGAACCAAATGTTCAGTTTCCTGCTGGTAATTCTCACACATTCAGAGTTTATCTTATCTACATATATACACACACACACACACACACACGTATATGTGTCAACTCAAACTGACGACGGTTGGCGTGTTATTTGAAAGACAGAATTAGTATGAATTGGACTGTTTGCATGTATTTTCCCAGCTGTTTTATTGGTCCGTTCTGTAAGTTATTAAGATCAGTCACCAGGTCAGTCTGGTAACCAGCGACAGACCATATATTCACTCCACCTCCTCATGACCAGATCTGAGCTGGGAGATGTTTGTGAGTGGTGAGTTCACTGTCACAGGCTGTGTACATTTACTACATCCAATGAACTAAACAAAGTCTTAAAGTGTTAAGAAATAAAATATTCTTACACCTTTTTTATGAATAAATAATAATAAATCAAACATTTTTATTATTAAACAGACAAATAAACTATGAAGAAATAATCAGTACAGTCCAAATAAATCTTTAACTTATAAAAGTGTAATATCATTGCCAATATTTCTATAGAGTATTACATTGCTGTTCATTTTATAACAACGTGGAATATATCATCCCAACCCTGAAAAACTTTGAAAAACTTCAATAAAAAGATTTTGAATATAAAAGTGTAATAGTTTATAATAGTGAAAACAGTTTCTCGTTTCTTATCCAGGTCAGTGAACTCATCGTCACTCTGCAGAACATTCAATTATCAAAATAAAATGTCAAAAATAAAGAGCAGTGTGGATGGGCTCACAGGTCAGAGGTGACACGCTCCATATATTCATCCAGTCTCTCCACCACGTTCACTTTCGTCTCTGGTTTTTGACTCACGCTGTCTTATTCATTCATGTCATTTGCTCGCTCCACGTCTCTCTCAGAACAAGATCACTCAACATCTCCTTCCTCTCCTCAAAACAAAAAAACCCAAAGTGCAGCATGTGGTTACTATGGCAGCCGTAGAAGCTGTGGAACATTTGGGTCCGTCCTGATTCTTTTATTTGATTTGGTCTGATGTGACTGAAGACGCTCAGGTGGAAACAAAAGTGAAATATTTAGTCGCTTGATATCAATCTATTTCTGTCAGATAGACTCACTCAGTCTTCCTGATTTCCTGCAGACAGTGAATGCAGCAGCAGAGCTGACAGCTGATTGGCTCATAAGACTGCACAGAGCCTCAGACAAGCCATGTGATTGGCCAGAAAGGGTTTGATTTGTGGACAGACACAGAACAGATGAAAGTTTGAAGCTGAGTGAAGAGAAACAGAAACATGATGCGTTTATTTCTTTGAATCCGTCCTGTTTAAAACACACACACACACACACACACACACACACACACACACACACACACACCCTGCAGCTTCGTTTCTCTTCTGATGTCATCATTTAAATCACAAATCACCGCCACAGAAACAAGTCATGTGACCATTTCCAGATCTGCCTCCTCGTTGGTTGGACCGTTCAGAATAAACACTTCTGGTTAGAGACAGATGGTGATTGATCCATGGCAACCATGGCAACCACCTCCGTACACCATCATCAGGTCAGCACTGTCAAATACTGTGGTTTGTACAGTGTATGAAATAAAACTACAGACACTCCCATCAGCCTCAGCTGGACTCCCTCCCTGTTATTGATCATTAGCTAATGTTAGCATGCTAACACACTATGGCTTTTCACACTGCATGTAACCTCAGGCTAAGGGAGCTGTTAGCCTGGGGCTAACTGGCACAAAAGTGGGCTGAGCCTAACTTTAGCGTAGGGCCAGCTGGCTCTGCTCCAGAGCAGGATTAGCCCCGAGTCTGCAGAGTTACCCCCTTAAAATCAACTAAACCCAGGGCTAAATCCTGCCAACATGAAACAGGGCTAAAAGATTAGAAGAAGGTAATCAGCCAGGTTAAACAAAACACCTGTGTGGGTGCACAGAGGCTTAACTTAACCCTGGGTTAACAAAGTGTGTGTGGAACGGGGCTAAGTTAGCCCTGGGTTAACTCTTAGCTCAGGGCTAACGATATGCAGTATGAAAAGCCCTTAAGACAGTGAACATGGTAAATATGATACCTGCTAAACATTAGCATGTTAGCATGTTAACTGGACTGTGAGGTCAATAAACTCGAACATTTGATAATCAATCTTTCAAAGCCTAAGAATATATTGACCCAATAACAGACTGATTCTCCATAAATTAAACCATAAGACGGTGAATTTAAGAGTTCAATACTCACTTCATGACAAAATTCTCTGTCATATAGTAGAAAAGCAAAACAAAACAAATCCATAATCTCTACTAATTTGCAAAAAAACAGTCAAAACAGGAAAATAATGAGCATTTTAATCAGTGATGAACAAAAATGTGTGTATGTTTAAACTTAATAAGGGTTTGAATCCAACTGTTCCAGTTTATTGCAAAAAAATCCCAATCAAAACTAAAGTTTACTGATTAAAGTAATTTCTAGAATAAATTACACGACTGTGTTAAATATCAACATACAGTGAATGAAGTCTTATTTGTGCTGATATTTTAATTATAAAGTTGATCTTCTCTCATCATAAAGGTTGTTGTGAACTGACAAACTGACACTCGCCGTCTTTCTGTCCTGCAGGGCAGCATCTGCGGCTTCACCATCGTCACCGGCGGCGCCGCTCGCCTCGTCTTTGGATATGACAGCTACGGTAACACCTGCGGTCAACGTAACGAGCAGATCGAAAACGTTCGTCTCAGTGGTCTCGACCATACCGACAGGAAGTAAGTCTGATTTTATCTCTGCTTTCTATTGGCCACTGGACTGGGGACTGCTGGGAAATTTGGCCGAAATCATGGTGACGGTTTTTAGTTCAACTGGAGTAATTTTTATATTTATTTTATTTTTAATAATAATGATAATACATTGTACTTGTATAGCGCTTTTCAGGACACTCAGACGCTTTACAAAAAAAGTGAAAGATCAATAAAAGAACAAATGAGGGATGAGGAGATGAAACTGTTGGACAGGTGGGGGGGGGGGGAGTTCACACAGGTGGGGGGGGGGGGGGGTCACACAGGTGGGGGGGGCAGGTTATTTAGGGTTTCGTTTGTGATGAGGAGGATTTTGAAATGAATTCTGTGGGGGACGGGGGTCTCAGGTGTGGGTGAGTAGTCGGGCAGCAGAGTTCTGGATGAACTGGAGCTTGTTGAGGGTTTTTGAAGGCGGAGTCCAGACAGAAGGTGATGAAGGCGTGGACGAGGGTTTCTGCAGCTGTGGAGGACAGGGATGGACGGAGACGGGCGATGTTCTTGAGGTGAAACAAAGCTGTTTTGGTGATGTGCTTTTATTTTTTTAGAGCACGATGGAGGTATTTTTAGTGTACAACATATTTTTTCAAGTAAAATTGAGGTAGTATTGGTGTATAATAGTGGTATGTTTAGTAGGGATGCACCGATGCTGGTATTGGTCCAATACTGTCCTCACGTACTCGTACTAAAATTAAAACTACTCCGATACGTGTACCACGTCGCGGAAAGCAGCTGCTCGATACAAACAAACATCTAAAGAACCAACACGATGCAGAGCTGCTTGTTTTGGACGCACCGTCATCATCACCGAGGGACTCGCTGTCCTCAACGTCATTCACTAATGACCACAGAGACTTTGGAAACTGTCTGTAAAAGTCCATGTCAGTCCATGTAAAACTGAAATCAACACACAGAGTGCAGCTGTAGAGCGCAGCCAGCCGCTGTCCAATCAGTCCTGACGGGTGGAAACTAGTTGATGTCTCGGCGAATTAATCTGAAGGTGAATAAAAAACACCGCCGCCCCTTTCTTCATAATAACCTGCTACAACTTCTCTCTGTGTATTTATTCTTCATCGAAACGTCCCGACAGCTCAGGACACAACTTCACTCTGAGGTTCACAGCAGGTTACAGACATGGTGCCACACTCAAACCTGTCCCCCCTAAACAATGACAGGAAGGAACTAATTATCTCTTAGACAAGAAGGAACTTCAATACTACACATGTAAATGTGAAATTAAAATACTAGTTAAAATGCTGTAAATGATAATGAAATAATTATCATATATAAAATCATTTATAAAAGTAAACTTAATTCTGCAAGTCCATAATAATGTTGTGAAATTATTATACTGAAATATCATCTAATGAAAATAAAACATGTTTTAAAAGTTATTGTAACTTTAATGGCATTAAGTACTCGTATCGGTACTCGGTATTGGCAAGTAGGTGATTTTTTTATGGTATAATGGAGATCTTTTTGGTGTATAACAGAGGTGATTTTTATTTTGTAACAGGTGATTTTTATTGTATAACGGAGGTATTTTTAGGGTTTAACTGAGGTGATTTTTATCGTATAATAGAGCTATTTCTTGTATAACAGGTGATTTTTAGCGTATAACAGGTGATTTTTAGCGTATAACAGGTGATTTTTAGCATATAACAGGTGATTTTTAGCGTATAACAGGTGATTTTTAGCGTATAACAGGTGATTTTTAGCGTATAACAGAGGTGATTTTTAGCATATAACATGTTATTTTTAGTGTATAACAGGTGATTTTTAGCGTATAACACAGGTGATTTTTAGTGTATAACAGGTGATTTTTAGCGTATAACACAGGTGATTTTTAGCGTATAACAGAGGTGATTTTTAGCGTAGAACAGGTGATTTTTAGCGTAGAACAGAGGTGATTTTTAGCGTAGAACAGGTGATTTTTAGCGTATAACAGAGGTGATTTTTAGCGTATAACAGGTGATTTTTAGCGTATAACACAGGTGATTTTTAGCGTAGAACAGGTGATTTTTAGCGTATAACAGGTGATTTTTAGCGTATAACAGAGGTGATTTTTAGCGTATAACAGAGGTGATTTTTAGCGTATAACAGAGGTGATTTTTAGCGTATAACACAGGTGATTTTTAGCGTAGAACAGGTGATTTTTAGCGTAGAACAGGTGACTTTTAGTGTATAACAGGTGATTTTTAGCGTATAACAGAGGTGATGCCTGGGCCACCCTCTCGCCAAAGGACCCCATTGCTGCGCGCTCTCTCTCTCTCTCTCTCCTGTTAAAAGTCACTGTAGCTCACCCATTATTCTGATCGCTTTGTTTCTCTCCTTACAATCAATTTAAAGAGTAATCCAGACAGATCAAATGAAAATACATTAAAAGGAATAAAATGACAAATGATAAGGACATATCCTGTCATTTGAAATAAATATAAACTGCAGACTGAAACTGTTCAAAAGATTTTCAAAGTGTCATAATCAACAGGAAGAGCTCGTCGCCATCCACAGTATGATACCAGAGATTTTTGTTAAAGTCAGATTACCAGCTGGAAACTGTGTTAACTTTTGTTATTAAAACCCAACTGAAGTTACTGTGACCCACCCAAAATTAAAACCCTGACACTGTGCTGCCATCATCCATCATCCATCCATCATCCATCCATCACCCATCCATCCATCCATCATCCATCCATCATCCATCCATCATCCATCCATCATCCATCCATCATCCATCCATCCATCATCCATCATCCATCCATCATCATCCATCCATCCATCATCCATCATCCATCATCCATCCATCATCCATCATCCATCCATCATCATCCATCCATCATCCATCCATCCATCATCCATCATCCATCCATCATCCATCATCCATCCATCACCCATCCATCCATCATCCATCCATCATCCATCCATCATCCATCCATCCATCCATCCATCCATCCATCCATCATCCATCCATCCATCCATCATCCATCCATCCATCATCCATCCACCATCCATCTATCATCCATCCATCCATCCATCCATCATCCATCCATCCATCATCCATCATCCATCATCCATCCATCCATCATCCATCCATCCATCCATCCATCCATCCATCCATCCATCCATCCATCATCCATCCATCATCCATCCATCCATCCATCCATCCATCCATCCATCCATCCATCCATCATCCATCCATCATCATCCATCCATCATCCATCATCCATCCATCCATCCATCATCCATCCATCACCCATCCATCCATCCATCCATCATCCATCCATCCATCATCCATCATCCATCATCCATCCATCCATCATCCATCCATCCATCCATCCATCACCCATCCATCCATCATCCATCCATCCATCCATCCATCCATCCATCCATCATCCATCCATCCATCCATCCATCATCCATCCATCCATCCATCCATCCATCCATCCATCCATCCATCCATCATCCATCCATCCATCTTCATTAATCAGTTCGCTCTTGTCCAGCCATGTGGAGTATCTACAGTCAGCCATGTTGGATCAAAGTCAGACTGATGGCGGTGACCCGTCTGCAGCTTTTTACTGCGTGCTTCGGTTGGAGGGCTGAACAGGTGTGTTTGGGTCGAGTTGTGGCGACGTTAACAGCGGCAGGAGATTGACGAGCGCTGTGGTCGGGGCTGAGAGAGATGCTCTCATTTTGGCTAACACTGGCCGCAGAGCTACCTGTGTTTCCCGCCTCGCCACGTACGGTTGGTTTGGAAAAACGCTGGTATTTTTGTGAACAGTTGGGGAACCTCTGGTCGTCCATTTACAATTTTTATTTGTTTGTTGGTGTTTTTTTTACCTTAACGGTCTGAAACTCTCTCTCCTCCGCTCTCTGAGTGTGGGTGGGTGAGTCTGTACCGGTTCATGGGTGAGAGAGGAGCGAGGGGGGAGAGAGGAGCGAGGGGGGAGAGAGGAGCGAGGGGTGAGAGAGGAGAGAGGGGTGAGAGGAGTGTGGGGTGAGAGAGGAGCGAAGGGGGAGAGGAGCGAGGGGGGAGAGAGGAGCGAGGGGGGAGAGAGGAGCGAGGGGGGAGACCCGCCCATCACAGAGGAGACGAGAAATAGACTGTAATGAACGACAGCAACGCATCCAACTCTGAAATTGCACAAGTTAGAGTTAGCTTTTTTATTTGATATAAAGAACACATTATAGGCCCTTTTAAAATATAAATTAAAAAATGGAATAAAAAAAATCAACAACTTGAATTTCTGTGTGGGCGTCCTGATGGCAGGGCGGGGCGTCTGTTGGGGGGGCGGGGCGCCCTGCCAAATACACTACAGGGGAAACACTGTTTTTAGTGTATAGTGGAGGTATTTTTATTGTATAACAGACAGTCAGACAGACAGACAGGTAGACAGACAGCCAGTCAGACAGACTGACAGACTGACAGACTGACAGACAGACAGACTGACAGACTGACAGACTGACAGACAGACAGACAGACAGGTAGACAGACAGCCAGTCAGTCGTTGCTCTGCAGATTGAATCAGGTCTTTGTTTCTCATGACCTCTTTTATAACTGAATATAGAACAGAATAAAACACAATATGTCTTATTATTTAAATCTAACTTTATTGACACACGGAAGATAAAGAACAAAGTGAACAAGCAGTTGAATATAAAGTATGTGTGTAGAATAAAGTCCATGAAAACAGTATGAGAACATGATAGACTGACTGTGGATCAGTTTACTGAGGGAACATGTGGACTGAAGTGACTCACAGAGGCACAGAGAGAGTCAGTACCAGCTCTGTCTGTTACTGTACAATCACATCATCACTCTGAGACACTGAAGGACACATCTGTCCACATCTGTCATACGTCTGTGAGCACGGTAAAATATCAGAAAATGTTGAAAAATTGATCCTGTCACGATCCTGTCAGTTGAAAAATTTGAAAAGCATTTTTCAACTGGTGATCTATCTGGCAATAATTTTTCCACTTTCCATTAATTAGTTGTTTGGTCCATAAAATGTCATAAAATGTTTGATAATATTGATCAGTGATTGGTCCTCAGATGTCCTTCACTGCAGTAAACTGAATGTGTGTGACGTGTGTGAACCGTGACGTCCAGATGAAGTTTGATTGATGAATAGACAACATTCAGTGTGTGTGCATCAGCTGTGTTGATCAGATTCTTGTCGCTGTGGGACACTTTGGACTCTTTGTTTGTCTCCCACGTCCACATTCAGCTGAGCTTTAATCCTCCTCTGCTCAACATTCACTTTTGTTTTTAATACAAACACTTCAAAGTCCCAGGATGGATTATTATCAGCTGACCCGGGGCCCCTGAACGCCCCATGGGGGCCCTGAACACCGCGTTAGGGCCCCTGAATGCCCCCTCAGGTTCACTGTCTGTCAGGTGGTGCTCAGTCATTGGCTGGTTTGTAGAACAGAAGCAGAACATTGATAGAACCATGATCAGATCTGAGAACAGTGAACTGACATCTGTCCTGTCATTTTAATACAGCTGCAACAATTAATCACTTGCTAAAATAATTAGCTAATATGAACTATTTTGGTAATTGATACACTGTGAGTCAAACCAGGTGTTTATCTGAGATGATTTAGTCTGTAAAGGACCAACAGCTTCTGACGTCCACACCACAGAAGAAGAGTCGAGGCGTTTCCTTCCTGTGTGACCTTTAGTGACTCCCGGAGCTTTCTGTCTCTGCAGGTTCGTGTTCTTCCTGGATCCCTGTAACATTGACATCGTCCAGAGGAAGATCAAGTCCATGGCTCTCTGCGTGTCTCTGTGTCCCACTGAGGAGCTGAAGACATACCAGGACCTGAAGAGGTTCGCCATGGTCAACGGTGAGCTTGCCATGTTGTCACATGACTCACAACACACCTGCACAGGTGTCCTGATGTCTGAGCAGAGGAACAGACACAGAAAGAAACAGGCTGTGGTTGAATCCTCCACCACATTCACACGGTAGCCATTTTCCTCTGATGTCACTCTCAGGTGTGGTCCTGCTGTCCTTATCATATCACTCTTTCTCCTCATGGCTGAATGCTAACGTTAGCTGTTGTCTCACAGTAGCTAACAGAAGCACGCTAAGGACACTCAGCCAGCTGTGTGTGTGTGTGTGTGAGACTGCCAGAGACACTGTGATGTCACCTGATGACACGTCTGCTGTCATGTTTTAACAGTGAATCATTGAGTCACAGCGAGACGCCAAGATGGAGACAGACGGAGCAGAGTGGCACCAACGCACACAGACACACATACACACACACACACACACACACACACATACACACACACACACACACACACACACACACACACACACACACAGCATTAATGCTGCCTTTGTTACTGTACTGTGTGTGTGTGTGTGTGTGTGTGTGTGTGTGTGTGTGTGTGAGGACATTGTGTGTCAGGTCACACGCCTGTAGACATTTAATCATCACCACGACATGACGGCAAGTGTCCGGACTGGTGACATCACGGCTTCCTTTACACACACACACACACACACACACACACACACACACACACACACACACACACACACACATACACACACACACAAACACAAACACACACAGACACACACACACACAAACACACACACAGCATCCTCTGTTTGTATGTCTGTGTGTGTGTGTGTGTGTGTGTGTGTCTGTGTGTGTGTGTGTGTGTGTGTGTGTGTGTGTGTGTGTCTGTGTGTGTGTGTGTGTGTGTGTGAGTGTGTGTGTGTGTGTGTGTGTGGGGGGGGGGGGGGGGGGGGGGTCACAACAACACACCTGTCCACAGATGATGATGGTGATGATGATGGTGATGATGATGATGATGGTGATGATGGTGATGATGATGGAGGTTGATGATGATGATGGAGGTTGATGATGATGATGATGGTGATGATGGTGATGATGGTGATGATGGTGATGATGGTGATGGTGGTGATGATGATGGTGATGGTGATGATGATGATGATGATGGTGATGATGGTGATGATGGTGATGATGATGGAGGTTGATGATGATGATGGAGGTTGATGATGATGATGATGGTGATGATGGTGATGATGGTGATGGTGATGATGATGATGATGGTGATGATGATGATGATGATGATGGTGATGATGGTAATGATGATGATGATGATGATGATGATGATGGTGATGATGGTGATGATGGTGATGATGATGGAGGTTGATGATGATGATGGAGGTTGATGATGATGATGATGGTGATGATGGTGATGGTGATGGTGATGATGATGATGATGATGATGGTAATGATGATGATGATGATGATGATGGTGATGATGATGATGATGATGATGATGGTGATGGTAATGATGATGCTGATGATGGTGATGATGATGATGATGATGGTGGTGATGATGTTGTGTTTCAGGTTCCGAGCTGTGTTCCTACGAGTTAGCAGGTCATAAATACCCCAGTCTCCCTGAGAGGTTCTCCAAGTGTCCCAAACTACCTGTCCCACGCAGGTGAGTCAGGCTCCACGCCCAACACCTCACCACACCCGTCTGACCTCTGTGACCTCTAACCTCTGTGATCTTCTTGACCTGTGACCCCTCAGTGACCCTCAGTGACCTTTGACCCCTGTGTCTCCCCTCAGTAAGCCCCTGCCAGTGTTTAACCGCTGCACGCCACTGGACGTTTCCTGTTATGCGAAGTTTGCGGAAGCTGTGGTGACGTTTGTTGGTGATAACAGCGTTCTGCACCGACTGATCGCCGGCGTCGCCGCCAGTAAAGAGATCATCATCGGACTGTGTGTCCTCGCTCTGGGTGAGACAAATATCACCACGTCCAAACCAACCAAACTCCATTCATAAAATCAGTGATTTTATCTCAGAGAACACAGGAGCTGTTGTTCTGCTGCTGCCTCCATCTGTTAGTGTGTTTGTGTTGTTATGAGACTTCAGTGTTTAAAAATTATAGTTCAGATTGACTGAAATATTTTACTAAACAATATTTGTTTAAATCACAATAAGGACCACTTCACAGATTACATAAATATAAGACATGATCTTTGTCCCTCTGTCTGTGTATCTTTCAGTCCTCTCTATGATCCTCATGGTGATCATTCGTTACATCTCAGCTGTCCTCGTGTGGATCCTCACCTCACTGGTCATCCTTGGGTCCCTTGGTGAGGTCACTTCCTGTTTGTTATCGACCTGTTTCACAGTGTAAACCTCGTCCTGTGGACTGACTGATCATTGTTGTTGTGTCTTGTCGTCTCCAGCGGGGACCAGCGTCCTCTGGTGGCTCTACATCGACCACCGGCTCTATGGAAACGACACTTCCACTAAAGTGATGAAGGAGGTGAAGGAGGAGGTGAAGGAGGAGGCGGAGGTCAGCAGAGACAGTGGACAGGCGCTGCTCGTCTACGCCGTTGCTGCCACTGTCTTCACTGTAAGAACATCTCTCTGTTCTGTCAACATGTGTGGAGACATGATGTCTCTCATCTGTCCTGATTGACTCAAAGAGTTTTAATGAACATTTAAAATTTTCTCATCAGAAAAGTTTGATGGAAACATTTAGTCTTTTTCTAAAAAGAGTTGAAGCTCTTTACTAGAATCACAGAATTCACAGTTTGGATCATATCACAGTTTTGAGTCACCGAGCGGATCATTTTTCAGATCATTCATTCATTCATTGTAACCGCTTATCCTTGAAGGGTCGTGGGGGGTGGAGCCTATCCCAGCTGACACTGGGCGAGAGGTGAGGTTCACCCCGGACGTGTCACCAGTTCATCTCAGGGCTGACAAATAGAGACAGACAACCACTCACACTCACACTGTCTTTGGACTGTGGGAGGAACCCGGAGAGAACCCACGCAGACACAAGGAGAACATGTAAACTGACATTTGAACTGTGAGGCAGCAGTGCTAAAAATGGCGTTCCATTTCTCTTCTTAGAGAATTATTTCAATAAACTCGTCTGAGAAATGCAGTCAGTTGTTACATAATGGCGTGTAGATATTAACGTTAGCCTAATGCTATCAATTAGTTTACTCACGTTAGCGACACTGAGTTGGCACTGGGCCAAATGAACTTAAACTACCGATAAGTTACGTAACGTTAGCTGGTCATCAACATGTGAACGTCTGTTTAACTTGTAAAATCTATGTCCAGTTATCTCAAGTTAATAACTTACGTCTGCTTCTTCTCCGGCCGGTGATTCGCTGCTTTATTGTTTATTTGTAATTCGGGAATTCGCTCCTCTGACTCCGCCCTGTCGCCTAGGTGCTTGACGTGCTTGACGACCGCGGCCCCCAAACAACGCTAGCATCATGCAAATGAGCGCGCGCAAGTATATTTCCATACTGAGCAAGATAGTTACCTGCAGTTCACCTCAGTGCTCGCAAGTAACCGACAGGAGTCTGTTCTGAAGGCGGAGAGACGCGGCGGCGGTGTGTTTGCATCATCAATGAAAAAAAAGAAATTTGAAGGAGCGGCGGGGTGAATGTAGAGGAAACACTGTCTTATGATCTGTTTCCATGTATCAACATGACTGATCAGCTTGTTTGTGGCTCTTGTGGTTCTATGATGCATGAAGGTTCCACACAGATCTGATGGAACCTTCGTCACATTAACACAACATGATTTTCATCCTGTTTTCTTCTTTACTTTTCACTCATGCTCTTTTAATGACCTCCTCTTCTTCTGTGGTGGTATAAAAGTTCTCTGACTGGAAAATGGCGCCACCTGCTGCTTATCTGCATAAACCAACTCTGACTAAGATGATTTAAAGTGAAGAAAAGCAGAGTTTAGTCAGTAGGAGGCTGAGTTTAATATCCAAGAGTTTGATCTTTTAAAATATTTTTCAGCAGAATCGTAGAGTAAAAATCCAAAACCCTCAAAAATACATTTGTCAAGATCGAGTGATTTATTTTAGTTTTTAGTATTTTCAGTCTCTCTTGTCTTGTTTTTGTACTTGTTCTAGTTTGTGTCACGTTGTGAGGTCGTCATTAATAATGAATTATTGATTTTATCATTATAATGAAACTTATTTTAACAATAACTCCCAAACAGACGTGTGACCACAGGAATAATGACCTTCAGTGTCTCAACGTTAACGTCAGCGTGGTTCAGTTCAGACACCAGAACTTTTAAGAAAAGATCATAATTTGGGTTCAGATAAGTTTGTTAGTCACAAAGGTTAAGTTACGAACACAGTAGAGATGCAACGATACATTCAACTCACGATTCGAGACGATTTCTGATACTGGCTTCATGATGTGAGTTTTTGAACAGAATGAGCTTGCAGACAAATTATGACTGAAAAATATTCCTGTAATTATCTCAGACAAAAAACTCAACATGTCTGAGGTCGGGTGTCGCTGCAAAACACAAATGTTGTAATGAATGTATATTTAAAAAAACAGATGTATTTAAATATATAAAAACTGCAATATTATATTAATATATATATTTTCTCTTATCTTTAACAAATTAAAGAGAATCCCTTTTTAATTTATTTTTTATCTCTGAGGTGGAGAAAACAACCCACATGTCCTTTTCTTAAAAGTGCAACTGAAATTATATTTTATCTTAAATAACAAAAACTAAATAAAATTTGTTTTTCTAAAACAAATTCCACGTCAGTATAAGTGAAGACATTTCATTTATTTGTGTTATTTTAAATAAACAAACTAAGACTCGCTCGTGTTCCTGGTTTAAAAATCTTCTTGTCCTCTGAACACTTTCTTTTCTCAGGTGTTGACTTGAGCTCCTCACTGTTTCCAGGTGACATGATGCATCATGTTGCTCGTGTTTCCTGTGGAGGTCGTCACCGTTCGTTTTTCAACACAGCGGCTTCTGTCAAATGGAAACTTTTAAAACATGTTTGATTTTCATTAGATGATATTTCAGTATAATAATTTCACAACATTATTATGGACTTGCAGAATTAAGTTTACTTTTATAAATGATTTTATACATGATAATTACTTCATTATCATTTACAGCATTTTAACTAGTATTTTAATTTCACATTTACATGTGTAGTATTGAAGTTTCTTCTTGTCTAAGAGATCATTAGTTCCTACCTGTCGTTGTTTAGGGGGGGCAGGTTTGAGTGTGGCACCATGTGTGTAACAGTTTTGTTGACCTCACAGAGTGAAGTTGTGTCCTGAGTCGTTGTAGCAGGTTACAGACGGTGACGGCGGTGTTTTTTCTTCGTCTTTGGATTAATTTGCGGAGACGTTCAGCTGGTTTCCGCCCGTCAGGACTGATCGGACAGCGGCGGCACCGTGTTTATTTTACATTTATAACATTTACATTTTACACGGACAGTTTCTAAAGTCTGTGGTCTTTAGTGGATGATGTTGAGGACAGCGAGTCTCTCGCTGATGATGACGGCGCGTCCAAAAACAGAGGGTCAGCATCAGCAAACGTCTTGAACTCTGCGTTGTGGCGGTTCTTTAGATGTTTGTTTGTATCGAGCGGCTACTTTTCGTGACGTGGTATCGGTGTGGGGTATCGAAGTAGTTTTATGAGAACGAGTACGAGTACAGCAGATACAGCAGATGATGATCCTTCTCTGATCCACACGTTCGTCCCGACCGTCACCGTGACGCTGCAGCTTTTCTTTGAACAGTAAATATCTTTAACTTTATTTAATTGGATGTTGGTTGAAAATAAAAGTGTTTTAGAATCGTTTGTAAACACTTTAACTGTCACAGAGTGAAACTGAACCGACTGATCCACGACGGTTCTTTTAAACTCAGCTGATGGTGTTTAGTCTGTCGTCATGGAGACAAACTTTTTTAAATGTTTGTGTGACAAATTCTTTTCAAAATGTCAGAAGAAATATTGTACTTTTTACTCCACTTCATTTATCTGACGGCTTCTATTTTACAAAATAAGACTTTTATTCACAAAACATATAAAGAGTTTATAAAACAGGTTTTATCATAAATTAAACCAAACAACAGTTTATATAACTACAGTGGTGGATTAATCAATTAGTCAATTAACAGAAAATCAGTAATATACTTTGATCTTGTTGCTATGGGATACCACTTTAATTAAACTCATTCATTCAATAGAATCAGATCAATCAATCAATAAGAATCAATAAGAATTATGGTTTAAAAATGTGTGTTCTGATTGACTGTCCTGAATCCATCAATATGAAAAATAACAGTAAATAATAAAAGGACAAATAATATAAGAGAACAACAATAAGATAAGATCAATAAGATTTTAATATAATAATAATAATATAGAAAAATATTGACATATACAAATACGCTAATATATAACAGACTTTAATTATAAATATTAAATGTGAGGAAGAGGAGATCAAATCAATCTTTATTGATCCTCAGAGAGAAAACAAAGCACACAAACAAAGAAAACTGAATCAATAAAAATATTTGAAATATATAAAAGAGCAATAAAACTCAAAAGTACACAGTAATTATACACACAGTTCTTCTACAGAACCGTGTGGAACATTAAATGAATAATAAACAGTGGTGGAAAGAGAAGAGAAAATCTGTACTCGAGTACAAGTACTGCTGTTAGAAAAGTATTAGAGAGAGTATTAGTTACTTTTAATCGTTGATATCATGTCACCTCTCCAAACGAGGGATACAAGTTTTGTGTGTTTTATTGAACTAATAATCAATAATTTATTAGATACAAAACACGTTTTTTCCTCCTAATTTTCCTTTTTTTTTTTCATTTTAAGTCCAAGTTTGATTTTCCGTCTTCATCAAATGTCTCTGCCGGACAAACCAACGGCAAAAAATAATATTAATATCCATGAATACATTTTTTAATTGGTTAAATTTTTAACAGCAATTAATTGATTTTCTTTTTTTCAATTTTATTGGCAGATTGATCACTAGATGAACAGTGAGTGTGTATGTGACAGGATTCATTCTTTTCTTTTTGGGGGGGGGCCTTTATTTTGATAGGGACAGCTGAAGATATGACAGGAAGTGGGGCAGAGAGACAGGAAATGACATGCAGCAAATTGGTCACAGGCGGGAATCTAAGCAGCGACCAACGTTCTACCAGCTGAGCCGTGGGAGAACCGTAGGATTCATCCTCAGTCCAGATGTTTTGTTTTTGTCCACATGTCCAGGTTTTCATTGGTCAGTGATTGTGGTCAGATCACCTGATTGGCTACTAAAATGAAAGGTAGTCAGGACTCAGTTTAAAAGCGATGAAGTAGATTACATCTTCTAATGTATACAAATAAAAGTATGGACTTGAAAATCTACTCATAAAAGTACAAGTACCCAAAAAAACTAGTAAGTTACAGTAATTTGAGTATTTCTAATTAGTCAGTCCCACCCCTGATAATAATCAATAAGAAATGTCGTGGTGAACATCAGTTCAGCCAGAAACAATAAAAGTGCAGTAAAATGTAAAAAGGTTTTTCTGTCCTGAACGTCAGGCAGCAGGTGGCGACCACGAGAACCAACAACGACAGATCTGATTGGACAGAAGCCTTTACATTCTGAACCAAAGTTTAAATTAGATTAGAAGAAAACAGCCTGATAATAAAAGAAAGAAATCAAATATATTAAAATATAACATTTGACAAGCTGATATGTTAGACGTTCCCTCAGGGTTCTCCTCTGAAGAACACGCATAAAGAAAGGAACATGAGTTATGGGATCATTTGTTTGTGTGCAGCAGAAACCATCCTGAAGATGAGACGGAATGATCCTTTAATGTGCTGTTTCAGATCATCCTGCTGCTGCTGATGCTCTTCATGAGGAAACGTGTCGCTCTGACCATCGCTCTTTTCCACGTGGCGGGCAAAGTCTTCATCCACCTCCCCCTCCTCACCCTGCAGCCCTTCGTCACCTTCCTCGCCCTCCTCCTCTTCTGGATCTACTGGATCCTGGTCCTGCTCTTCCTGGGAACCACCGGTCAGTTCGAATCTCCTCATCATCAGCAGCTTTTATTAAACGTCATTCAAAACTTCAGCAGATTTTAAAAAACTCAACTTCTACTAAACTTAAACTTCAAATTTTAAACCTTTTTATCAGCTGATCATTTTCAGAGCAGAAGTAAAGTTGATAGAAATCAATCAACTTTCTTCACGATCGATGCTGTGAGCTGATGTTTGATCAGAAATCAAAACAGGAACAGCTGAGTGAAATGATGCGACTGTCACAGTGACGCCTGCTGGTGATCTGCCTGAACAGCCTGAGCCTGCAGACACGACTCAGGGCAGAGAAACCATCCTCTTTATTCCAATAATTCAATTCTAGCTGATAAATTGATTATTTCAATCACAGCGTTTCATTTGGATCGTGAGTGAAAATGTTCTGTATACAGAACATTTTCAGAACTGTTCTTTGTTGTTGTTGTCATGGTGATGTCAGATTTTAATAATAAATCATCAGCTTTTATCAACTTTTCTGTATCAGCCGTGAGGAGCGGGTCATTATTAATTATTACTTATCTATAAAACTATTTTCATCATTTAATCAACAATAATCTTCTCGATCAATAACTCCTGTCTCCTATAAAACATCAGAAAACTGTGAAAAATGTCTGTGTTCACCAGCTGATATGATTAAATGTCTGATTTATTGTCATTTAAATTCAAAGAAAACCAGCAGATTGTGACGTTTTCAGAAGCTGCAACCGTCGAAACACAAAAGTTTCTGATTCATTTTCTTGAATTAATAAAATTCATTAAAAACATGTTGTCTCAGCTGCCAGCGTAGTTTTTGAAGTGCAGTAAAAAATGTCCTGAAAACATCAGACAGTAAATCTCTGATCTTCAAATACAACTTTATTAATCAGATGGTTTCAGAAACAACAAACTCTCTTCATCCTTTCTGTTTTTAACTGAAAGCAAAATTTAAACAAATTCAGACCAAAAACAGGTTCCACTTCCTGTTTACACCCCTCAAAGCATGATGGGAGCTGTGGTGTGGTCTGACCGATGTGTGTGGTTCTGCAGGGAATCCGGTGCAGAACGAGGAGACGGGACTGACGGAGTTCAGGCTGACGGGGCCTCTGCAGTACCTGACCTGGTACCACGCTGTGGGTCTGGTCTGGATCACCGAGTTCATCCTGGCCTGTCAGCAGATGACTGTGGCTGGAGCCGTCGTCACCTACTACTTCACCAGGTGAGGACACTTACCTGGAGACGCCGTCAGGAGAACTGCTTCTATCTGTTTACAGGCTTTATGCTAAGCTAAGCTAGTTGTTTCCATCTGTTTACAGGCTTGATGCTAAGCTAAGCTAACCAGCTGGCTGTAGCTTCATATTGAGCGTTTCAGGACTCTAAGGACTGTTTTCATTATCAATTAATGCATCGATCATCTTCTCCATCAGTTGATCAGTTGTAACTGTACCACAGTTGTCATATTCTCGGTCACGCCCACGTGAATGATTTAAATTTTCATAACGAGGCATCAGATGAACGAGGACTTTGTGTTTCAGGGACAAGAACCGTCTCCCCGTGACTCCGATCCTGTCTTCAGTCCTGAGGCTGGTCAGGTATCACCTGGGAACCATCGCTAAAGGTTCCTTCATCATCACACTGGTCAAGATCCCTCGACTCATCCTCATGTACATCCACAACCAGCTCAAAGGAAAGGTACAAACTTTATTAACACACAGCAAACTTAAAGGGATAGTTCACCCAGAACTGAACTTCCCCTCAGTGTCTCCTCCTGTTCTGATGTGAGGATGATGAAGATGATGAAGATCTGCAGATCATAAAAAACTCCTGGATCTTCAGCAGAAAACTGAACTGCAGACAAAATCCAGAACAACTGAAGTGACCAGTTTGAAAATGTAAAAAAAACACAAAATGCCTTCATGCTGCTCGTGTGCTGTGATCCAAGCTGCAACATTCAAATTTGACCCAAAAAGACGTCATTTCCACCATGTTTTTAGTCTAAATGTCAGCTGTAGCCTCTCAGACCTGATCCTCGTCCACACGCCTGAAGCGGGTCACAGGCTCTCACGCAGGCGGAGCAGCTGCAGCAAAGACGTGATGTTCCTCTTCCAGGTCGAAGTCCTCGGACATTCTCTTCTTTGTTGAAAGTTTGTGAAGTCAACTGTGCGCGTAACAAGTCACTATTTGTGAGCAGATCTCTCTCTGTTGTCTGAGTCTCTTCCAGGTAGCATGTAAACACAGATGTGAAGG